>NC_054055.1:46677211-46980461 GCF_017639655.2 Falco naumanni
AAACAGTACTCCTGCTCTTCCTCTGCTCTTTGCAGGGGGAGACCTAAAACATACTGAAAAATAATCTAACTTTTACAAAAAGAACGTTAATCTACCAGCCCATGTAATTAATTAAAGCTGAGATTCTGATTTGAGACAACCTTGAGAGCTTCAAATCACATTCAAATATGATTTAAATTTAGAAGACATACCAAGATTATCAGTTTCAACTTCAGATGTGCTTGTTTCTATAAGAATAATCCGTAATGATGTGGCTGTTACTCAAATCGTCCTGCACCTATTAATAGACTGCTAAACAGAAAATGCCCTTAAGACAAATGTCGTGAGATGTTTTCTTTGCTACTTTAAGTATGTCATAAACAAAAAGAGAATTGTGAAATGTTAAAACATTTATAATGGAATCCTATGAAGTTCACCATCAAATACCACAATGCTAGCTTCCAGAAGTGCTGCCTTTTAGTAAAACTGTAACATCATCAATCCCTACCTCTAGGCAGGTACTCAGCTTTCATATCCCTCCTTACTTTCACTTTCCCCTCTTCCTCCACCCTCCCATCCTGTTTCCTCCCACCCCACCCCAGGCTGACAGGATCCTCTAAGTAGGTACAGCTGCAATTTTTGCCAGTCATGTTGTCTGGAAATTTAGGTGACCATGCAGACTCCTTCTCCCTTTAACACGTAACAGTCAATTATTGTCTTTCATCTCTATCCTTGGTTTATATACGATCTCTCTGCTCACATCATCCTCTCAGCTGACAGCAAATCATTGCATATCACACTATTATATCAGAATGAGATGAATGTTCATTTAATCACCTATTAAGATTCCTGGAACAGATGAATATTGCTCTTCATCCTTTCATAGGACTGAAATGTGCTGGGAATTAATCTGGCCTATGTGACCACTGATTTTGAACGACATGGAAATATACAGTGATTTGTACATCTCAGTATTTTCAAATACATAAACAATAGCACGCAAAAGTTCTCATTGAAGGATTTGGTTAGACTTCTGCTTACTGCTGAAAGTCAGTTTCCTTTCTGTTTCTGGATTTATAAAAAGAAAACTGTAACTATTGCAAGTCCAATGGACAAAAGCAGATAGCTAGAATTTCAGATACATCTCATTATACAATGTTTGAATGCAACTCATATTGTATGGAACAAGCAGATCCTGGCCGATGTAGCTACCACTTAAAAAACCCCTTCAACTGCTTTATTGCATGGTATAAGGTAAAAGGACAAAGTTAAAGATAGTTGAACTGGAGTTGGATCAATAGCTGTAAGTTTGGTAGTCCATGCAGAGAACTGCTAGAGCTTTAAAGGCTTTACTGTTTTTGACTGATTCTTGACCTGCGTTTGTCATTTGACATCACTCAGGTGGTTTCTCTCTTCTCCCAGGACAAATGAGGGATTCTTGGTCTTCTTTTCTGAAACAAAGACCTTGTGTCATGTAGCTTGTTTTGGGCTGTATCTCACCAGACAACATTATGGGTGTGCTACACACTCCTGAACCTTCTTACTCTTAGAAAGACAACACTTTAGGGTAAGTGAATCTACTAACAAAGTGGTTTGTATAAACTAAAACCACACGGCATCTTATTTGTTATCATATTAAGAAAAAAAAATTGAGACTTGGCAAAGATTAAGTTCACCTCCTAGTCATAACTATGACAAATGGGAAATGCATCTTAGAAAGGGTGTGAGTTTAGAAAGGGGTTCTGTGATGCAATGAAAGACTCATTTTTGCTGTTGTGTTACTCTTTCATCTTCCTATTACCCCAGAGCTGTATTCCCATGAGGGGTGAAAACAATAATGAAAGGAAAGAAATGTAGTTTATCACAGAAGATAGACTATGTAGCCTCAGCAATTTCAAACTTGGCAAATAAACAAGTATGATCTTAGGGGTCAATATCATTGCCGTATATATAACAAATAGGGATGAATATAGGTCCAAATCTGTTTCTCAGTGAAAGCAAAGATATTTGACACTTAATTCAGATTTACAAATATCTAGGACATGCTGGCCCTGCTTCTTACTCTGTGCAATCAGGCTACATTTCTGTGTATCAGTAACGTATCTTCTATACACTGTTATGGAGAGGTTCCCATATGCACAGTGACTCTCATCAGACCAAAATTCAGGTCCTTTCCCAGTCCGAGAGCAGCTGCTGCCACAGCTGAAACATGTCAGAAGAGCCTCTGAACGATGAAGCTATGGGATATCTTGGGAAGGCCATTACCACCCTCCTGGTGAACCTTTAATGTTGCACAATGAGGAAGATAAAAACCCCAAGGTGCCAGAAAGAGAGAAGAGGAAACTTCATGCAGCATTTAGGCTGCAGACTTGGGCGAGTGATACTAAGCTCCAAGTGCAACTCCCCCTAAGCTTCATAGAGTTTATGTTACACTCTCAGTAGATGAAGACAGAAAGTGTCTGTGAGCTGGAACGAGAGCTCTGTGTCTTTCATCTTCTGATCTTAGGCTATTATGCCAAAGACACTCACTATCACTACACAAATGCTGTTCCCTATAGACTGCACAAGAAAAACAGATGTCTAAAAAAGGTGAGCAGTATTTTCTTGCCACATATATCAGAGAGATCCTTCTCATTCTCTTCACTAGGTAGGGTGCTTGCTTTAGGAGGCTTTTAGGTGAAACAATGCTTCAGTTTGCTTCATGTGAAGTACGTGGGTAGGTAGGCTGGGTTGCAGATGTACTATCAAACCTTTTTCAGTAACGTTAAGCCCCAAACTCTCTCCTACTGTACAGGCTTTTCTCATATCACCAGAGATCTTAAAACAACATAACTGAAGTAGGTGACATGTAAAAAGTATAAACATATTAAGTAATAAATATTGAAATACTGAATACTGAAAAAAAAACCTTGTCTGCTTGTACAAATTAGATTGTGTAACTTTTTTTTAAACCTACTCTCACCTATCACATGTCCTGTCCTATCCAAATGGTATTTCACACAGCATGGTTAGATGGATGCAGAGTTTTCTCATGTAATCTGAATGACAATATGACTTGCTCTCTTCAGTCCCTTGAATGTGACAAGTAAAACTGCAGTTGTAATGAATCGACAAGGGAGGAAGATTTTATTTTTTGTCATAGAGTATCAGTGAACTATGACTAACATTTAGTTAATGTTTACACAGTGTTTTGGTTCTGAAGTGCTAAATTAGTGTGATACTGCAGTGTTTCTATAAGGCTTTTTCATGCAATTTCAGCTAAACTGTAACACTCTCTTCAGCTTTTATTTGCCCAGCACAGAGAATTTGGAAAGTTCACTATGTCACATGCATATAATAACAAGTCTGAATCCAGAACAGTGCTGCTTCTTTTCTTCTAAAGAACTGGCACACTGTTATTTCTTGATAACTAAGAATGGTTGGAGCTGTACTTTTCTCATTGCTTTTTATTTGCAATCACTTCCTAATCACTTGCACTTCTGCTGTTCTTGTTTAACAGAAAAATGACTGTGCTATTAATCCCTGGCATTTAAGGTTCCAGCTAATAATTATATTTACTGCAGTATCTTTAAGGGAATGAATAGGCTCAAGTTCTGCATTTCAAGTAATAAAACCCTTAGCAACATCAGATTTCTCACATGAACTTCAGATACATTTTCTATTCCTGAGAAAAGACTGATGATTCACATTCACATTAACATTTCAAAGTTTCTAGCTGGTGTTTACAAGGTATGGATAGGTACTTACATGTACTCATTTTTCAGATTTTTCTCAATGGCCATTAGACCATGAAACAAGCTACTTTAACTCCAACATTAATTCTTCTCCAGGAAAAGTTGTGATTGCAATGGAATTTTCATTATTTTGGCTATCCATTAGAAATCAAACTGAGATAATAAATGATAACGATATCTCTCCTTGGAGAATCATTTATGTGCATATATTCTATGCCATGTTTTTGTAGATTCACAGATGAAAAAATCAATTTCCTGACGTGCAGGAGATCTGTAGAGCTATCTGGTAGTTGGAATGTGTTTCACGGACCCTCATGTAATCCTTCCCACATAGAGCAGGAGAAGGAAAATCTTCTGGATGGAGCCTTTTCTGTCTTAGCACTTATTTATCACTGCATAATTAATCAAACCCTTGGACATCAAAGCTTGTCACCAACTCAGAATCTTGTCCTCGCCCTTCCATAACCCATGGAATGTACAGCATAAAGGGAGACCCAACAGGGGATTAAATAGGTTTGGTACTTCAGGAGGAATTATGTGAGTTCATTTCTAGTGTCCTGTGCAACCTGGGATTCCACATCTATACATTTTATTATGAAGCCCACCATCTGCTATAGCATTAAGCCCAGCTGTCTCAGCTTTTATTCTAACAGAATCAAGAAGAAAATCTTCCAAAAGTAGTAAAGAGAGCACCAAAATTTGCCAGGCATTTTTTTTTTTCTGTGCATTTGAATCTTAGGGTTGGTTGGCATTTCTGATAAAATAGTTTTATTCCTGTTTAAAACATTCACATTGTTCCCCCACGTGGTCTCATACCTGTCTAGTAATACATACACTCATTCAGCAATCTTTCTCATGGTGAGGGCTTTTAAGGTGTGTCCTTTCTTTACCCAGAAAACACGTGTAAGCCTTGCAGACAGCTAGGTTCCTCTGCTTTTGACTCAAATTCAGCCGAAATGGTCAGTGAGTTCAATGTTTGGAAGTTAAGGACAGCCAGACAGTGATTAAGTAAGCCAGATTCTTTAAGAATCAAGCCAAGAATGTTAGTATTATTTAAAGTTACACAAAAAATTTTGAAAATATGAATACTATCAACCAATTGAAATGCTTTAATAAGTCATCAAAAAACTCAAACCCACAATTAAGAACTTTTTTTCCTTGCAGATTGTGTTAACAGGGAAAAAAAAAAAAGTGTTTCCCCTTACAAATTTCAAACTCTTCTTTCTCTTCAGATGACCTTACTGTGGAGAATGAAATGTCTAACTTTCCTTTGACCTCTTCTATAGTGCAGTTATACATTCCGGGGGGGGGGGGGGGGGGGGGGGGGGGGGGGGAGGGAATGATCTTTGGTCCTCTGAAAACTGGTATTGTCAGGAGAAGTACAGCAAATGGAATTGAGTACCAGATTGATTAATACAGAGAGGATGGTACTGATTGTGACATTTCTTTGTTTCATTAGAATCTTCTTCATGGTTAATCACTGAATTGTCAGTTGATAGCAACAGAAAATTTTGGCGTTTCCTTTACCTGAAGAGTATATTAGTTATTTATCACAAAAGCCAGTGTCTTAACCAGTATTTTCAATGATAGAAAGAATTGACTTTCAGAGGACTTCATAATTAAGCATTCACAGTAGAGGTTTTCTTTGTAGCTAAAAATTAAAGAAACATATTACCACATCTGGGAATATTCTGAAAGCAAATAATGCTTTTATATGTAGTTGGTGTTGATGTAGGTAATAAAATTTACCCAGGAAAAATCACTTAGATGTTTTGATACTTTTCAAAATTCTGCTTAGGTGTCCAGCTATACAACACTACATATTCACCAGCAGAAGACAAATTCTGAGAATCGGCTCCTGATGATTTACAAGATTATGGAATTGTGCAATACTACTTAATTGTCTGCAATATCTCTAACACTGAATCTGCGTACTATTCAATAATCATATCACTAATCCGTTTATTTATTATAGTGTCATTAGTTCCACCAACAAGACTCTGACACTCATAGAAATGTTATTTCGGTGACTTCACAATTCTGCAACATATTACAAACTGCAGCCAAAAATGTCAGATTTCCTCTTTCTGCAACATATTGTAGCAGACAATGTTAGAGATGGAAAAAGCTAGCCTTTTCTCACATGTGGAAAAAAAAGGCATTGCTGGGAGCAACTAGACACTTGTCTGATAATCTGTAAAATGTCTTCACAGTTATTAACTTGTTTGAAATAAAAAGAAATCTCTGGTTTGGAACTAAATATTTCATAACCAGGAAAGATTTCTTGGCTGTAACACAGCTGGACTGACTTGTATTCAGTGTTTTTTTGTTCTAATAATGGTACAACTAATGGTTGAATATGAACATTTATGCTAATTTCTCATTTTTTCTATATGGGCCAGAGAGCTGGATGCATACCTAATAAAATATTTGAGTGTAAAGACCTTTAAGAAGCCTATAAAGGCTGTCTCCAGCTGGTCCATCCTTTCTTGGAAATCCAGAAAGTATCTGTCTTGTGGTATCTAAGAGAAGCAATGAGATAAAAGAACAGGATTTAAGCTAAGGATTTACTAAAAATAAGAAACCATCTGTGGGAAAATTAATTTGGTGGGCAACTGAAGAAAACTGGGACCTAACAGCGGCATAGTATTACAGAAAGTTTTTCAGGGTGAAATACAGTTATTGCTTTGAGGGTAGTTGACATGCACAAAATCTACTTCACCACATCTCCCTAAGCAGCACACTGCTGATAGGAGTGACGGAGGGTGGAGCCGAGTGGAGGCCCCATGGCCAGGCTCGGTTGTGCTCCCTGCAGGAACGGGAACTTGACGGTACCACACAGCTGGTAAGCTGCATAGCAGTTGTCACATGAAGAATCTATGAGATTTCCACTGCTGAGTCAAACACTGTGGTGAAAATACTTCCTTCAGATGGAGTAATCTCATTGTAATACCAACGCACACCTCCATCCCAAGTTACCTGCCTGCAAGGTGCTACCACACCTCACTGGGCACATGAGACCAATCAGTAACAACGTGTGTGACTAGAGTCACTCAAGCTCCACTTGTATGTAAAGAATAATGGACTGGTCCTGGACTCCAAGGGAGAAAGGGCTTGGGGATTGTTGTCTAAACTCCTGAATTACCAAACTCTGATTTAGCGTTTAGCTGTATATAAATCTGTGCATAGAGTTAGGTCAAGCTGACCCACTCTAAAGTTGTTATGAGTTAAGGGATTTCGAAGCCAGCCTTGGGAAGAATGAGAAGCAAAGAGCAGATAGTGAGAACACCACCGTTATCTAAATTACACAGAAAGAAGCCTTCAAATGAGAAAAGTTCTGGCTATAAGAGGAGACAGGCTGATTAGGTGTTGCAATCCACTGACATCAACAAAATACTAGTTGAATGTAGGACAAAGATCACTGTGGTAGTGGGAGATCGCAACCTCTAACTCAAATAGCCCTCCCAAAAGAGGCGAAAACCCCACTTGGGGAGCATGTCTTGTTAGTAAAGAATGTCAGTAGTGCTGTCTGAGGATGTGCACTAATTTACATTAGAAGCAAGAAACTTGTAACCAGTTCTGTGTATGACAATTAATATGCAATGTACTATGAAGTATAAAAAGTGAGTAAAGGAAGGGAGAAGTTAGGGAAGACTCCACTGTAACTTCTGAGATCAATCGATGGGCTGAACCTGTCTTCTCCCCCACAGAGATGCCTGTTGGGTAAGAACTCATGCTAGCTGTTATTGAGTATATTGTTTTAAGCTTGTTTTGCAGTCAGTGTATTATCACTGGCAATCTTCAAACCTGATTCTGTCACAAACTTACATTTAGCATAATAAAACCCTTCAGATGAAGTTCATTTTGTATAAGTCTCTGGAGATCTGAGTAGTTGTAATAAGGAATTTGACTCAGTGATGCTGCCAACAGGGGTCCCTAAATAGGTTGGTTGAATCACCCTCTGACACAGTGGGCTGTCAAAACACAAGTAGCAGACAGACTGGTTTGACACAAGGGTCTCATCTTTTTTGGGAAACTGACAGGCTGATCAAATATAAAGGGTTCAAGGAAACCACCCTTCTTAATGTGCCACCATCATATAGTGATTTTATGAGTGATCTTATGAGTGAGCAGTAGAATATCACTGCACTAGCCTGACTGGATTTGCCTTATGTCCTGGGAGTCATGCTTATGAGAACCATCATATTTTTTCAGATGGTTATAGTTATTTATACATTTAACATGCTTCTTCCTTCTATCCTACATTGTACAAAGACAACTTCTTCCCTAGAATTTTCCTGACCTTGAGGATACAGCATTGTTTACATTAATGTCTTTTGATCCTGAACAACATCTGTCAAGCTAAACAAGTTAAGCTCCATAAATCTGAGACAGCAGCTCTAGCTTTTCTGATAACACGGGATTTCATTCACTCTGAAAATGGGATTATACCTAATACAGCTTTGCACGAAGCTAAAAATAAAAGAGCTCAAATGTATCAGTTCTTTTTTCCTTTTGACAGTACAATTGAGCAACCAGCTTATTAATTTTACAGATACAGATCACCTGGGGCCTGACCACTGAAGACAAATAAAAGTCTCTCTGCAACATCTTTGGGCTTTGAGCTCTTGGGGCAGATACCTACCCTTTGTTTTTCCTGCAAAACAGGGTTTTCCCTGTAGAGATGCTTTCTATTATCAATAACTAGTTGTATACCTTTGCATCTATATGCAGCTGACATAATAATCAGGGAAGATAAAAATGCAAATACTAGGCTGAATTTGAGTGAACATGAAACAATTAAGTAAATGAAGTTTGAATTTGTATGTTACTGCTAGTAGTAACTCAATAGTAGCTGAAAGGAAGACTTACAGTTTGCAGCAATGCATATAGCTAGGATCAGGGCCCATCAATACGTGGAAATTGTGGGGGCAAGCTAACAACTTGAGCAATATAACATTTGAATGCTGGTAGAAAAAGTGGGAAAGTCAGGTTTTGTCCAGAATGCTTAGCAGCTAGCTGACTATGATGGATGATAATGAAATGGAGGAATTAAAAATATATGACTACTGACTCCCTCATGTTTATCAGTATCTGTGCTTTAATACAGCATACATACTTAGGTGCCTTGGTGGGTCTGATAGCATTAGTCAATTAATTTACTGCTGACAGACTTTTCAGCTGCTATTAAAAGCAGTCAAAGCTTTATGTTGTTTATCTGTCTGTTATGAAATGTCATTTGAAAGGATTCTGATTATCACTCATTATTTCAATGCCATTGTTGTCTCTCTTTGCATTGAGTATCCTCAGATTCTCATTTTCATTGTGACTGGTCATGACTGTCTTGGATCTCAGAACTGTGAACTGATGTCACCAAAGAATTTGTCTAGTGATTTCATAGTCTGCTTATGTATGCATTGTTCATTAAAGTTATTCATGGCAGAAGTGATATTCTAAACAGAGAGGGTAGACAAGAGGGGTAATGCAATATTTCATTCGTGTGTGTAGGCCAATACAAAAAGGGAAGACATAACTGCCATAAAATTGGCAAGAAAACAGTGCTATGACTTAAATCCATCTCTTCTGAGTTTTAATCCATTATCTTCACCACAATGTTACCTTCGCTTCCAATTTGATATTTACAATTTCTAATTTTATCTGAACAGATAACCTTTGTTCAACTAGGAGATCTGTACAGTGTCATAATCTGCCAAAAGTCCTATGCTGTGTTCTTTCCCAGTTTGGAGCTGGGTTTGTACATCCTCCAAGGTTATCCAAAGATCTTCCTTTTATAGTAAAATTTATTTGGAAAGTGAAAATGCCAGGTCCCGAGAATGTTCTGAGAAAGTCAATTGCAGTTCAAGCGCATTTCTGTGGAAAGATCATGAACCATGGCTCTTCTGGCTGTTTATGACTTCCTAAAGCTATTTTGCATTGTTGTAGATAAGAGGGATCATACTCAGTCCTAATGTGATTACTTATTTCTGGGAATAAACTCTGTAAAAACTACAGCCAGTTTAACATCCATCATCCCCTCTGCTTACAACACAGTTTCCCTTGAACATGTCGGTCCATTGCTCATGCCCATTCATGGGCTTACCCCCAGCTTGGGCCCAGCCCAAGGAATCTGTGTTTTCTCTGACGTCAGAATCTCTTAGTGGGCCTGACTGATGTTTGCTACCTGTGGGAGTATATGTTCTCCACCAGAAGAGATTTTATGATGACTACCTACCATGAATCAATGAAACAGAGAGGAGGAAGATTCCCTGGGGGCTAGTATACAAAGTGGGGATGAGGTCACTGCTCTTCAGATAAAGCAAAATGACTCTGTAACCTCTCCCTCATCATGTGATACCCTATGCAACTACTGCATAGATAAACTGCAGATGACCTCCATCTTGCCATAGACACGTCTGGTACTGCAAAGGAATAAACATGTATATCAGGGCCATGTACATAACCAAATGCCTGTTTAGTCACCTCACATAAATGGATACGCACTATTCACCTGATGGAGTATGCCTTTGGGGAATGCACTTTTTAATTATAGGATGGAGGATGAACAAGCTCCTTGGACCCTGGTTGTCTTTGAAGTCCCCTGGGGGGCGAAGAAAGAGCAAGAAATGAGCTGAAGACTAGACAAATTGTGCTGATGAATGATATCTGGCTGGGAGGCCAGGATTATACTCCAAATCTACACTATGGAGTAATTCCTACAAACAAGAGGACTATAGTAGCATGGAACTTGAAAACTGAATGCAAATTAATTACTTCAGCTCAGCTTTCCTTCAGTGTTTGGGGTTTTTTTTGGAGTATTTGTGCAAAGTTCAGCAATCTGTTTTCATACATATGCATAAAACCAACTAAATAAATCAATATACTAATCAAGCTATTCATTTGCAGCAAGAGAGAGATATAAAAAGAACAAAAGAAATAGTGAGGAACTATAGGCAACTCCAGGTAACAGAGAAAATAGTCCTATCCTCTGCTCCGTCTGTTGCCTTCATAACCAATCTAAACTCGACCTGTTCTCCAGTGGCAGGATCCACAGACGTTTCAGTGATTCTCAGTACCACAGTGCATAAGACTTAAGTGGACCCTTATGGGACCCAAATCCAGTTTTCTCTACACACATATAAAAAAGTTACTTTAGTGGGAAGGATGCTTTATGTGAAAAACTACAGTGAGGTGAGATTTTCATGTACTTCCTGATAATTTATGGGTACCTGATAAGGTCTAAATGCTTTTGTGTATCCCTGTTCTTGCCTTTTTTCTCCAAGGTATTCAGAACACATCTACATCTCTACATAATAGGTCAGAGAATTGCTTAAGCACAGGACCTCTGGTTGTCCACATTGCCTAACTGCTTGGTGGCTCCCTATTTCTATCTCAATTAATTCATCTCAAGACATAGCCTAAGCTTTCTCAACATATTTCATTCCAGGAATCCTCAAAAAGGCAACATAGCTGAGACCATCAAAATTCGATGTTCCCACCCTCCACAGTCTGCCAGTACTAACCCAGTCACCTTTGAAGCCTTATGTGATTCCATACACCCTCCAGCCACACCTAAGGACAGACACAATTCACTCTGTGTTTCATGCCATGACACCACTCTGTGAGAGCGGCAACACAGTCATCAAATTATTTCAGACACTTTGAAATAAATTAAAATACATTCACACAACATAGCGGTTAGCATCACCAGAAAATATCCAGGCCCAAGGGCTATGTCATACAAAGATGGCTGTTCTCTGTGTTACCTGGCCTCAAGGCCAGAGCAAGGTCACTGTTTTATCATTTGGTTTTATTGTTATGGGCAAAACCAGGGACTGCCTGATGCATTACATGCAGTCTCCCTCTATTACCAAGCATTATAGATGTTTAGTCCAGAAGTTTCAACTTCCAGTTCATCTGCTGATACACCATTAAGCACTCTATAACTTCCTAAAACAGATTAAGACTTATGTGCTGTGTATAGATACCCTCTAGGCACTTACGGGTGCACACACCCAGGTGTTGGCAGTGGGGGGCTGCAGGGAGCTCAGTGAGGAGAGGCCAGGGGCTAGCCCATGCTGGACACAGCAGTTCCAGCCAGCTCCAACCAACCCATCGAAGGGCACAGCTGAGCCCCATAGCCAAGATGGGGGCACCTCTGGGAAAACATATTTAAGAAATGGCAAAAACACTGGACAAGAAAGAAGTTAGGAAGAAGGTAAGAAAAACAGCCCTGCAAGCACCAAGGTCAGATTAGAAGGTGGGAGAGGAGGTGCTCCATGGTGGAGCAGCCCATGGAGGACCCACACCAGAGCAGATTACTTTTTCCTGCAACCAGTGGAGAGCCTGCACTGGAGCACAGGAAAAGTATGAGGAGGAAAGAGCAGCAGAGAGAAACTGCTATGTACTGACCATAACCCACCACTCCCATCCCTCCTGTGCTGCTCAAAGGAGTTAGTAGAGACTGGGAAAGGAGGAGGAAAGGTGTAATTTTAATGTTTGTCTTTTTGTTTCCCACTACCCAAATGAGCAATTAAATATTTATTTTAATTGACAATAAGTGAAGTTGGTTTTCCCCGAGTTGAGATTGTTTTGCCCACAACTGTAACTGGTAAGCAATCTTCCTGCCTTTGGCTCAACCTGTGAATTTTCTCATTCCTGTCCTTCCCATTTCCTCCCTCTGCCCTACTGAGGGTGGGGGCCAAGCGGCTGAAGGGATGCTTGGTTGCCAGCCAAGGCAAACCCGCCACAGAGTTCAAAGCACCACAAAGAACTATAATATAGGAACAAAAGAGATTGAACGCATAACCAGTGTCTTAAGCCCCTGAAGTGGCAGATGATTAAAAAAACCCACCCAATCAATCCTGTGAAATGAACCATGGCCTATGCCTAAGAGGAAGTTGGAGAACCAAAACCAAGAAGGCAATGTGCCAATTAGGCTGAGGATGAAAGTCCTTTTGACGCCTGATCTGATGGTAACATTAATCCTGAACATGTGAACAAGACACAAGCCACGTTTCTCAGACTTTCAGTACCATGTGGAGGGCTAGCACATCTGACCAACATCCTATCTCTGGCCATAGCCTGTCACTATTGTCTCAGGGGGAAGATGAAAAACACTTCCAGAAGCTAAAATACTCATCAAAGAAATGGGGAATGAGAGGAGATAACCTCCCCCTCCTTTGCAACACAAAACCAAAAGCCTGTTGGATTAAACTAACACAATAGGAAGAAGATACAATAAACACAAACAGAAGTCAAACATCTTTGACTCTTTTTCAATATACCATTAAAACAAATAGTGAACCATGGCTTACGTTATTTAATTGCTTTCAAAAGGCTCTTAGGCATGAAACTGATGGATGTTACACAGGTGCTCTGTAATATAAAGTCATTAATTCTATGTTTAAATATTTCAAAGATATTCAGCAAAGAGATTAAGTGTTTCAATGGTAATAGGTAATTTATTTGTTCTGAAGGTACTTTAGTTTTGGCTGCATTTTGATTTCAAACTCGTCAGCCATCGATTTCCTTGGGATACCAATAAGATAAGTAAAGCTGTTAACCAAATGAGACTTTACTTATAAATCAAAATGTGTGTAATGAAGTTCAAGCTTTTTGTGTATGCTACCAAACATTGTCAGTGACAGAAACAATCTCTATGAGGTTTGCTTCTGATAAACACTAACTAGAATTTAAGTAAGGAGGTAAGCAACAGCTCCCAGAGAAGGAGCTTTTCTATAGCAAAGGGAATGAATGGCAATGTCTGGTTTTGGTTATGTCAAAAATAATAATAATTTGGATCATGGAAGACTTATTCAGACTTGTCTTTACTGGACAAACTACACCATGTATTTCTATTGGTAAATGGATGGCATCTGCCATTCTTATATAGATTTAGTATATATATGTCATTCTCCACTTCTTTCAGTTTTTATTGGCACAGTGAACAGAACAGGGTACTGTTCATAATAGGGGTTACTTTTTATAATTAGGGGTGGAATTAAGTCTTCTGAGAATAAACCCCAGAAAATAATAATAATGATCGCAAATATTCAAAAAGTTGAAAACATTTAATTGCTTTGGGAAAAAAATCAGCGTATTTGAAAAGAATAGCAGGCAATCAAGCAAGTCATTTTTTACTACTGCAGTTAAAGAGCTTTTTGGGTTTTCAGAACAGAAGACAATTTATGGTTCATCAGTCTATTATTGGTGGAAGCAAAAGGAAAAAATACTTTTGTCTAGAGACAATAGTCTTGATTCTGATGTTTATGAAGCAATAAAAATACATGCATGTCTAGTTTATATATTTTTGCCTTTTTTACTATAAGCATTTTAAAATCCCAGCTTACCACTTACAAATATTATTTGCACATATCAGTTCAATTAACAGACATCTGGCTGTTAAATCTGCATGGTCCTTTGGAGGTGCCAAATGAAGCCTTTAGAACTAGTAAATATATGGTTATTATATTTACAAGATCCATAACATGCTAGGTCCTCAGAGTTCATAAGATCTGCCATTTGTGAATAACTCTTTTGAAGTGGAGGTCAGGAACTGAAGCCAGAAATGAATTGATGCCAGCTATAGTTTGTAAACAAGACTCCCTTGCCATGCTAACTTCATTGTCCTTGTTATTTCCTGTGGCTTGCTTTTAATCTTGTTCAGTTAAAGTAACTACAGAGAAATTAAAAGACTGATTAGGTTTGGGGAGATATAGTTTCTCATGTAAATCCAACATTTTCTGCTGGAAAACAGTCTAGGGCATTCAAAATTTTGCATGTACATCTGGGGATGTAACTTTATATTCAAATGTGGTTCTACATGTTCAAGAAATACGTAAGAAATAATTTCAGCATTTTATTTTATTTTATTTTATTACAGCATTTCATTAGAAAATTCAGAAGCAGAGCAGCTACAAAATACTGCCTTCTCTAAATTTACTCATCTTGGTCATCTATTAGCTAGACTTTTATGAAGAAAACTGTGGTTACAGAATATATAAAAATCAAGGAAATAAGCTTCCCTTCTCTGTTCCTGATCTTTTCAGACAAACTAAAACCTCAAGGAAATACCAATTCCAGAAAGTAGTAACAAAAGGAAACAAAAAGTAACTGGATCAAATAAATGGTGATACAAACCCAGAATCCTGTTATGAGTGAAAAAGAACATACTGTGCATATGGAATTAAGAATACCTTGTTTATCCCACCAGGGTTTTAGCAGTGTAGTTATCCAAATCATTAGCCCATTTTGATGCTATATGTTCAGACCAAATTATATAGAAAAACCTCAAAAACTTAAAGTTTTTATATAATAAAAGTGACTATTATTTACCTCTTTCCCCTGAAACTATGCTCACCCTTCCAGTGTCCCTTTGGGTTGGGTTAACACTGCCAGTCTTCTTTCTCCAGCAGTGAGGAGCGTGTTTTATAGCATGTCATCAGTTCCCTGAAGAGTTCATTGGGAAGGGCATGATGTCCATTTTAGTGGAATCCCTTCCTCCTCAGTCTTGATATGGGTGATTTTTATACACTTTCTTAAGCAGGTCTGATTCCAGCCAAAGTCTGAAATTTGTCCAGTAGCATCCCTTAACCCCCTCATGCACAAAGGGCTGTTAACTTGTCCCACAACAACTACCTAAATTTCTTAGACCTTCACTACACACAGTATTCCCAGGCATGAAGCTACAAGCAGTCAAGCAAAAGTTACTTGACCACTACACAATTATTAAAGCAAGCTAAGATCAATTCAGGCCAAGGCAAGTGCAAAAAATCCTGAAATCCTGCAAGGGCAGGTCCATACAAAGCCTGTAGCCTCTTGCTAGCAGTGGCAAAAATCACATTTACTGCGTTATTACAAAGGAAAACAGTGGGAACAACAAAGAAAATCAACAATTAAAAAAGCACGTAAGGAAGAATGTAGGAATCTAGTCCCCCTGAAAAAGGAGACGTTCATGTCACAGTGTGGCCACAACCATGTCATGTCCCTGGGAGTTCATTAATCACTTCAGGTACTGCTTTTTAAAGGCACCCTTTAAAAAAGGTTGAATGTTTATATAAAGACGATGCCCAAGCATTGTAGTCTCTTTCAAAGTAACATGATGAAGATAAACCAATGCAAGCCTGTGTTTGCAATAATGATTCTGTAGAACTGGGGGCAAACTGGTGCTTTACAATATGCATAGTTTATTGGGGGAAAAAAATTACACTTTTCTTTTTCTCCAAAATATGTTAGTGTTTTTTCTATAAAAAATATTGGAAACTATAGGTTGAGAAAGGATTTTTCATTACACAGAGGCTTAAAAAACAATTAGAATTTTGCAATGACCTGTTGTGGTTCAAAGATTAAGGTTATGAGAGACTTGTAAAAGGGTTTTTTTAGAGGGGCAATGAAGTCATTTCATGCAGGCCTATTGCCTGCTTATATTTCAATAACATTACTTCTCGCATCCATTTTCCGTATTGGACCCTGAGAATTCAGTGGTCTGCATCTACTTACAGGAGCTCTCACTGGCATAAAGGCAGATTTAATGCAATGCTCCAATGAATAACTTTAATCATACAAGGCAGTGGTGTTTGGTAGATCTGTGATTAAACTTGATAGGAAATTTTACATTGCAGATGTATTTTGTTATAAAACGCCAATTTGTCAAAGTGAAATCTGTTTAAATAAAGACAGCCTTTTTGATAAAATGCTTTAGAAAAATGTTTTGACATTTAAATCCCCACAAAATAAGTATTTTTTAATTTTAAAATTACTTCCTTTTTAAGACTATCTTGGGTCATATTGGAAAAAAAAAAAAAATTCCTGTAGGAATTATTGTACAAAGTAATGAAAAAGAATAATGAAAATCAAAACAAAAGAAGTGTTGATTTATATTAAAGAAACTTTCTTAGACTGCTGATTCATGACCATTTTTTGTATTTTATATATTTAATCCCCATTGAGAAAGGGAGCTTCCTGTGATGAGAAAACAACTTCCCCCAGTTCTATTCATGAGTGTCCACTGGGAAATCTTGGATATATTGTTTACTGAACTTTGTATTTCCCTGAGAAAAGAGAAATCTAAGGAAAGATGTTTTCTAAATTCATCTGTTACTAAAATTTTAACTATTTGACTTTCTTGTCACAAGAAGTAACTCAGCCAAACCACTCTAACCAGCAGTGACCAGCTTTGCGGTGTTGTCATCTGCTGCACAAAGCTGTTTCTGATTCATCTCTCAGTTTGAGCCACTGTGTTTAGGTCCAGGCAACATAGCTAAATCTTCACTATCTTAATATGCTTTTGCTACATAGGTGTTGAAAATGATACCATATATGAATGTCAAGTCCTGAAGTATATGCTGTTTCTCAGGCAGCTGAAGTGAAGCTGGGTACAGGAACACAGTTTTGATTGCATACATGCCTATAGTTCCTTTACTAAGAATGTAATGTATTCTGAACTCTACAAAACAGAGTTTTCAATGTTTATCTCATTCATTGATGCACTGTCATAAAAACAAACAAAAAAAAAACCCAAAATAAAAACAAAACAAAAAACCCCAAAAAAACCTCCAAACTTTGGTTGAATGAGTTGCCAGGTCTGGCACATGCTGCCCAGCAAACATCAGGTGGTTCCAGGTGAGCTGCAGAACTGCAGGTCAGGAAGAGAACTGCAAGAGAGCAGACTGTCCCCACCTTCAGATTCTGCCCAGAGAAGCAAAACATCTGGAATTCAGCAGGTTCATAAGGAGAGGGCTGCTTGCTAACACATATACATTTCTTGGGACAAAGGTCAGCAATGACAGGGAGAAGGTTTGCCAGATGAGGCCAGTTTGGGAAGCAACTCTGGTCTCTAACAGCCAGCATTAGCAAACTACACCAAATTGGTTCCAGTGAAGTTCTGCTTCAATCTAGGATGCACAAATAAAAACAAAATGCTTTCTCATATTTAAGATTTTTAAACTGAATGGATTTATTTTGCGGCCTTGATGAGGTATCCCATCATGCTTAGGCTCAAAGTGAAAGTCTCCCATGTCTCTTCAGCAATTAATATAAGTGCCAAGTAATCTTTCCCCCCTGCCTGATAAATGTCAAGTATCTTTATTTAAATGCCAGCAATCATCCCGCTTCCTCCTATCTCCTTCCTCACAAGACATCCTGTCTCCTCTAATGCACGATGTCAGTCAAGAGTTTTGATTCCAGCACAGCTACTTTGCATTTCTTCATTCCACCAAGAGTTCCTCACTCTCTCTTCATTCCCTTGGAGAATGGGTGTTTATTTGGTCAAAATAACTCAACCCCTGTTTGTCTTACTAGGTGATGAATTCATTTAACCTGCTCTACTCTTCTACAGAAGCAGTGGCCCCATGGCCCTTACGCCCCTTTAGACAGCAATGTGAAGAAGAGGAATTGGGTATCCAGAGATGGTGGCTTGAAGTATGGTCCAACACATATGCTCCCTTGGCTACTCTCAGAATAATGAATTCTAACCCCGACCCTTGCTCACCATTTCAAATGCATTCACAAAGCCTCCTGCAGTGAAGGCACACAAAATATGGTTGTTCTAGTCTCTAATATTTTAGAATGATAGATGGGTTCCGGCCCCTTACATTTTTAATTCGGATAGAAGCTATCTCTTTTGTAGCTATGTGCATTACCTAAGTCAAAATAGGTCCTATTGCACTGCAAGCAAATGAGCACACTCTCTTAACACTTAAAAAATAATTATGGTCATTATTTACCACCAGCATCTTCAAATGAGAAAAGATACTTCAACTTTCAGAAATGAAATAGACCACAGTCCTAAGCAGCAAACACCAATCTATGACATTCTCTAGTACAGGCCATAAGCAAAAGAAATGCAAGCAGTTGAGCTGTGCTGATGCTGTGATGACTGTGATGTGTGTCTTCTATTGCACATGCTAACTTTCTTCAATTTTTATTCAGCATGTATCCATTTTATACAATACCATACCATGCAGAGATACCTTGAACTGATATTTCTGCAAACAAGTCACTCTGGAATTTGAAGTGGGGGTGAGTGGTTACTGCTGGCCCAGTTTTCATCTGGGCCTTTTGCAATTCAGGCCAGCATCTCTGTGTAGCACCAGCAGTGCTGCCTGTGCTGAACTGTGCAATGTAGACAGCTCAAAAGCAAGCAACGCATGGCACTGCGCATAATGTATTACCTACTCTTTACTGTTGCTCATGCACCAAATGTTAGATGGAGGTGGAGAGTAGTTATTAAACCATAAGGAACACATAATACAAGAGACCTCTGAAAAAGGAAAAGCTGAGTAAATATTTTAATCACTTTTGCCAAGTGCATATTCAGCCTCCAAGATACATGTATGCTCTAACATATATGCTACTTTGGCTGTGTAAGGAACACCACATTTATTTAAAATGCAAACTTTCTACAGTTTGTTGTAATTACTAGAATTATGCTGCATGGAACAGCTGTGTGACTATTAAAACACCTTCACAAACACAATTTTGCAAAAATACTTGTCACTGAAGTACACTTAAACCTATCAATTTTAAAAATCTAATGCATGAAAAAGTTCATCAAATTTGTAGCCAAATGTCCACAAATGTCCACAAAAGAGAAGATGGGGGTATGGGTACATACAGAGAAAAATATATAACAGATACACCTTAAATTCAAAGGCCATGCTGCAATACCAAGGAATTTTTTTCATGGTGAATATTCACAGAGCTTAAATCTCACCTAATTCCTGATGATAAGTTAGTAAGGGAGACACCAACTTTGAAAGCTTTTGAAGGGCTCACATACAGACCTTAGAGGAGAACTGGATCAAGCCGGTGAACGGGAGATAATACCTCGGGTGGAACTTAAACTGTCTGAATATGACCTGCAGAGAATTTCTAAAAAACTTTCAACCAGTAACATTTTGATCACAAATGCCCAGAGTTTCCAGAGGCTTTGCAAACATCAAACCCAGTATTTCCAAAGCGGCGCAGAGATTAATTTCACACCCCTGGGAATTGAACAGCATTTGGTGAGACAAAAATTCTGGTAGTTTTATGAACTGTACCTTTTGTACCTTTCTAGCATCAATCCTAAAATATTAATCTGATAACTTTGTCTACAAAAACAGAAGGAAGGAGCTAAGCAAATTTTCTTTCCGATGTTGTTATTATAGTTGGAAGGAATAAGCAATTCACAGAGTACTGCATTTTTAAAAAATTCCATTAAGTCTGTTCCAAGAATATCTGGAACTGAGTAATCACAACCAGCATTTGCTTGACACATTTAATAATGAGCAGCATATACCTGTAAAATATTTTTGATAAAGCTGAGTTTCAAATTTAAAAGACATTAATAACTTCTTTGATTAAGTTCCAAAGGATCATTTTATTTTTGTGAATAGTTTAGAAATATAAAACTCTGGCAACTGAAGGGCTTAATTGAAGCAGATTTTTGGCTTAGGTTTCATGAATTCTATGGAATTTTTCCATTATACAACTTGCTGGAAGATACATGATATGATCTGAATGACTGATGATTTATGTGTCCCAGGGAGCACAGTTTTAACTGTTCCATGTGAAAGAGCTGTCTACCATGGACGGACAAAGTCCAGAAATTTCCCAACCAGCCACAAGCCTAGCCTAGTATTATAGAGGTAAATTCTTACTGAAAGTTTTGTGGTTGGTTTGGTTTTGTTGTTTTTGTTTTTGTTTTAACACAAGATCCCCAATGGTAACAACCTTTCTCTTCCTCACACACATTTTTATGAAAGCTTGAAGTAATCTTTCCTTGCCACTTCAACCTCCCCTATGTGTAAGAGAAAAAGAGGCAGCTGAGAAACAATAATTAATATTATTTTCCCTTCCAAAGCTATCTGAAAAGTAAGGAAGAAAATCTACAAGATAGTGTTTGGGGAACAATATTGAATATTGAAAACCTGTGAGTTTGATGTTGGCCACCTAAACTAAGTGAAGGACTATGTTCTTCCGGAAGTACCCAAAAAGCTCATCCACTGACATAAGTACATCAAATTTTTCTTCTCCTGGTTCCACACTTCAATAAGCAATTTTCATGATCAGTCATGTTTGTATTGTGTTTTCCATCCCAAGAAATGCCAAAATACATTATAAAATAAGACCATGTTCTAACAAAATAGCATATAAATATGTTTCAGAAACAAACAGTTCTCTTCTGGAGTGAAAGATTGAAGCCCAATTCACGTTACAGTTTTCCAATTACAATTTTGTCAGCCAGAACATGGAAGATATGTACCAGCTTACTTATGTCAGCAGGTCTCCAGGCTGGTACTCGTATGCCAACAAAAGCTCCACGGCTTAGCCTCCATCCTTCAGGAGGGGGTGTCCATCTGCCAGAAGGAATGAGTTCATCCTATCAGCTTACAGCGATTCTCCATGATGGGGCTGTGGCTTGGCAAGATCTAGTGTAATGGAGTTCAGCCCTAAGCATGGAAAATTCCAGTCCTGAAGTAATTGATTTGATCAAGTTGCAAGTTAGTGAAATTTCAAGGGAAAAGAGTAAGGAGAGGATAAGAGCAAAAGCTGGAATTCAGTCTCTATTATAGAGCATGTTGTCTATTTGCATTACAAAAATAGGCTGCTTCTTACAAATACGTTCTTCCACTGAGCATCATTAAAAAAAAATATTCCTATAGAGTATCACAAAGTAATTATTAATCTTGAAACTGACATAGTTATTAGAAGTAAAATGCAAATTTTTACTTGAGAGGAAAAACTTAACACTGCAACTCTGTATCAAGGGCTCTGGTAAAATCTTCATCACGGACTACTTTTTAAATTGACATCGCCTGTTTATCTAAAAGATTGCTCCACTTCCAGTAGAAATTAATTCAAAATCTTACGGACTGTGTTATACAGGTTAGACTATGTAATTGCAAATGTCCTATTACAATCAGTTAATCTACTAATTCAATTTTGTAGTATGCATTTCATATAAATGCTTGTACCCAAAAAGCAGTCACAGTGAGAGATTTTAAATCCTTTTAAAGGCTAGAAGAAAACTGAAGCGTTAGAAACACTAGAAAACCTAAGCTGTAAAACCAAATGGAAAGGAACCTAAACTTATGGATTCAATAATTAATATGAAATTCTATTATTTAATAAGAAGACAGCTAACACTGAGTTATGTAGACCCAAACTTTCCTCATTAGGAGAGCACCCTAAGTACTAGGCTACCCTGTTTTCACTTCTGGGATCTGCATTTGCAGCTTCACAATAATTCTGTTTTGATGGGAAAAGAGGAATTTGACCCACCTTCCTCAGCTATTAAGTCTATTTGATGGGACTTGCTGTCACTGCTTCCTCCTCTCAAGCAGAAAAGATCAAATTAGTCAAGATATGGTACTGGACTTCTCTTTCCACCCTATTTTTTAAATGACAGCTCTTTTGTCTGCTATGTTTTGTGATGGACACTGATGAGTGTCAGGTGTGTTCTGAGTCCTCATAGAAACAATGCAGGGCAGTAAATATTTTGAAATATGGCAACTTAGCTATGTCAGGTACATGCTCAGACCACTGCAAAAAAAAGAAATTAATTAGAAAATATTATTAAAGTAAACAAATTCTTATTATTTTTGCTAAAGGATTAGGTCTGCAGTCAGGCAAATGCCCAAAATGTGTTCTCTGCATATATGCTGTACCGGGTCTGGCTGTGATGAAGTTAATTTTCTTCACAGCAGGCTGTATGGTGTCATGATTTTGATTGGTGACTAATAGCACACCCATATTTCAGCTGTCGCTGAGCTATGCTTGCATCGTGTCAAGGCCAACCCTGTTTCCTACTGAGCTGCCCCAGAGAGGAGGTTGGGGTGGGCAACAGGTTGAGGGGGGACACAGCTGGGGCAGCTGATGCCAGCAGACAAAAGGGATACTCCATACCATGTAACATGATCAGAAATAAAACAGGGAGCTTTTCCTAAAGTAACCATTGCTTGGGGACTGTCTGACCATCGGTCTGCTCGTGGTGACTGGTTTTAGCATCACTTTTTCCTTTCCTTTTCTCTCCTTTCCTGTAAGGGCTCTTTCTGAAACCTGTGCAGGCTTTTCCTGCTTGCTCCCAAGCCTGGGATGTGGAGATAAAGAAAAGGCTTTGTTCATTGCCTGGGTGCCAGGCTGCAGAGTGATTGTGCCTTAAAATGCAGTGAGGAAGCAGCCAGCGCTAAATGTGGCTCTCGGAGCTCACCTGCACATCAGTTCTGTGCACACCTGTCTGCAGTGAGGGGCTGCCCAAAGCCTCCCACAGCTTAAATCCTGATCTGGGAAGAAGAGACCTCCTCAGGTGAGTAAGGAGGGAGTAAACAGCTCGGTGGAGTGTGAACTGGCTGCAAAGGTGCTTTGCTGCACGTAGGCAGGTTCCAGGGCAGAATGTGGGTGGATAAGCGATTGCATATAACCAGCACTCATGTATGCAATAAAGGATCTCACATGGGGTCCGTGCCTTCATATGCCACACTCCCCTCTCCTGCCGCTCCCCTGGATGGGGTCTTAGCTGAGAGCTGGGATCAGCCCACCACAGACACAAAGTTCAGACATGTGTTATTCATGCTACTGCTGTACCTAAGTTAGTATGAAAACAGTCACACTTTAGCAAACATTTTGATAATTACATTTCTAAATTGTAAAATAACATGAAGTATGTATTCATATGAGTAACATATGATAAATTCATACTGATGTAATGTTCACTTAAAAGAGCCGTTCCATTTTAAGGTAGCAGAAAACTAGCTGGAATTTTTTGAGACAAAAAAAAAAAAATCCAAATTCAATAGAATTTGGCCACCTAAATCCTTTACAAAGAGATTCTTAAAGGACAGAAAATGCATAATCTATTCTAAAGATTCATGCAGATTAAGGACTACAGACACACAGAACATTATCAAACAAATGTGCACAAGATGTCTGTTCAATGCCCAATATATTGTTCAAAACAATTTTTAGACAGTATTTTTTCTGCTAGGTTAGTTTTTAATATAGGGGATTACTCAAAGTATTATGGAAACACAAATGTTTACACTTACAGTATGTCAAATTACAGCATATGTAGCCAAGATTTGGCTTGAAAAACTGTAAAGAAGCTATGCATAGATGTCCCATTTGAAAAGCATTTGTTTCAAATGACAAAAGTTAATACCAATAAAAGTTAAAAATAAAGGATGAGTCCAATTTCAAAACTATCAACTTGCATTAATATTCTGGGCAAGAGATACTGCGGGTGAATCTGCTTTCTCAACAAGAAATTTAATCTTTATATAAAATATGCATATAAGGAGGATAAATCTTCAGACACATAAACTCTTTTAGCTTTACCATTTCAGTATTCTGAAGAATGAGTTACTTATTGTCAAATGTTTCTAATACAACCAATCATTTTTTAATTTTTCCTGATTTGTGAAATATCGCTATATTGCGTGGCAATACAGAAGTAAATAAAATGAAACTTTGACATGAGGAAAGCTCACTAATTCATATTTTATAAAATATCTCCAGAATAACTTCACAAGTTCCATTTATTTTTATCCCTGTTAAAGTACTTTTCAGAGGGATAAAAAAAAAAAGGAAAAAAAAAAAAGCAAAAAAAAAAAAGGAAAAAAAAAAAATAAAAAAAAAAAAACAAAACCAAACAAACCTAGATTTATAATCCATAATTCAATCAAACAACATTGTTGTATATAATAACCTAGGGTGATGATGAAAGCTTATTTTAAATGTGTTCATAGTAATTTCAGACTAATCTGAGCAAGGAACAGCTTAGTCTTTTTTTAGTATGATCATTGCCTATGTTGAACAAGTAACTATTACCAATTTACTGTTGCAATGGAATGGGAAACAATTTTACTTGTACTTGTCTTCGTCATAGCCTCTCTTTTTTTTTCTCCTTCTTTTTTTTTTCTTTTTTTTTGTCTCAATGAGCAAAAACATATGCCTGAGCACTACATTCCAGAGATTATTTTCACATTGCAGTTCTCATTAGCCATCTCTCCTTTTACAAACACTTCTGTGTACTAACAGAGGAAGAAAGAAGCAAGGTTTTCCCTTTCTCTGAAAAACACTCAGAAGTCCCGAGGAGAAGAAGGAAGTACTTGGGAAATTGTGAAATTCACTGTACTGAAACCAAGAGTTGTACTGGCTTAGCTTCTTCCAAATGTTAAGAAAAAGTAAAAAAAAAAAAAAAAGGGGGGGGGGGGGGGAGAGAAAAATAAAGGAGAAGAAAAAGAAAAAGAAATATTTGATAACTCCCCAAAACTCCAGCTAGTATAAATCAAGCACTTATGGATAGCCATTACATCCACTGCTCTGTCTCCAATTACTTCCTCAGGAAAGAAAAGAAAATCACAGAACAACAACAGCAATACCACCATAACCCATTCCCAGTGTAGTTACGCAACTGTCTCCAAATTCCCCTTTTTCTCCAGAATGAGAACACTTGCTTTGAGGAAAACTTGCTAACCACTTTAATTGGTTATGAGTGATAATCAGAAAACATATGAGTCCTTAAAGCCTTTGCATGACCACTGCAACTTAGTGTGTGGGTGTTCCTAAATTCACAAAATCTACTTTAAGCCAGGTAGAAATGTAGTCCAAATAGTTTACATATCCACTGTATATTATACTGGTAAACTGAATTAGCACTTTGATCTCAAATAAATCTGTGAATATCCACAAATAAAGCTGTATGGATTTTACTAAGCTGGTTTATTGCAGTAAATTACAGTATTTTCTGTGTATAAACTATACCAACATAGGATGTCTCTTATAGGAACTAGGTTAAATTAGTGCTGCTTTTCTATATACTTTTCTCTCTGGGTTTGTTTTTTAGTGTTTTTTGTGGGATTTTTTGTTGTTTTGGCTTTGGTTTTTGTAGTTTGTACATTCAGAGTGAGAACATTAGACCCTGTGAAGTAAGCCTGGAAGTCTCATTTAGTCCCAAGTTGAGGTGCTGTGGTACTCTGCTTTGCTCTCTCAGCTGTCAGGAGGTTCCCCCAGTCAAAAGCAATGAACGACTGTGGGACCCTGAGGTAACCCCTGAAAACTGCCAGAGCCATTTGTGTGAAAACGATCTGATGGCAGCCCTTGGTCTGTTTGCATTTTTGCCTGTACCAGTGTGAATCAGAGGAAACCCTGCTGAACCTAGCAAGCCTTTCAAAAGAGGCTCTGGGCCTTTGCAGTAACACAAGGACGTGCAAGATCTAAGTTTTGCAAAATCTGTGCAAAAATAAGGCTTGCCGAGGCCTCACCTCTGCCTCTGAATGGACTACTATCAATTCAGGTATACCTCTGACTCCTTGTCCCTGGTGTGTGTCTCTTTGGGCTATGATATTTTGACCTTATGCATAAAAATGGCTATGTTAGGTCAGATCAGCACCAAAGTGTTACAACTTCCACTCTATTCCTGAATCTCCTAAGCAGCCAGTTATACAGCGGCCTTCCCCTGGCTAATTTTTAAATTGAGTCTGTGCACTAGGGCACACAACTCAGGCCTTTTATTCTGACATTTCTTTTTTTTTTCATTTTTTATTATCTGTGTTTACATTTTGTCCTTTTCTGCAATGCACTAACCTGATTATATCAGAGGGAGGCAGAGGAGATGAATTTCTCATATTGATTGTTCTGTGAAAAAAACCCAGATTTGTAAATGTTTCACTTTCCAGCTCTGCTGGAATTCCCTAGTTCTTTATATATCAGGAAAGAGTAATTGCAGCACCTTCTGTACAATTTATTTTTTTTCTGTGAGAGCTTATGCATTTCTTCTTTACTTTAATGATACTCTTCAGATTGGCTTCACATAGAGGTTTTTAGTGTTCTTAGTTCATTCCCAAATCTCTATTCATTTCTAATACATTTGCATGTGTGTTTTAAACAAGGTTACCCTAAAATGTTGCTCAGTAGAGCACCACCAAGGGCAATGGAGTGGCTGACAATGTTCTTCTCAAATGAAACACCTTGAAGTTTATAGTATCTGACACTCTTATATAGAGCGAACATCTGTAGGCAAGAATCCATGGAAAAAGTTATACAGCATTGCATTAGCAAAGAATTTATACAGCATGAGCTATTTGGCCAAAAATTGGAAGTGAAAGAGAAAAATGCAAGAGAAGCTTTCTTTCCTTGCAGTTGTGTTTACTTTTATCCTATTCTGTTACAGTATGCATAGGAATTGGACTCTCACTCTGAAAGGCTTAAGCCTGTCAGTGTTTAAGAGGCATTTGAGCAATGCCCTTAACAACATACTTTAACTTTTGGTCAGCCCTGAAGAGGTCAGACAGTTGGACTAGGTGATCATTGTAGGTCCTTTCCAACTGAAATGATTCTGTTCTATTCTACTCTGAAAGAAAAATAAATACAAAGCTCATCTGAACAGAAGTCAGGTAATTTTTGTCATTTCAAACTTGCCACTAAAGTCAATTTTGAGCAAAAGCGAGATAATTTGCCATACATAACGCATCTGATTCTTTCAGTCTCTTTTTCTGCCTAGACAAAATCTGATTTTTTTTCTCTTGTTTTTGATTTTTCGAATCTTTTTCCTTTTTTTTTTTTTTTTTTTTTAACTGTGGCATACTCAGACCTTACACCAGCTGGTAACTACCGTTGCTTTTTTAACATTGTTTCTTAATGATGTAAAGTTAGGCAGCCATGATTTAGGTATGTGCATACATCTTTCTGTCAGTCTCTGGACCACTACTTTCAGCCATGCCACTTGGGTTTTGTGAAAACAGGAGGCCAGGTAATCCAGCCACTGACGGAAAGCTGGTGGTCCCTGTTTTCACAGGGATTTCTTCTACCAGTTTAGTTTTGAACTAAGTTACGTTAGTGTAGCAGAATGATCTCACCTTTTACTCCCCAACAGCCACGTGCTTCTCCTATGAGAGTGCTCTGGTAAGGAAGGGCTGAGCATATCCTTCATCCTGAGTATAGCTGAGTTTAAAAACTGACCAGACACAGCACTAAACATAAAGTGTTAACAACACTGAAGCTTTTTGAAGGATGTGCTTGTCATTGCAAGAAAACTATATTCTGAGTACTTCTGCTCTGAGGAAATCATCTGGTGTCACTTATTGCGTGAATGAAAAGGTTCCCCTGTGAACCTTCCCTGTTGGTTAGGCAACTCTGAGTTGACTGTGGTTTTGTGATGTAACAGCATGCATCTCTTACAGTAAACTAGAGAGGTACATTATCCTTAGTTATATGATGTGTTCTATCATTAGAAGATTTTGAGCATGACATTTATTACCAGATGCCTGGGATTTTCTGGTTTCCTCAAAAGGAAAAAAACCTCACTGTTCCTTTTTTATTTTTTCTTTCCCAAGAGCATAACAGGATAAGGTCTTTTGTAAAAATTAGCCTACTGCAGCCAGGTTTTATCATCTGAACTTGCATCATACAACTATAATTAATGTTCTTCAAACATTGGACCTTATCTGCTGTCTTCAGTTAAGCTTGCCTGTGAGAAAGCCAGAGGCATAGTTTAATTTAAACTTTCTAAGATGAAAAGGAAAAATATCTTATTCTTCCTTTTACATAGATGATGAGGAACCTCGGTCTTAGAAAGAGAATGTTAATGTTCTGTTCCAGTGTGATGCTAAATAAAGTGGATGAGGAACGTTGATCCTTTAGAGGTATTCTGCCCCTTTTCAGATAAATCAAGGAAATCTGAAGGGCTTGTTTGCTAGGTTTTTTTTCAAATAACTGACTAGAAATGATAACAGGTGTCAACATAATTTCCCAAAATGAAGGAACATGTGAAGTGAAAACAAATCCTTGCCATGCATTTAACTTACCTGGTATGAAGCAATAAATAAAATAAGGAGACTGCTTCTGCAGGTTAGAAAACTTGGTTGTACTGAAAGACTGAGGGTGGGTTTCACCCTACTTAACTTCAGTCACCTCAGCTGAGCTCAGGGCCTCAACTCTCCTGCCCAGGGATTCAAGGGCAGTAGGAACCTCTGGGGAACAAGTCACCCATCCTGTCTGGCGGCTGTGCCAATGTCTATTGACTGAACTGTTCAAGTGCTTCCTTGGCTACACAGGGCACCTGAAATTTTAGACAGTTAACATTCTTATGCAGGATCCAGTTTGGAAAGTAGGAATGATGGGGTTATTTTAGTTCTCTAGGATTTTCATATCTTTTCCAGTGAAGGCAAAATGTAGCCAACACAAATGAGTTATTTAAGAGCACTGTGTGATGTAAAAATGTTTCCAGCAATTGCAGCGGGCATCTGAATGTTTTGTACCAGCGCTCAGCTAAGAACTTGATATGCACCTATTACAATGTTCTCTACATATATTTTGCTCAAACCATTGTTGAACTATACTTGAATGTCTGTGCAGCTCCATAATTACCCATAATCAGAACTGACACTGTCTCAGCAGTTCACAACAAATGAGAAATAAAAAATGCAAGAAGAGCGGCTGGGTTTTTTATTACTATAGATTAGGGGCAAAGAATAAAAAAACTTTCTCCACTGACATCTGTAAAAGTAATTTAAAAATATAAACCTCAGTGACTACTAAGTCCTTTTCTTAGAAAGTACAAGTATCTTAAAACAAAATGAAATAAAAATCAAAACATCTCATATAAAGTGCAATTGTATTTCAATTACCCCCTGTGGATTACATTAAAAAGAACATTTTGATTCCACTGCCCTTGCTTCTGAAAGAAAAAGAATAATGAGAATTCTTGGCATTTGTTGTACTTAAAGGTAATTGGCAAAGCCATTTTCATTCCGAAACAATAATTCTTGATTTTTGCTTATTTAAAGATTTCTTGATAATTAGTTTCTCCTGTATCGTTACTTCTAGAACCAAGGTCCCATCTAAGCCTTTTTTCCCATTTGCTTTGAACTTCATCCTGAGGTCATCTCCTTTCTAGGTAGCACCTTAATGCCCAATCACTCAAGTGAGACTCTTGCTCTAAATTCTTTACCTTCATAGCAAGTAATGGTCCCAAAACAGGGTCTGCTTCAGCATTCTGTGTTGAAGGAAAAAAAAAAATTATTAACAACTTTCACAGATTGCTTCCTATTTAAAATAATTGCTGGAGATAGGAATAGCCTTGATTTCTAGGCAATTGTGCACTGTTGTAACATTCAGCCAATGTCTCATTAATCATTTTATTACCTTATGCAGTGTAGAACATCACTGGAAAGGTCTAAACTACCACATGCCAGAGAGTCCCACACTGCAAGTATTCCCAAAGACTGATTTTTTTTACCTAAAAAAGCCTCTGCATGGAATCCTGAGGAAGATTGCTTGCTTAAAAACAGTCAGTCAAGGCTGTTGGATCTCACCTGCCTGCACTAGGGCTAGAGTGAGTGTCTGGGCACTGGGAGATCCTTGACTGCCAATCAATCCAGCTATGTCCAATACAGTTAATAAAATTGGGCCACTAGCCAATTCTTGGCTCCGAGGCTTCATAGTGTGGACTGGATCATGTCTGTATTTGTGTATGTATTTACAATCTAAGTGTCTGTATCAGAGCTAGTCACCTCAGTCCTTTTTTGTACCCACTCTAGAGACATATGCTTATTTGAATGTGATTAACTCCAACCTACAGCAAAGGTCTGAGGCAGGTGAGAGAATGGGACAGGCAATTTTGTTACTTGCATCTATTACACACCTTTACGTTAGGATGTCAGACTTAAGCATGCATCTCTGCTGATTACAAGGGGAGCCTGGGATGACTGGTTTTGACATATGCAGTTAAGCGATTTGAATCCCTTTATGATGGTAAGAAGCAGTATTTAAGGCATTCGTTGCATGCACCAAGGTAAATTTGCACTCAGGAACTACACAGAAAGGAACAACCAGCTTGAGATGCTGCCTGGGATCTGCGGAGTGAGGAGACACATGGCATGGAGTCAAAGAGACCCAGCAAAGGGCATGGATTTTACTATAGAGCTGCAGGTTGACCCCAACATATATTAAGCTCCCTTCCCTCAAACAAAAACTGGCAGGAAGCCTTGGCCTACATCATGGTTTACTAAGCCACATAGGTGGTGGGAGGTTTAGGTTCTCACCAGCCAAACTGTCAGGGAGGTTGAACCAAGGGTATCACCCAACTTGAGTGAGCATTTCAGACTCCTCCTGGATAGAGCTGTGTGTGGAGGGGATCTTACTGGCAGTGCATATGCTGGGACCCTCTCCTCACCTGCTCAAAATAAAAAGTACACCTAGTTTGCAGATTTTCCCCCATTGGTTCTGAGCAAGCGGAACCATATTCTTTAGTGAACTAAGCATAATAAAAAAAAAAAATCATTTAACCCTAGCTTATTGTGGATAACTGGCTAGCTGAAAAAGTTCACATAGACGTAGTCCAGCTGGCTGGACAAAAATGCACATCGCTCTCAGCTTATCTGAAGTAAAGCAAAAATACACTATCCTTGGCTGTTCTTGTTACACAATAACAGGAAGATCGTGGTGGGAAAAGAATGTTACAGGTGGGAACAGGTAACTACAGAAGAGAAACTAGGGGCGGGCTTGGTATTTAGGCAACTAACCAATAATGAGCTTAACTTTTGTAATATGTATGAGCTAATTATAACAAGGCATAAAAGGTGACTGTAAGGGACAATAAACGAAGTCTGCTGATCACTCATATCGAGTGACTGTGTCTTCCCTCCGTTGCGACAGCTTATAGCCACAGGTGCCCTGGTTTCCCCATAGGCTATGAATTCTCATCAGTTACCCCTAGAAAAAAGAAACTACTTCTGTCCTTGGCAAGCTTTAGATTTGTCTTCACTTGCTTTAAAGTCATTAGCTTTCAGATCTCTTGTTAGAGTTGATATATTCCGCAATATGAGACGATACTGATTCTTACAATTAAGAATATCAAAGAGCCCCAGTGAGAGGCCTCTTTTTTTGATCATCTGCAGGCTTTTGAAAGTTTCATTTGTTACCCTGCTTTTTTCCCAGAAATCAATATTTTGAGAAAGCTTGAGAAAATGGCACTCTACCACTTCTGACTCTAAAGCGATGAAAAAAATACTTTTACTCATTTCATAACATTTCTGAACCATTGTGTGGAGATGCAGTTGTATATAGAGAACAAACTTGTTCAACGTTCTGGTATAATTAAGTACTGTAATGATAATTGAAATTCACATAATAAAGAACTTTTTCAAGGGTAGCAATATATGTGAGAGACTCTGATCCATAAAACAGCAATACTTACTCAGGTATAGTATCAAAAGACTCTGGTGTTTCTTGGCAACATCAGATGGGTGTAGAGGAGAATCAGCAAAGAGAATAGCTCACTGAAGTTACTCACTGAGACTATTTGAATTTTAGTTGGGTTAAAATGCAGTTAATATTTGAGTTAGAGAAAAATAAAGCATTCAAGTAATGCCAGAAGACGAAAGGACAGGACACATATGTGATTAGGAGCTGAGTCACCTGGCCTGATGAGGCAGCACAGTAAGGAACTGCTGCATGGGCTGAGTGGGTAAGTCTGAGGAAACTGCTGCAGAGGACATGGTTCCACCTTGTGTCAAGGACTCAGCTAAGGTCTCTGTATGCCCTTGAATCTTTCCTAAAGAGCGTGTACTCTGGGGAGTCGATTTCTGTTGCAGATGCTGAAAGCGCAGAGGCAGGACACAAGCTGAAAGGGTGTAAAGGCTGTGTCAAAGTGAGCACACGTACGGGGGTTGGGGGGGGGGGGGGGGGGCAGAGCTAAAATTACTTGAGCTGTGGTTACACAAAGCAGGAGGAGGCTGATAGCCTCTGCCCTTGGCATCAGAAGTGTACTCACTTCAAGTAGCCTCCTCAAAGCTTCATGCAACCGGGTGATGGAGCTGCTGAGTTACCGGGTTTCAACAGCCCTCTGAGATGGAGGAGGGGAGCATCTGACTTCATACATGATTTTCTTAGCCACACAGCACTGAACGAGGGCTAAAGTGATACTTTTCAGTTCTTATGAAGTATTATTACAGTGGTTTTCCATAGTTATTCTTTCTTTTCAAATATTTTCTTCATCTCTTGCACTTGATGTTTGCAAGTAAGAATAGCTCATAAGGGCAGCCGAGCTCTGGAACTCATCCATCAAGGGTATTCCCACTGCAGCCTCCCCCATGACTTAGTTTCCAAGGGTTTTGTCAGAGCTCAAGATGATTCCTTCAGAGGGAAAGTTAAACCCAGCGTCTTTCCTTCTAACGGACTTGGCAGAAGAATTGCAGCTAGAGCTATTAAATGGAAAAACACCAGGCACACAGGGTCCAGAGCAGGGAGAAAGTTATAAAAGAGCACCAATGAATCGCACACCAGAAACTTAAAAAAAAACACCCAACAAACCTTCACAAAAAGACCCACTAGGAGATTTCCACACAGAAATGCAGCTGAGATTACCATTACTATAACTAAATGCAATATAAGGGAATGACTAATATCAGCAAAAACAAAAAAAAAAGGAAAATCTCATATAAATATTCAATCACTAACCTCAGTAACAGGTTTATGCACATTAATTCTTAGAAATACTAAGCATTATTAATTACCAAAACTTGAACTTTTTATTCATGCATATAATCATAACACTATGAATTATGTGTGAATCTTTTTATTCTCTGTGGAGCAAGAACATTGCCCCTTGTGACAACACCCACAGCTACTGGGTGATTTAGCCAGTCACCAAACCATACCTGTCAACCAGGATTCAGTTTACTGTACTATACCCTTGTAAAGCCTATTATAAAATCAAAATAGGTTTGGTTGGTTGGTTTTTTTTTTTTTGTGGTTGGGGCTTTTTTGTGTGTTTTTGTGGTGGGTTTTTTTGTTGTTTTTTTTTTTTTAGTAACTATATAAAACACATAATCTAAAATATGTGTATGAAAACTATTTGGTTCCACCAAAAAAAATAAAAAAGAAAAAGAAAAAGAATCAGTTGTACTGCCTGGCAAACATGACATTTCAAATACAAATCCCATTGATCTGATTTGCAGTTGACTTTAATGGAATTAATTTGACTTACAGGAGAATTGGGAATTATTTCAGGCTTTTGAGAGCCACAACACTGTCACTGGCTTAGGGGGAGTGTGAATGTAATTTTAAGCCCCCTTTATCTGACAAGGATGGTGTAGTGTCCTAGATTTGGTATCTTGTTTCTTATTAGAAAAGGGTATTCAGCTCACACATTCAACTTCTGAAAGTCCACGTCAATCTTCTCCCTGCTGTTAGCATGTAATCAATATAAAGCAGTGCTCTGGAGTTTCCCACTGGGTAGTGTTTATTACTTGTACTATCTAAAGCATTTCCAGGAGTGGCAGGCAAGAAGCTGCTGGTAGCTTCAGGGCTCCCACAACTCAGATGCCAAACAAAGCCAGTTTGCAGGCAGTTTTTCAATAGTGTCTCTGTTTTTGGAGTTGCAATGATCTGACTATCAATGAGGAATCTATTTTTATCCAGGCAGCTCCTCTCAAATAAGTGATCCCATCAAGCAGTTTTACTTTCAATTTTAGCATTACAGAGGGCAGATTTCTAATAATTCTTTCTGGGAATTTCCACCACCACCACCTTTTCTCATTACTCTGGTAATGATCTTCCTATTGCCTGTCACCTAACAGATTTCAAACTGATTGATGCTGACTTACAAGACGTCTGAATGATGGCTATAAGCCTTACTACATATAGGTGTCCTATTGACTTCAGTTAGGCTTAATATGTGAAAGCAGTGATATACCTGCAATACCTGCAGTAGAACTTGGACTCCGGGGTTAAGCTCATACAGTGCATTTACCCTACTTAATTACAGAGGGCCAGGGAGCAAACTTCAGCACTGGATCCCTGCCTGACCCTGATGTTGGTTAGCTCACTCAATTTTGGACTGCTCAACCTAGGTTACTCCAAGAGGGGCTAGTCCTAAGCAAACCAAATGAGAAAAACTTCTCTGGTTGCCCAGAGAAATTGTGGATGCCCCATCCCTGGGAGAGTTCAGTACCAGACTGGATAAGGCTTTGAGAAATCTGGTCTAGTGGAAGGTATCCCTGCCTGTGGTAGGGGTGTTGGAAGTAGATGATCTTTAAGGTCTCTTCCAACGCAAATGATTCTATGATTCTTTGATTCTATGAAAATCAGTGCAGCTCTGCGTCAAGGCTAGGGTTTGATCTGAATAGACATAGCCATAGGACCCAGGGCAATACCTGAGAACAGATGGATGTCTTCAAATGGGATTTGTACATATCAACATGTTGAGTGGTAAGGTAACTCCATTATATGCTCAACTGAGTAAAAGACTCATCCTACCTGAAAGGAGCACAAGACACTAGTGGTGCCCTTACAAATAAGCCCCAACACATCTCAGAATCACACATACACTTGTCTTTTTCTCCTCTGGAACAACAAATAATGATTGATTTTTTCTGCACGTTGGCTCTGCCTTGACAGGAAAGCTGTGGACTGACACCCTCAAATTCACCCTCATCTTAAAGCAGCCTGCAGCCTGACGGGCAGAGCACTGTGCTTTCCAGTGAGGTAAAGGAGATTAACATGATTTTCCAAAGCCTGGGGCTTGCTTTGTCACATAAAGGATAGCACAAAACCAATATATTTAAAGAAAGCAGCTGGTGAGATTGCATTTTTGTACAGTGCCGCCTACAGTATGCTCTCCTCCTTTCAAAGGGCCTAGAAAATAGCTTTCTAGAAAAGAAAAAGAAAAGGAAGTTGGAAGGGTTGGGAGCAGTGGCAATAAATGTAATATTCACGGAAAAATCATGGAAAATTCCCATCTTTATTAAACCTGCTGAAAGCCAGGACCCCTTTGTCAAAAACATCCAGCGAATGACTCCCATCTGACTTTATGAAGATCCAGCTTTCTTGTTGTTTTATGAAAAAAAAATGCCCTAGAAGGTCTTTACTATAGTAGACTCCAATCCACTAATGGCTTTAGAGATTGTTCTTGAATTAAGCTATGGAAGATAGATCTTACTTATAAAGTATACTTCCATTCTTTAATCTACAAATTAGAAGTGGATGGCAAGTAGAGTCTCCATTTTAGTCTCGGTTTATTTTTTACATATTTTTCATACTGTTAAGTTTTCTCCTTATAAGCCTTGGGCTTCTTTTACTAGAAATACATTTTTGTCCGTATCCTCAGAACAGCATTTAATAGAGAAGTTTTACTTTGTACAATTGCAAAATACATTAAAGGAAAAAGGTATGTTGTCAGTGTTTTAGTCAATCCAAGTTTAGGTGTACAGCTGAGATTCCCCATTAGGAATGTAGCCATTCTAGCTTTATTTATGGCCAATACAAAGAGACAGGCACTTAGGAGAGAATGAGTTCACTTAAGAATCAAATTGCTCTCTTAAGCAGGCTGTTTTGTACCATGATAACTACAAGACAACCTTGGCAATGGTGTGTGAGTTCGAGCTATATATCCAAGTCCTCAAATCCTATGAATCACAATGAAATGTAATTCTTTTCATCTTATTTAAGGAAGATTATGGGAGACAGAATGCCACTGCAATCAGTGTCATTTCAAATGCTCACGTGAAAGATGGGCGTTATTACTCATGCTCCTACATTATGCTATTCTGTAAACTACTCTTACTTGAAACTGAATATTACAGATTTGCAATATAAATGTTTATAACAAACAAAGAATCATATTCTTTCAGCCCTAAAAAAGCTGAATTATTATAGTACTTCATATTGTCACTTCATATTAAAAGTAATGACTCTAGCTGAGTTAGAAACAAAAGAACATTAACTACTATGACTATATCATCATACCATACTTTCTGGAAAAATTGTGGGTTGCCGTAAGAGTTTTAAAAGCTGAAGCTTTATATAAAGTTGAGGAAAGTACAAGATGTAAAAAAACCCATACCCCAAAATAATTACTAAATCATAAGCTCTTTGACTGTGGAAAAATCTAAATATAGGGACCATTGCCAATCGAAGCAAGAAAATAATACAATAAAATTGTGATCAGAATTTCGAGAGTTTCAGTTAATTTTGGGACTCCTCTGTGCCCTTCTCTAGTTGAGTCTTATTCAATTTGTTGTCAATAAATATTACAAATTTTTACTAGCCATCATGTCACTACGTAAGGAAAGACACACTTTGCATAAAGAAACGCTTGTGGGTGGATTGTGTTATTTATATTCTTCTGCAGAACCATAATATGTTCCTCATTGACTTCAGAAGTGCAAAGAGATTAATGTCAGATGAGTTACAGAAATGCAAAATAATTTTCAAACACCAGAAGGTGAAGATGAGGAGATCAGGAGAAAATAAGGGGTCAGCTAAATTATTCTATCAGTCTGTGCCCAGATGCCTTTAACAACAAAAACAATCTCTTAATTAAGAAACCTACAGAGATCAACAGAGGCAACCAGAGATATTTTGATTTTATCAAAGCTAATATAATTTCCCCGAGTGAAAAAAACCTGAAGAAAACTATCTCCAAATTTTCTGAACTGACCAGAGGATCCAAAGAGAAGATGAATCCTCAAAAAAAAAATCCTGAAATTTTGCTTAGCAAGCTGCCATATAAGTGATTATTGTGCGTATAAGATTAAAAAACTCTGTACTAGAAACAGGTTAACCTAAAGCCAGAGACATGGTCTGATCAATTGCACAGACATTTAGGCAGTTTGGGGTCTAATTTAGGAGTGTAGTTACCCTGGGATCTTTAGGGAATCAGTAGAGAAAGAAACACCTTCAGAGTGTGACCCAGATATTAAGTCATCTGACTTAGACAAACTCTGTTTGCCCATGCTCACTTTCAGTAGCATAGGACCCTCCCTGAATCATAGAATCATTTATGTTCGAAAAGACCTTTGAGATCATCAAGTCCAACCATTAACCCAGGACTGCCAAGTCCATCACAAAATCACATTGCCAAGCACTCTATCTACGCATTTATTAAACACCTCCAGGAATGGTGATTCCACCACGTCCCTTGGACAGCCTTTTCCAACTCTTGACAACCCATTCAGTGAAGAAATTTTCGTAATATCTAATCTAAACCTCTTCTGGTATAACCTGAGGCCATTTCCTCTTGTCCTGTCACTTATTATCTAGGAGAAGGGACTGACCTCACTTGCCTACAGCCTCCTTTCAGGTAGTTGTAGAGAACAATAAGGTCTTCTCTGAGTCTCCTTTTCTCCAGACTAAACAACCCCAGTTCTCTCAACTACTCCTCCATAAGACTTGTGCTCCAGACCCTTCACCAGCTTTGCGTCCTTCTCTGGACACACTCCAGCACCTCAACATCACTCTTGTAGTGAGGGGTCCAAAACTGAACACAGTATTTGAGGTGCGGCCTCACCAGTGCCATGTATAGGGGGACAATCACTGCCCCATCCCTGCTGGCCACACTGTTTCTGACGCAAGCCAGGATGCTGTTGGCCTTCTTGGCCACCTGGGCACACTGCTGGCTCATGTTCAGCCGGCTGTCAACCAGCACCCCCCAGGTCCTTTTCCACCAGGTAGTTTCCCAGCCACTCTTCCTCAAGCCTGTAGCATTGCTTGGGGTTGTGACCCAAGTGCAGGACCTGGCACTTCTCCTTGTTGAACCTCATACAACAGGCTTTGGCCCATTGATCCAGCCTGTCCAGATCCCTCTGCAAAGCCTTCCTGCCCTCCAGCAGATGAACACTCCCCCCAGTTTGGTGTCATCTGCAAACTTACTGAGGGTGCACTTGATCCCCTCATCCAGATTGCCAATAAAGACATTAAACAGGACTGGCCCAGTACTGAGCCCTGGAGAACACCGCTTGTGACTACCTGCCAGCTGGATGTAATCCCATTCACAACCACTCTTTGGCCTCGGCCATGCATCCAGCTTTTAACCCAGTGTAGAATACACCTGTCAAAACCATGAGCAGCCAGGTTCTCCACAAGAATGCTGTGGGAGATGGTGCCAAAGACTTCACTAAGGTCCAGGTAGACAACATCCACAGCCTTCAGGTCATCTTGTCATAGAAGGAGATCAGGTTCATCGAGCAGGACCTGCCTTTCATAAACCCATGCTGGCTCGGCCTGATCCCCTGGTTGTCCTGCATGTGCCATGTGATGGCACTCAGGATGATCTGCTCCATAATTTGCCCTGGCACCAAAGTCAGGCTGATAGGCTTGTAGTTCCCTTGATCCTCCTTCCTGCCCTTCATGTAGATGGGCTTCACAGTGGTTAGTCTCCAGTCTTCTGGGTCTTCCCCAGTTAGCCAGGACTGCTGATAAATGATGGAAAGTGGCTTGATGAGCTCCTCCGCCAGCTCCCTCAGTACCCTTGGGTGGATCCCATACAGCTCCATAGACTTCTGCTTGTCTAGGTAAAGCAGCAGGTCACTAACTCTTTCCTCCTGGACTGTGGGGGTTTCGTTCTGCTTGTCATCCCTGTCTTCCAGATCAGGGGGCCGAGTACCCAGAGGGTAACTTGCCTTACTATTAAAGACCAAGACAAAGAAAGTATCAGGTATCTCAGCCTTTTCCTCGTCTTTTGTGGCAATGTTCTCCACCACATCAAATAAAGGATGCAGATTATCCTTGGCCCTACTTTTGTTTGTGATGTATTTGTAAAAACTTTTTGTGTTATCTTTTATGGCAGTGGCCAGCCTGAGTTCTAGCTGGGCTATTGCCTCTCTAGTCTTTGCCCTGCAAAACCTCGCAACATCCTTATAGTCCTCCAGAGTTGCCTGTCCCTTCTTCCAAAGGTGGTTAACTCTTCTTTTTCCCCTGAGTTCCAGCCAAAGCTCTCTGTTAAGCCAGGCCAGTCTTCTTCCCCACCAGCTCATATTTCAGCACATGGGGACAGCCTGCTCCTGCGCTTTTAAGATTTCCTTCTTGAAGAATGTCCAGCTTTCCTGGACCCCTTGGCCCTTCAGGACTGCCTGCCAAGGGACTCTGTCAACCAGGTCCTTTAACAGGCCAAAATCAGCCCTCCAGAAATCCAAGGTGGTGGTTCTGCTGACACACCCCCACCCCCACCCACTTCCCTTACTTCTCTGAGAATTGAAAACTCTGTCATCTCATGATCGCTATGCCCAAGATGTCCTCCAATGACTACATCACCCACCAGCTCTTCCCTGTTTGTAAACAGCCGGTCCAGCATGGCATCTCCCCTGGCTGGCTCACTCACCGGCTGTGTCAGGGAATTGCCTTCCACACCCTCCCGGAACCTCCTAGGCTGTTTCCTCTCAGCTGTGCTGTATTTCCAGTGGACATCCAGTAGGTTGAAGTCCCCCACGAGAACAAGGGCTAGCAATCCTGAGACTTCTCCCAGTTCCCCTAAGAATGTTTCATCTGCCTTTCAACCTGGTTGGGTGGTCTGTAACAGACTCTTACCAGGATATCCACCTCACTGGCCTTCCCCCTGATTCTTACCCATAAACAGTCCACCCTATTGACACCATTATTCAGCAGTCAAAACACTCCCTGACATACAGAGCTACCCCACCGCCTCTCATTCCTCGTCCGTCCCTTCTGAAGATTTAGTTTGTAGCCATCCATTGGCAGCACTCCAGTCATGCGGGTTATTCCACCATGTTTCCATGATAACAATTACATCATAGTATTCCTGCTGCATTAGGTTCATCTGCCTTCTAAGACTCTGTGACTCTGGTGAGATCTCTGCTTGACGTAATTTTATTTGCTATGGCTTTTATTCTAAATACAGTATATGACATCCTTATCAATGGATGTTACTGCCTGTTAGCCAGGCAATGGTACCTCACTTAGCGTGGAAGGAGCTTATCATTCCCACGGAAGATGATGATCCAGACTAACCCTTACCGAGCAGGGGCCTAAAGAGATGACAATATTTCCGAAAGGATAATTGTTTCAGAGCACACAGAGAGTACTTAATATGATGTCACATCACTTATCAGTTCTATTCAGCACTAGACTGAGACTCACTGAAAGTGCATCTAACCACTGGATTTCATGTCCCAAAACCTGTCTTTCTAGAAAACACTCTGGCACACACTGTATCTCCAAAACCTTTCCCACAGAGGAACAGCCTGGAACCAGCATCTCTGCTACCCAAGTCATTCCTCACTTCCATGCAACCACCGAGAGTCCACCTCATGTTCTGCCCTTTCTGAGTTTCCCAACAAATGTCCAGGCTGACAATCAAGAGAAAGAACCTTAGTAAAAGGCATTTGTCGACCATGGGAGTTCCAGGTCTTGAGGAAATACAAAACAGAAGAGGATATATATTTTTTTTTTTTTTTGCAAATAGCACAGCCCTAAGTTTCATAACTTTCTGAATCTCAAGCTGCCCTCTCTGTGAGTCTGACATGCGGCCAGACCACAGGTAATCTCATCAGTCTTCATCGCTTCTCTATGTCATACCTTTCCAACCTTCTGTCATGCTGTTTCCTTGCTAATGACTCAACTGCAGCTTACTTTTAACCCTTGGGGCATGTCCTGCAACACAATTTCATCATTTATGTTCATGGACAAAAAACTGGCATTCAGTCGGTAACTGGTTTATAACAGTTCTTCATCCAAAATCTTCCAGAGGTGGTCTCACACTCTTACTGACCAGATCCATCTCTGGAATTGAATGTATTGTCAGAGCTACTTGTTCCAACATTAAACACAACCTCTATAAGCTCAGTGTTCATCCTCCTCAATTGCAGCTGACAGCATTCTACTTACATTGCGTGTCTTTGACAGTCTTCTATAATTTATAACCTTCAAAAACCCCATTCTGTTCTTTAATTTAATAAAATCCCTCAAGATCAGCTATACTTCTGTTTCAATTGCTTACTGTAGGAAAAGGCCAAACCATAATAATCTTTGTTTTTTGAGTTTTATAAAACTCAGTTTAGTTTTTTTGTATTTTAGCAAGTGTACCTTTTAACTAAAATGGATAAAGAATGAGAGAACAATCATTGCATCACATCTTATTTTTCAGTGTACATTAATCTTTTCAGTCCTACCTCTTCTCAAAAATGTTTTTAAATATACAGTATCCTATAAGAATGGTTTTGCTCCTTTTCTGCTAATTAAGCCCTGTGTGTGAATGATTATTGTGCTAATGAAACAGGACTAGTGGTTATTTTAAGTGTGATGCACACTGTGAAGCTATAATTAACATTGCACATTGTATAGATTTACTTATCCTCAACCAAAACTGGGGAAAATGTGCTTTCTGTTTTCATTGTGCACATAAACATATTGCTTATGCTATGAATAATCTGAGTAAATGAAGAAACTAATTGCCCTATCAGCATGTCATCCTACAGCCAAATTTCTTAGGATTATAAAACCATTATTACGTATTCCTCCTACAGTCCAAACCACCTACATGAAATGAAAATGAAACTCCTGCCGAACTGATTCCCACATATCCTCTGTCTATTCCTAATGTTTATAATTGTCTATGACTTTGCAAAAGGAATCCTCCATTTTCTTCCTACTTGTATGCAATCCTTTCACTGTGCTGGTTCAAGGACATCATTCTCAGGTAAGCATAGGTTGGGAAAGGGGCCGAGAAGTATGTGACACAGGCAGTCTCTGGTGCTAGCAGAGACTACCTTTTGTAGCTTTAGGATCACTCCAAAATGTACAATCAGATACAAGGAGAAACACTGAAATGATTTCATATTGCTGTCATTCAGAATCAGAAGTCAGTTATAAAAATGGGACTTCAGCTGTAATGGGTCAAAGTTCTTTGAGAATTTATCTAATATCGTTATAAATTAATTGTAGCTCCTGCCTGTTAGAAAAGAGAGCTCTCGAGTCATTCTTTCTTCTGTTTTCGACTTCCAAAGTGATATACAAGACCTGACCTGGTGCTATACTTACCTTAAACCTACCCCTAAGAATTTTCCTGAAAAGAAAAAATCTTCAAGTAAACAAATAAATTGTCTTCCCAATTTCTTGCACTGCTGTGCTGGCAAACAGCAGCAGTGCAGATCTGGAATTTACATAGCAGTTCAAAATGGTAGACAGGCTGCAGGAAAAATAAATCTGTCCAAATTGAAGGGTAATTTATGTTCTGAGATTAATGTATTTTTGCATGAGGATTTCCACAAGCATTGTGCGTTAGTATACCTGAGGGTAGAACATGACCCTGAATTTAAGCAGTACTCAACTGTGTGCTTCTTGAACGTTTTCTTGTGCTGTATCATCTCACCTTTGATTAGCTTATACCTGAAAAAGAATCATATTTTATTTGTCAGAAAAATGCAATGTTAGATATGCCAGGAGAACTGATGATTCAGTGCAGTTCTGAAAAAATGAGCATGAGGTATAGTTTCTGTTCTTTTTCTGAACGGCTCACCTGCATGGACTCATGCAGTTGTGGTACAAGCGATTTAGGGAAGCAGAGCTTCAAGACAGCGACCTCTTTTGGGGCAGCTTATCTGAAGGACAACTGGGCATAGCCCTACCCAACATTTGGTTCCCCTCTGACTCTCTAGGCCTTAAAGAAAAGGAAGAAGAGTGATGTGATGTGGGAAGTACTTACTGGTCCAGCCCTTCCCATTACCAAGGAAGACATCTCTCCTGTTTACAAAGTGCCTCCAAAAGATGGTTTTGAGAAGTAAAATTACTAACTCAATATTAGAAATCATAGCTTTGATCGAAATACAATCTATTTTTCTCACATACCACCATTTTTAACAAGAGGTAAATGAACATCTTCTCTTTCCCTCATAAGCTACCCCTACTTTATCACATCCTTCTATTAAAGTTTATAGTTTTGTTCAGAATAATTGTTTTCGGCTTGTGTTTAGCTTTAAAGTTTTCTATTTCAGATTTAAAGAAGGGCAAGGGTTAATGCACCTGAAAATCTGTCTTTTATTTTCTGGTTTTAAAAGTCATTACCTCTCCCTAAAAACTTTGACTCATTCACACAGGAAATCATCTACCCAAAGAAGCAATATTCCATGGAACTGTGATTTTGGGGTAACCAACTTTTCCTTCTCTTTTGAACCTTTCCTTTATTCTCATGGACTTGCAATTACGCAATGCTTGGTTGCTTTTGTTTTTTTAAAATGTGATTTATAGGCAATATTACAACCTGACCTGCTTCACTACATGGCTGCATGCATTCTTCTGAAGAGAATCCCAGATCAACCATTTATCTCCATTTCAGTGAAAAATTCCATATATGCTAAATTGTGTGCAGTGAGCAAGATGCTTTTATGTCAGGCTCTTGGGAGCACAGAGAAAACAGTATTTCCCCACTATGTGTTCTGAAGTGCTGGTAAAATCAGGGCATTAAACAAAACATTGTGAAAGAGAATGCACAGATCCTGTCCAGAGTGTGCACTCATTAATCAGAATATTAATTTTTTTTTAGCTTCGGTGAGCTTGCCTGAGCGAGACCTAGTAGGCTTAACAATCAAGTACCATATGTCAGTGAGACAGTTTTGATTTTCACTACTGCATTAGCAATGCTGATATCAATGCTAATCAACCAGTAATTTTACAAAGGAAATGTTATAAACCTCAGTAACAAGCTATACACAGTATACGGATGTAGAATACTATGGTAACAAGTTTAGTTGCAGTTACATCTCAAAACAGGTCAGAGAGGAATTGACCTAAGGTTACACAAGCTGAAGCCAGAACTTGAAAACACTCACTGTGCAAAAAGAGCACTTTTACAGTTGAAAAGCCAGCATGAGGTGTCCCCAGCTTGGCTCTCATCATTGTTTTCCTTACCCTTTCACTTGCCCTGGTTTCACCTAGACCTTTCCCCTCCGCAAGTACCATGCTCTCACCTATCCAAACTGCCTGGTCCAACTTTCATCTTTCTCACCAAACTGAAATTCTTACCTCTGAAATCTTTAACTCTATTCCCCAACTTTTCTGAGCCAAATTCTTGTTCTTACAGGATTTGATTCCTGTAGTTCTTTACCATACCAGGGCAAGGAAACCTCAAAGCCCTGTTTTCATTCCTGATCCTTCTCCTGCTCACACCAGTCTGTAGACAACGTGAGTCACAGCAGTACTAAGATAAAGGATGCCGTCTTCTTCATTCAGGACAATGATTTCAACTCCCAAGGTCTTTGTTGTAACAGTCTACAGCAAACACTTGCTGTACCAGACCTCCACCGTTGTTACACCTTTTTAAAAAAATATTTACCTGCAAATCTCCCTTAAGTCTGTGATGTGCCTACCAATCTCCAATTATTTTTATTTTCCTCCTTTTTTAAGGTAATAATAGATTAAAGTCAGTTCTGTTGGAATAACAGCATTTTGAACACAGAGACTAGTCTCCTGACAAATTTCAAATTTCTGCTCCAAAACGTGGTGGCATTAGATCAACGAAGACATCATCAAAATGTTGGGCTATCACAAAGTATTCTTCTGCACGTTCATTTCCAGATGTAAATCACTGTGTGGCAACTGTCACCCACAAATTGAAAGAAGAGTCTGTTAGCTGTCAGCTTGATGCATCTGACTGTCTGTGTGGTTATAATGGTATCACAGTGTTTTGGGGAGCTACTGAATCACCCTGTAACAGGAGGCCGTCTACTTTGTGTACAAAGTAATAAAGCAGTATACAGAAGAAAATATTAGACAGCTATACTCCTTGGGCCAATTTGTCTCGTGGCTACACTACAGTAAATCAGAAATAATTCCACAAACCTCTGTAGAGCTATACTAGATTTATGTTTGCAGAACTAAGAGCAGAATCTAGCTCTTTCAGTCTCATGCTATCATTTTATATAGCCAGCTACTGAAATAGTGGCTTAGGGCAGGAGTTTCTGAAAAAAAAAATACCTGTTGTCACAGCACATTTATTTTCACAATAGTTTTGACAGTCAAAGATAAAATGCAATGGAACAGTGAGAATATACTGGCCACTTTTGAACTCTTTGCTGGCTGTGTGTGAGATATATGTGAACTTTCCTCATGCATTTAGCATGCAACTTAGGCAGTGACCTCCCTGCCACCGTGCATACTCCATGCATTTTCAGAGAGTATCATGGACTCTTTCCCTTTCTTTCCTACAGATCACCTACACGAAGGATATTAAAAAAAAAAAAAAAAAAAGATTCCAAATAAAAAGCATAGCCCTCTTTAGTTCTTCCCCACTCAGATGTGAGCTCCGTTGTTCTGGCCTTTCCAGAGAGCCAATGCACTACAGTGGTCACCTTCCAAAAGAGCAAGTAAACTAGCCATGGTCTCATACATTGGAAATCTATTATTTGAGAAGTCTGGCCTGTGCTCTAATATGACAAATTTCAGAGGAAAGGACAACTTCTAAATGTTATCTGAAATTACTATTGATTTTATCTAAATTTAAAAGCAAAAATTTGAAATTAGTTTCAGGACAGCAGATGGGGAGGGCGGTGGGCTGGGGGGGAAGCCTGTTTTCTGCTTCAGAGTCATTGCACTGCAACAGTAAGAAGGTAACTCTGGTGCATGCCTTATGACATGATACCTCCCTAAGACAGCAGTCATTCTAATAGCTATCGCTGACACAGATGCACCAGAGTTGTTGAAATCCTTTATTTCCAGAGAAAAAAACAGCTATTTTCCCACCAAGATTTAGCCGCTTTTTTTTTTTCTCAAATAAATGTAGTAGGTGAAGATAACTTAGATTGTGAACATCAATAGGCAGCAGATAATTGCATATCTGTGGGTGAGTGGGTGACTATCTGAAACTGAACTTTTGAACTCATAAGCAAGCACGAGCCTGCCGGCTGCTAGCTGCAACTGATACCGCCTGGCTGTAAATTTTGATAACACCAAGACCAAATAACCGTGGCATTTCCTCATTGCTCCAATTATTAAAAAGATGTGAGACAGAACCACCAATTACGAGGTGATCATGTGTTTGCTTCTGCACATTGACTATTTAGATTAGGAAATCTGGGGGCTGGAGGATACAGAAAGAAGGCAGTGAATAACCTGACTGGGGCAAAAATCCTGCAAGTAGGAGGAGACTCTGGAGATCAGGGTGCTGCATGGCTGCAAGTGCTGGGGGATGACCAAAGACCTTGGCTGCCAACACCTAAGACTGGTACCTGTGAGCAGTGGCACAGCATCACCTGACAGAGCTTTCTGCCTGTCCTTCCCTGGCAGAAGACACCTCTGTGGGGAGGAACACTGAGACCTGGGGAAGGTAGTGCTGGTGGGGAGGAACAGAATGAGTGTGTGAGGAAATGAAGCAGGATAGAAGCTCTAATCTCACTGGTTCTTAAATATCCAGATCCATCGTGGGTTTTTGTTTACTCCATCTCACCTATGACATTGTAAGATATAATTTGCACAACCATATAATTAGATCCCCGCTAAACTGCGTACCCATGTACCCAAAATGCAGTATATATATTCACAGCAGAAGACCATGCTACTTGTGCAATGATCAATGACTCACCAGCAGTGTAGTTCTAAATTTAGTCCTGTGCCCTATTGAGGAGTTACTCCAACAATTTACCATGGTGACGCTACCCGTATTAGCTTATTATCACTGTGTTCATATTCTCCCTCTTACTGCTGATGGAAAATAGGCATGAATATGTTAGTGGTGTTCTCTTGTTGTCAACTGTTTTTCCTTCAAAGTCTGACTCCTAAATTGCGCAGAAAGAACTGAGGGACAGAAACTGAACAAAGATCACTTAATCTTATTAAACATGGCAGCAAATCACATTTGTGTCAGAGAGGTGCAACAAAGAAAGATACATCCCAGCACAAACTCTTGTAAATCCACTACCCAATTATTTTCAAACACAGTAAATCAAATTTAATGCTAATATATCTATACATGAAAGAACAGGCTGGCTGAGAACACAAGAAAATTGTAAAGAGTTATGTGAGTTGTATTTGAACCAAGTTCTGTTTATAACAAAGTCATCCTTGTTTGTTTGGGGGTTTTTTAGATATTTTTAAAAAGGAACTGAAAGCACAAGTTTTTAATAAATATTTTCATGTAATTAGATCGTGGAAGACTCTTTCAGTAGAAATACTGGAAGTCATTTAAATACTTAAAAAGGCATTCGAACAAAACTGGGCAAAACACTACACAAGATCTGCATAACGTTAGTCACATTAGTAAGTAACTGAAAATGGCTGACGTCTTTTCTCAGACTTTTATCATAAAAACGTGGTCTGCGTTGAACAAGAGTCTGTTTCCTCATAAGGGAGGAACTAAAATCCACTAATACCAGTAGTGCTTATTGAATTTTCTTTCTGCCAGTATGACATGATACAGCCAGCACAGGCGATTCTAAAAAAAGCAAAGACAAGTGAGGTCAGAACATTGAACTGATGTCAAATACCATTTCCGCACCTCATCTGCTCTCTGAACAAACTGTTACTGCATTTCTTTAAATCAGTAGCTACCCTCTGGCTGTTATTTCTCTCTCAGCTCCTCGACAGGCATGTATTTTAGCTCTGTCAGGATAACCTGGGTGTCCTCAAGAGAGAGGACTTGCTGTTAGACAAGGTTTTACTAAGATGTTTTTCAGCTCTTTCCGAATCCAGTTGTGCAAATCTTTGGCAGTGGTAAAACAGTTGCTGTGAATATGGATTGTAAAGCCACGTTCTGTTCCAGCTCTAACCCTCTCCTTTCAACTTCTCTTTTCTGGTTTCCCCATACATAAGTCTTGTGTAATTATTTCAGGTTTAGTTCTCCTTGGTTCAAGCAACTTGACAGAACTGGGCACTAAAATATTTGTCCATCTGCCTTGTTGCTTGAAATGTTGTCTCCAACAACATCCTTTTTCCTCCTGACTTAGCTAATGTTACATTATTTCTTTACAAGAGGTACTTAAAACATTCTAGACATTTTGCAATTTGGCTAAATAAAATAAGCCTATAAGCTTAAGGATTCAGGCTGCACTGGTGGCCTCATCTTCTTCTTTCCCACACAAAACAGCTTATTTCTTCCTAAGTGCTCCCAAAAGCTTATTTACTTATGCCAAAGTACTCACTGCTTATAAAATACATCTGTCCAGATGGCTATATGGACAAACAGAAAGATAAAAGCTGTGCATTTAACAGGTGCAAGTGTGAAATTGTAGCTGCCAGTGCTACATAATCCCAGTGTAAGACCTTTTCTTAAAGAAGGTAACAGTATTTCAGATGAAAGCAATAGCATAAAAGAGACTAAAATCCGTAGGTAGGACAGTTGTGTGAAATACAGAGGACTGGATTCAAAGCCCCTAGAGTGGTTAAGGCTTTTTTTCCCCCTTATCAGAAAAATCTTCTAGTGACCACCTCTGATAAGCAAGAAATTAAACCAGCTGGAGAGTGATGAAGCAAGCCAGGAAATGTGATGAAGCATAGGCACATCATGGACCTATAGAATAGCTGGAAGACTGCAGGCATACCGGGGAGGTGGGACGAGAGGGATGGCATTAACCACATCAGAAAACATTCAAGGACATTTCTCTGTGGAGGGCTGGGGAGCGGGGTAGGGAAGGGGACGCAGCTAACAGCAGCAGGCTGGATCCAGCAAACCGAGCACTTAGAGCCTGAAGTCCTTAGGAAAAGAGAGACAGATCCTGACACAAGACCAGCAATTTCCCAGGATTTAGCATTGCAGAATGGCTTTTGTCTGGCAACACATTTGATCCCAACTAGGAGAAATCCTGCATACGTGGCATTTGTATGCGCTGCCTAGTTGCACAACTGGTGCTTTGGTTGCCCCACACCATCCAGTTTCCTTCTCTGTAACCGTTCTTCCTGTCTCCTTACCTGTGAGATCCTATGTCCCAATCACTGAACCACTTGATTTCAACAGGTTCTTCAGCTCACCAGCCCCAGCGCGATACCTAGAGAGCAGAGCCAGCTCTGCAAACACTTCACTTTGCTAAAGTAGTATTGTGAAGGTCTTTTTATCTTTGCTTTGCATTTCATTTCAAGGGTCTTGTGCCTTAGCGTGTTTAACAGCAGCAGTCCCTTACAGCTGATTTGGATGGAAGCGGCTATTTTGGAGCACACCAGGGCAAAGGGTTTCCCTTGCATTTCCTCAGTACTGGGTTATTGTACTGCTCATACATGAAAAACCTCAATTCTCATACAGTTCTGGGTTATACATGAAAAACCTCAATTCTCATACAGTTCTCAGTTTTCTGGTTTCTCAGTAAGAACCAAGAGCTGAGCTGGAAGGGACAACATTCTGCTAGATGCCGTGCAAACTATAGTAGACAGTCCTGGGTCTCAATATGTCTGTGATTCAGGCAAGACAGGCAAAAAGTGAGGGAAAGAGTTAAGACTACACCTCATGCCAATGTAATGGTGCTTCTTAGAAGTTAAAATCCAAAGCAGAAGAGAATATTCACATTTTTGCTCTAAGACTTGCTAACTGTTTTTCTAGGATTCCTCCTGGAAATTGATGGAGAAATATAGACCCTTCCAGAGATAATCAGAGCACTTAATTAGGTTCTGTATTGTAGGAATCTGTATCTCCTTAGTGGATGTACCTGGAATCTCACAAAAGCATCTGGCTAAAGCGAGAACATCAGCTTGTGCAATGGGAATACTATCTCCTCACTGCACTACGTTTTTTCATTTAAAATTTTCAGTGGAAAACCTGTGGGAATGTTTTATTCCAGAATTTCAAAATTCTTGTCCTTTTGTAGTCATCTCCACAGGTAAGCAGACTTGATAAGTGACTTCCTCCAAAATCATATAAAAAATTGCACATATAGAGTCCCCTCATTGGTATTGAAAATTATTTAGCTGTGGGCCAACTTGCTAGAATCATGCCTACCTTTTCCTTGCTTATATATAACAATGTGTAACCCTCGTTTTGGTTTGGGCCTCTGGACAGTGTAACAGCAGTAAAGGAGCACAGCATTTGGTGAAAACAAACAACAAGCAAGGAATGGATTCATCTTCCAGCTGTGTTCAGTCCAGAACTGCTGCTTTCCTTTTTACTGTCTGCAAACTGCTTTTCTGCATTCAGTTTCTAACATGTGACAGACTGGAGGCTGCCTTCTGCCACCTGCTTATTAGATTTATGGCATGTATGCTTGCTAGAATATATAAGTGATTTAGGACCTGCTAACCTGCCAGTCACACTGGGGTCAGTTTTCATTTTGTGTGACAGTAGTTGCAATTATTTTTGCATTATTTTTCACCCCCCCCTGGGAAGTTTTCAAACACCAGTCAGTTGGTGAGCAGAAAATGATAGCTTTTTATCTGTAAAGAAGTATAAGCAGAAGCATGCAGAGAACAGCTCTAGGATTTGTACTACATTAACTACATTGTCCTCAGTGCCAGCTATGAAAACCAGACTGTCTAAGTTGGAAAACAATCCAGAATGAAGGAATAGAAATGAAAATGTAGAAAAGCAATGCCACGACATTTCTGAGGGGTTTGGGCTTTTACTTAGTGAGCCTAGAGCTACTCAAAATGTTCTACTAAAATCAGACATCCCAATAATTTTGCTCTTTACAGATCTCTGTGACCTGGTCAGCCATCCAGTTCATCACTTCATTAGCTTTTTGTTGTTGCTTTTGGGTTTTGGAGAGAGGGTTTAAAGCACATTATTTGTGTTTTCCTCCTCAAAAGCAGAGAATCATGACAAGACCACATCCATCCCTCGGTGGCTTAGTCTTTCAAAGGGGACAGTTATTAAGCACGCTGTGATGCAGACAGCCTCCTCTATAATCATATAAAAATCCCAGATGTAGAGGACTACATAGTGTCCATTATTTCATGGTTGAGATAGGTGAGTACTCCTGGAAGGCAGGAACCTGTGGTAAATCAGCTGCCATGTGTGATGTGGGATGCCAGCAGCTGGGGCAAAAAGTCTGACTTAAGGTATTTGACTTCTTGGCCAGGAATCTATTCACTGGTGTGTGCTGCCTTTTACAAATCCCCAGTGTAACTCATTTCAGCAAACCTCAGGAACCAATGCATAAACAAGGGTAGACTCTAGGTAAATATACTTTATTTGCTGTGAGTAGACTGAAGACAAAACCATGGGAGAGTGACTATAATAATAATAATAACAACAACAACAACAACAATATACTCCATATAGATATAACGTATTTGTTAGGCTTCAAATTACTGATTGGGTAATTTTAACAAAATAAATTATAAGATTCTCATTGATACAGTGTATGAAATGCATAAGCTGTGGCCATTTTGCTTTCTTTCCCTTTATCTGATAGTTCTGTTTCTCATTTCTGCTGCTAAATCTGACCCTGAAGCCCTAAGCAATCTCTGTAGGCATACTGATCAGGGCAAAATTTTGGGGTCCTGTGCTCATATAACGCAACAGGACCTGAAGGATGTCTTCCTTTTAATACCCAACTGCTCTGTTGTTTAGTACATTATTTGGGTGTAATGTGTAGGAAGATGCTGTCTGAAAGGAATTAATTGGATCACAATTTTTAAATTGTGCTTTTCCAGTGATATATTTTGTCTCACAGCTCACCACAGCTGCCTGAGGACAGAAATGCTGTTTGTATGGGGACTACTTGTCCTAAGAATTGCTGAACATCTGTATTCAGCAGCAGCACCCAATTTCCTAAGGAAATCCTAGGAACATCTCAGTGTGCTCCAAACATCTGATGCTGCTCCAAAAAGACTGAAAATTGGGTCTGGTATCTCACGGGTGCTGAGCTGAAAGTCAAAGATCTCGTAGTGACTCACGTAAAAGAGCAAGAACTTGGAGAATTTGACCAGCATTTTTTCCTTTGGTAAAAGACAGCTTTGTTCACACTGATGGCCAGCTACCATAGCAGACATCCCTTCTGGTGCACCCACCATTAACTGTATCCTTTGGTGCTGAGGTCTCTTTCCTTCTCCCCATTCCTAAGTTGCACGGGAGATCCATGTTATTTTGGGTAAAATACTATGTTATTTTGGGTTAAATACCAAGAAATAGAAAAAAACTTTAAAAAACAAATACATGTGTAAGAGTAGGAACTAGTGTAAATGCGTACACATCACTCATCAATGAATTAATTAGTTCATTTAGGCAGTACAGAGTCAATTTTCTCCAGGCTTCTCTTTACAGAACAGTGCTGAAGATACCAGCAAAACAGTGCAAAGTGTGCCCTCATTTCCCCTTTCTTAATGTTACCAACATTACCATGCTCCCACCAATTGTGAATAGGTGTGAGGAGACAGGCTCTCATTTTATCACTTCAGAAGCACGTACAGAATCACAGAATCACAGAATGACTGAGATTGGAAGGGACCTCTAGAAATCATATTGTCCAACCTCCCTGCTAAAGCACATAGAGCAGGTTGCCCAGGACCATGTCCAGATGGCTTTTGATTATTTCCAAGGAAGGAGATTCCACAGCCTCTTTGGGCAACTTGTGCCAGGGCTCAGCCTCTCTCACAGTAAAAAAAAAAATATTTCCAGATGTTCAGGGGGAACCTCCTGTATTTCACTTAATGCCCTTTGCCTCTGTTCCTGTCACAAGGCACCACTGAAAAAGGATGAGTTCCATCCTCTTTGCAGCCTCCCTTCAATTATTTATATATGCTAATGACATGTCCTCCCTGAGCCTTCTCCTCTCTAAAACCAAAACAGTCCAAGTTCTCTCAGCCTCTCCTGTAGGTGAGATGCTCCGGTCTCTTAATCATCTTAGTGCCCCTTCACTGAACACTCTGTCTCTTGTACTGGGGAGCCCAGAACTGGACATGGTACTCCAGGTGTGGCCACACCAGGTCTGAGTAGAGGGATAGGGTCACCTCCCTTGACCTGTTGGCAATGCTCCTTCAAATGCAGCCCAGGATACCATCACTCTGTGCTGCAAGGGCACATTCCTGGCTCATGTTTAATGAGCATGAACTTCTTGCTCTGCTCTGGTCCCCCAGCAAGTATTTACACTACATGAAACGCCAGTAAGGTTTCAAACAGTGGGAGTAAGCGAACGCTTCAGCTGAAATGATCTGCAGTGAAATAGCTGATGATGTTGGAAGTTAAATTCCCACTGTCAGACATATAGTTTCAGGCTGTCTGTAGATTTTTCACAGTGGTGCTATTGATCTTGAGTTTGGGAGACTGGTAAATCACAAAAAATCAATGTGACAGTCTGTGCAAAATTAAGTGGGTTTGAAAAAACATCTCTGTGTTAGTATGAATGCGTCCACAGCGCATATTTGCATTAAATGAGCTACGTTGTTCAGAAACTTTGTGAAATGAGAACGCTGATGTTGAAAATTTTCAAAGTGAAGTTCAAAACTGGATGGTAAAAGCTTTAATGTTGATGCACAGTTCCGTGGTGAGTTGTAAAGGCTGCACGTAACAGCAGTTACATTTACATGATTTTGCTACATATGGGCTCAGACCCAGCACAACTTCTCTTATGGCTTTTGCTAGCTGTGTGGGCCAGGTGTAGGATGTTGCAGGAGAGGACAATTTCCACCTGCAGGACTCGTGGGAGAGCACTTACCCTAGGGACAGATGGTGCAAACAAAATAGTGAAGAAAAATTTTTGCTCATTCTGCCAGTCCTGCAAGGAAAAGTCATGTGTGTCATTTGTGCTGTGCTTTCTTCCACGATACACACCAAGAGCAGCCACCCAAGCTCAGGCAGGAACTCAGCAGGGGCCGACGGGATGGAGGCAGTCCCTGCAGGAAGGCTGTGAATATGTCCCTGGCAGGTCCTCTCAGCCCTACCTGTCCCTGCTCTCAGAGTTCCTGCCTAATGTATCCGTGGGGTGGAAGTCACACAGGGCTCACATCAGCATCTTGAAGGCAGTGGTGGGTCTCTGGAGTTGGTATGTCCACCTCTGCTGTGAACATGCTTATGGCTGACATTTGTAGGTTGAGGCTGCTATTAAGAACTGCTTCCAGTTGGGCGTTGGGGTGGGTTTGCCACACAAGTGCACACAGGCGTGTGAGCGCACACACACACACACGAGCCCTCAGCCCTTAACCCACCTCTAGCCCCTTGATAGCACTCTGAGAGGCTGCAAACCATGTGCATTGGAGGAGAGGCAGGGATTCTCAGCCCCCAGCTGTTTAGCTGGGAGACGGCAGCATGAAGGCTGAGAAAAACAGTGAGATATTACAAGCATGCAGAAGAGACTAACTTTTGAGTCGTTTTTCCATTTTGTAGCTATTTAGTACTACTGCTGGTAGACATCACTTTTTTCTGCACAGCAGGAATGTATTCTTCCTTTTTCTCACAATAGTAGTTCACGCTTTCTTCTTCCTGATTTAGTTTCAGTATTAGACGTGCTGAAAAAGAAGGGACTCTTTTAAGTTGCCAATTGAAAATGAATCCACAAATGCAGAATAGAAACACAAAATGTGAGGGTAGGAGAGGAAAGAAGGAAGAAAGGACCTTAAAGAAGTACTGTACAAAAAAAAGTTTAAGTGCTGAATGACAACATGCAAGAACAAAATAAAACAACCCTTGTCATAATGGTACAGGAAATAAAAAGCAGTAATAGAATCTAGGAAATATTTCGTAGATCATGAAAAATGTTGCTGATCAGAGCTGTGTGAGTCCGCAGCCAGAATTAGGTTATGGCCCTGCAGCAGGAGGTCTGACAGCAGCACAGAGACAGACCCATGCCAGCTCTACTCAGGCACCGTTCACTGCACTGCCATAGTCTTTTGAGCATCATCATGAGCTGCCCAGCCTACTGGAACCCCTGAGTGATTACATGGAGGTTGGTGCCACAGCCACTCTGTGGCTGGTAGTCAAGATGCTGAAATTGAAACTAAGCTGGGTCTCTCAACACAAAAGCATATCTATGGAGCTCTATCGCTTTCATCTGTTTAGTGCGTTCAGGGTAGGACCTTACATTCATAATGTAAACAGGAACCATTGTGTCACATGCAATAAAATTTTGCCTATATTCAGCTTCAGCTTCTTCCAACTGAAAGGAACAACAGCCCAACCTTGCAGATTTTTCCATTGGAAGAAGGCTTTTTATGAAAAATCAATTGAACTGAAAGTATTTTCCTCTTCACTGTGAGGCTGGCAAGACACTGGCACATGTTGCCCAGAGAAGCTAAGATGCCCCATCCCTGGAAGTGCTCAAGGCCAGGCTGGATGGGGCTTTGAGCAACCTGGTCTGGTGGAAGGTGTCCCTGGCCATGGCAGGGGGGTTGGAACTAAGGTGATCTTGAAGGTCCCTTCCAAGCCCAACCATTCTATGATTTTTCCTTTGGCCAGAAATTATCTAAATGGCTAACAAGGTAGCTTGGTGGCACTTCATTTATCTAGGAGAATGACATTGGTCCAGGAAACGAAATGAGTACTTGGGAACAGAGTATAAAAATATCTCAGAGAAACATTGGCTGAATTTCACCGCTGATGTAAGACTGCAAGACTGTTGAGCCCAGCTGACTTGTAGTTCCTTATGGCAGCTGTAAATTTAGACTAATGTCTTTAGTGAGTGGAGCTGGTTCAACACATACTGCAACTTGTCCCTTATTTAATATGAGTACAATAACTTTAATTTGTCCCAGAAGACATCAAAAGTCAGGAGCAGCACTTTTGCTACTCTGGTATGAAATCCACTAACAGCTTAATTCTAGGAAGAGTATCAGCATGGTATTATTCTTCTAGAAGATAGTTTCTTTACATTCCAGCCTCTACAAGCTGGTTGGAAATACAGTATATAAAACTACATTCCAGGTGCTTTGGCTTACAGCCTATTGCCTCTCACTTTGAAGGTGTTTTAAAATCCCCTTCTGTTCAGTGGGAGGGCTTTTTGTACAATGATGCACATACTTCATCCGCTCTTTCAGAAAAAGTTGTTTCTAACAGTTCTTGGTGCAATTATGACTAAAGCAAGGCAGCCTGGATAATCTCTAAAATTTCCCATTGGCTCACAAATACAATTTAACTTGATAGGAATGTGTTAGGGATGGCTCAGGACAGCAAGGAAATGCTTCTGATCCTTGTGTGCCAGCGCTGTAAAGAAATAATTGGTGTTTGTTGTTGTGTCCTTAGATCTCAGCAAGGTTTGAGGGAATGATAGCTGGTTTTGAGTGGGTATTTGTTGCCAAGACGCATTTGAGACACTTATCCAAAAAGACGACTGTTCATAAAGTCATTTTGGCCCAGCAGATGTAAATATGCCTGGCATACCAGCACCTGACTCAACAGTAGCTAAAGAAAAAACCTAAGTGCTCTGAATGTGCTGCTTAGCCTTTCTCCCGCCCTACTTGTGGCTGAGACAGCCGCTACAAGAGAGCACGGCAGCTGAAATTTTGCCTTCAGTTACATCCTAAATTCTTCTCAAACGCATTGTTACATTTTTCATTTTTAAAGCCCTTCATTTCTCGACACTTGCTTCATTCCACAGAAACCATTGGGGCAATGATAAATTCCTACACTACCATGGGACTGTGTGCGGAGTTCCACTTTAGTGAAACCCCTTGCAAAAACAGGAGGCTCAGATGAGCAGGAGTCAAAGAGACTGAGTCCCATAAACAGTTTCCCATATTCCTGTAAAAGTTTAACCAGAAAATCTAGTTAAACTAGAAAAGTTTAACTGTATTTCAGTACAAAACAGACCTTCCTCCAGTTTCCACATTATCTTTAAAGCCTCTGGCTCAGAGGATTACCCTATATTTTAAATGAAGGTCTGGATTGTGCCCCACCATTTTAGCTCTGCTCGGTGGCAGTGCTGTTCTGCATTGAGTCCCCTGTCATGCAACTCAGCAGGTGCTTCTTCAGTGACCACCATCCTTCAGACCCATCTCCTCTCACAGCCATACACATCAAGACCTTACCTTGTAAAGGAAGCTCCGTCAGATAAGGCTTTTAACACATCAAGTTTTGAAATGGAGGCATCATAGCAACAGAGACTAACAGAAAGCAAATGGTCATCAACATATTTGTTTACAGACTGGTTTAGCTGTGCTGGATGTAAAGCTAACTCAGAACTTCCTGAGACCTGTTTCTTTTCAGTAACCCTTCTTGGGAAGGGGCTTTTGCTGCAACCCTCATAAATTTCAAAAAGCGGATGAGCCCATACTGGGCCCACTTTGATTTTCAGAAACAAGATGGGTCACACTGTTACTACAGTCAGCAAGAGCTGACAGTGGCAGGGTGTTCTCTCCCTTCCCAGCAGGATCATTACCACAGGGATGGACTCTGAGGATACTGTTACCTCGTCACTGCGGAGTCTGCAGCTGCTGCTTGGTTGGCCTCTTTAGTGACTGGGAGTAGCTGAAAGCATTTATTAGTGCAAGAGTGGCACCACAGTGAAATAGCCATATTGCTTTTGAGACCCATGCCTCTTTTTCTTCGTTACCCTTGCACAATGCTCTTGGGGCATGATGCCTTTCATCAGCATTAGGTCCGTGAGCTTTGCATGTCACATGATTGCACGGGGCATGTAGCTGTGCTCAGGCCTTTAGGGGAGTCAATTCTCCACCTGCAGGTGCCAAAAAGAGTTCTGGAAGGATAAGGAATTTATAATCCTCACCCAAAAGATATCATGTTATGTGAAAATCAAATCTGGGCTGTAAATTCACTGTCTGGAAATAACAGAGCAGAAACAGGGGAGGACAGTGCCACAGGTCAGTGGATTACACTGAAAACTGCATGTAAAATCACACATAATGGATGGCATAGAGATGTGGGGTAGGAGGGTGAAGCTCTACTTCGCAATAGGTTTTTTTTGCTTTGCAATGGAAACTGACCCAGCTACCTCCTTGCAAGTCACAGCTTGGGCCAGTGCAAAACTACTTTTCTCTTTGTCGGTAAACAGATTGTTCTTTAATGAGCATACCCGTTCTTGGAAGGACCCACACCTGACTGGTGAAATTAAGCACAGACGTGTGACTTCACAGGAGGCATTTTGGAGAGGAAAAGAACAACAAACTCTACAGATGAGACAGGCACTCAAGCTTTCTCAAGCAACCTTTTCTTCATGCTGCCCTTGCTGGTGTCTCTAGAATCCTCTCCGTGTAAAACATTGTGACAAGGCAGTACTGTACCAGTCTGAAACTACGTTTTACCTTTGTCAGTCTGTGTTCTGGTTTTAAGGATCATATTAAAAAAAAAGAAATTACGTTCTCCTTAATGCTACCTGCTCTCTCTTGCCCTTGACAAGGTTCATCACGTGGCATCAGCTGAACCAAAGTTCAGGAGCAATCAAGTCCAGCATGGCACTGAGGTTACATGTTATTAGGAAATGAAGGACAAAAAGGAAGAGGGAAGGACAGTGAAGAAAATGAAGGACAATGCTGGAGCTTTTGCTTTGTATGGGAAAAAGCTTTTCAGCTTCTTTTCTTTCTGTCCCCAAAACAAGCCACATGGAAAGACTGCACACCTACCATGTATAGACATGCTGCTGTACCCATGCTGGCAAGTGAAATCAGACTAGAGCTTTCTCTGCCCTTGCTAGCTCTGGACCTGTAAGCACAAGGAAAGAAGGTCTAAAGACACCACAGCTGACTGGGCATGAACCAGTTCAGCTCTGAAAGTTGCCTAACTTGGTGCTAATCCACCTCAGCAAGCAAGCCCTGGTGACAGTAACATTTTAGTCACTTAGGTGTTGTTCTGGACCATAGGCGCTAGAAGGCTCCCAAAACTAACCATGAGGCTGAGGTTTTTACTACACAAGTAACTCTTTGCAATTCAGCAAAATTTCAGCCAGCAAGCTTAGTGGAATGGATAGGCTCATCCACAGAAAAGGGTCTTTAACCTCAGGGGTGATAAAGGCTAGTTGAACATGGTATAGCATTGGCAAATCAAGAAAAATAACATCACACAGAAAAAAAAATAATCTGAAAAGCATAGACAGTTCTATAAGAGACATATATAAGACAGTTCTATAAGGGAGGAGGCTACTGCACTTTGGGCCTAGAGTGACCTGCAAGGGCAAATGTATTTTACAAGATTTGAAGAAGGAGCTTGACAACTTTTCCTGATACAGATGTTACTAAACCAAGCTTGTAATGGAGGTGACGGAAGTGATAAGGCTAAGATGCATGTGCAGTTCTATGTGCTTTAGGAAGAGCTCAGGCAGTGTCAGACATCAAGGACATTTTAAGGGCAGTGTGCAGGGTACAGCAAAGATTTCAGCATGAGGCTTCCTTTGTATTTTGGTTTTAATTTTACCTTATTGTCAGACTTTTTCTGTCAAATCAATACTCAGAAAAGAGAACTTAGGTTATTTAGTCAGAGAAATTGTCTGTTCTTTGCATTCCCTGCTCCTTCTGTTTTGAGCATGAAATATTTCTTCCATATTCAGCACAATAATGCCCTTCTTTTACATATGTTCTGCCACCCCCCCCCCCCCAAGAAATAAAATGCTTTATCATCATAAAGCAAACAATATTCACATATCAAAACCAAACAGCGTGATTGGTTTATGAAATGGGTTGTTTGGCAAAACAAACTGCAATTCCTAGAGATGGGATTTCGTGGTACAAAAGGAACCCATCCAATCTGATTTTAAAGGTTTCCATGAATCTCAGCTGCAATAAATCTCCACTGCTGTCAGTAAGATTACTTTGATCCACATTGACTGAGAATTTACACTGGTGTGTTCATATAAAACCTGTACAAGGAATATCCAGAAACATCTCTTTTTTTCTTTTTATAGAGCTGTATGTGAGAGGAACTGAGACTTTCTGGAAGTGTTATCTGTAAAAGAGGTGAAAAGAAGTCTCTGTTTAACAAAGACCAGGAAGTCAGCTTTATTTTCCTTTTATACCAATATATATTATCAGTGTTTCTATTGCAGCTAAAAAAAATATAACCTCCATGAATGATGTGCAGAAGGGAGAGAGGTTGACCTTCCATTCAGGCTTGAATGACACCTCAGCAAAGGCTATACAGGGGAGAAAGCTGTGGCACAACACTTTGGAAGAGTGGTAAAAGGTGTATCCTGGCATCATCATGTAAGGCTGAACCAGACAGATACTAGATTACTGTCCCTTTTTAATATGATATTATGATATCACCTCTGTTTATTATTTTACTCTACCACTTCTCCTCCTGGATCCTCCCACCAATGAAGGGAGCAATCATAAAGGCCAGCTCTTTCCCTCTGTAGATGCAATCATGAGCAGGGTCTGCTCTGCATTGAGGGTGGGGTGGAGAGGAAGAACAGGCACACACCACTGTCAGGGCTCCTCTTAGCCTGGGTCTTTCTCATGAATGGAGAAAAGTCAAAGTCTGGCAAGCAAGAGTTGGTCTTTAGGCCTCTTGTAACGGAAGAGGAGAACTCAGGAAGAAACTTGCATGACGGGCGCTTTGGATAGGAAAGAGCAGAAAGCTGGCTCTGGAAGGGTGGCTTGAACAGCTCCCCATAACGGAGGATGGGGTTTGGTGCAGGAGAGGTGGAGGTGAATCTCTAATCTCAAGTTTATCAGCTGTGATAATGACCCATCTCTTCCATGTTGCTGTGTGTCATTTTGGATGCAAGCCAATGCGTTCTGTGACAAGCAATTTAGGTGGGGGAAGGAAAAAGTTGGAGTAAATTAAAAAAAATAATAATCTTATATTTCACAGCTGTTAGGAAGGTAATTTCCATACTGTCATCTGGGACAGCATGTCTGCTATGCAATACTTGAATCCTCTGATATAAAACATCAGTCATTTAGCCCCTCCTTTTCCGATGGAAGAAAAGGAATTGATTTCTTATTCATGCCACTGTTTGCTGAAGTGGGTTTAAGAAATTACATCCCAGAGGGGCTCTGTGTTGGGTTTTTAAACAAACATAGTGAAGTATAGCTTAACCTCAACGTCCCTTTATCCTGTGTTTGTTAAGCGTGACAACAAATTAGGTAACTACAGCCAAGGTCTTGCTCATTCCAACAGAATTGTTTGCATTAAATTTGGGGTTTATTAAAAGGCATCCTTCAGGGGAAATATGAAATCTCATTCTTTAAAATTTGAATTTTTCTATAAATTTTGACTTCTTTAAGGCTAGGTATAGCAAAGACTTGTCATTTAAGCTCCTTCCAGTGTTCACTTGTTTAATTTTATTCAGTTCTGTATGAGCAAGCAGAGGTGGTAATGAATAAAAGGTGTGGGGTAATGTTGGAAGGGGATGGTGAGCAGAAGTCACATGAGTAGTAAAATAAGTAGAAAAACTAATATTGCCTAGCAACCTAAGGGGAAAAAAAAAGTGCCTGGCAACAGAAAGGAAGGACTTAGCCACAAAGAGAACACTTGCCAGGAAAGAGAGACAAAGAGAAAGAAAATTCATAACATAACAAGCCTCAAAAGTGGGGGATGGGAAGGAGAAAGAATGAATAGTTAAGAAACTTGGAAAAGAAAGCCAGCTAGAGCTTGTCTTGCATAGAGATGGCAAAGAGCTCTACAGGAATGGCTATTGGTAATCATTTGCATTGGCTTTATACAGTGATGAACCAAAATAGGAGATGTAAAAAAATGTGTGGTCACCCTTGCCGTTATACTTGCAACTTCAAAGGGAAAGCTGTACTCAGACAATTCTGTTACAAAAACATAAGGCCCATTACTTGAACCTAAACCCTTATCCATTTATGTTCCTCACAGATTAGGACCTTGTCCTACCAAGGACTCCAGGCTTCCGGCAGTGCAGACAAAATTCAGCTTGTAAACAGCGAACTATCAAAAAGCAAAGATTTAGATTAGCTGCTGGCAGAAGAGCATGGGCAAATTCACCCTGCCAATTAGGTGCCCCTACAGGGGCAGCTTAATTGGGGGGTTAATTTGTCAGCAGCCTTGTGTTGACTTTGTGTGTGTTGGAAACAAAGCAAGGTACTGACCATCACAGCACATGAGGGAGGATTTGCCCTCAGTTCCATTAAGAGCAATGGGATTGTAAGCCTCTTTGGAAAGGGAGAAATTCTTTGATAGCTTCACTGATGGGAATAGTCATACACAGATTAATTTTCAGCAGTGTTAATCTTGGAACCAAATGCCATGTAATCTAAAACCTTTTCAAAATTCTACTCGTTACAGCAAAGGTAGCAGCCATTAATCTAAAAGAATTGAAAATAAAACATCAAGGAACGAAAAAATTATTTATTCTGCTCTGGGACTGCAGACACTGAGAAGCTTTAATCATATGGCTATTGCACCATGGGACTATGGGGCAGGGTTATGGTTGTTTCAGTGGCCTAATTTTATATTTGTGGGGATTTTCTATTATTTGGGATAACTGCAACACTGATGACATACCATGCTGTCAGTCACCATTTGTTATTTTGAACACATTTTAACTCTGCTTGGAGACCTTTTTTTAAATTTTTGTAATTTTTTTTTTTTTTTAGCTGTGGCAACAGCTTATACAGTAAGAAATAATTTTAAAATTTTCCTCAGGAACCAGTTATTTCTTCATTTCCCCAAGAAATGTTGGAACTTCAATATCCTAAATGTTTTGAAGGACACTTTCTAATGCAGGAATGAAAAGGATGTTAGACCTGGGGCATAAGTAAGTGATTAGTAGTTTATATTAGCTCCAGATTAGTTAGCAATTTATAAAATTGAAACTCCACTCCCCTCTAGCTGCTGGAAGGGAAAAGGAGCTTGCTGCTTTTTTTCAAATTTCAGGAGACTTCTTTAATTAAAAAAAGGCTCTCGCTTTTTATAGTCTGTCCCTACTCTGAAGTTTTCTTCAGTTACAGCTTCACTGCTATCCTGAGTTTATAAGCAACTCATCTGACCTACATTGCAGGTCTTCCGTTGCCATTATTTTATACAGGCATTTGATGACTAACATTGTGCCTAGCCATCACAGCACTTTCCAAACTATCAAGCTGCAACAAGGTCTTTTACCATCACTACCATCATACTCTTCATGCCAGCCCCTCTGCTGCCTTCTCCCAGCCTCTCTTCATCCAGGGCACACTCTCTCCTTCCTCGGCTGCTCTCTCTTCTTCCTCGGCTGCTCTCTTCATTGCCTGTCAACCACTTAACAGAACCAGCCACAGCTGCACCTTATCTACATCAGCCAACCCACCGCCCCTGAAGCCAACCCACAGCTGTATATTATCAATGTTAATTAACCCAGCTTCATTCCTCTACACCTAGCATTCTCTGTTTCTCGGCTGTTTTATTGTAGCTGGGTCTCTGCTTACTGTGCCTTACCTTAGCTATTTGTACATACTAGCTATTTGCTGTAACAGAATGCCCTAGCAGGAAGAGCCTTTATTTTCTGACACATTTCTGCTGATCTTTGCTTTGTGCAAATCAGCATTGCTGTGGATAGGTAACCCCAGCTGCCTGTTGGCTCTTTTTACTTTTAACTCCTTTTCCATGGCTTTGTGGGAGCCTTGGGAAGTAATAGTGCATTGACAAAAACAACACTAGTAATTTAAATGTAATGGTCTTTGCTGGTTTCTTTATTTCAAACTAAAAAGAAGTCTTTGATCAAGGTCATGGTTTTCATTTAATGTATTATTAAGTTTTATGAAAAAGATAGGTTCAACTATTTCTGTGTGAAAGTGCTTCCGTTTCACAGATGTTGGAAGTTCCCAACTTCAGGATCCCAAGATCTATTTCATTTTTGTTTCTTAAGAAGAATATTGTTATTATTCTTCAACATTTCTGGGCATGACAACAACACAGGAAAGGTTCTTTTTTGAATTCTTGTGCAGTGTATTAGCATCATGTAAGGATTATGCATCCTTACATGCCTTTCACTTTCCATATACCTTCTGTTTCCTGGCTTTGGTATCTCTGGGAAAGCTCATATTCCAGGGAATGGAGAAATAATCTTTGGCTGTAATTTCTTCTGTAAAAACAAACTAATCTGGTCTTTCTGATAGGTGGGGTAAAATATTTTTTGCTCTTCTTGACATGTCTTTACATATCCCATAAGGTTCATTAGATGTTCATTACTCAACAGTATGTTTATTTCCAAATTCACCTAAGGCTTTTTAATACGCTAGGTATAAATTGTGTTTACTGCCTTCTGGTCATTAATGTACAGATTACTCTCCAACAAGTGACAGAAACATATTCCTATGACATTGTCTCCTTATGGACCAGACTGTTTGAGTGCATACATAATGTTCTTCTCCTGGCATTCGCACAAGATGATGTTGCTCAACCTAAAGCTTCTTGCCATAAGCTGGAAAAATTCAAGTATGATGTTATTCTGTTTCCTGAGCCACTTAAGCTGCACCACAGAAATATACCCTCTTCAGTTTACCTGTCATAAGGAGTACCTTTCCTGGATAATACTTGGTCAATGGCCTCTACATGATGCTTTCCAGTGGCTTATGTGTTTGTACCCTTGCAAAGAGCTAAGATAGAATGATAGTACTGTTCCATGCTGGAAAGCCAGCAACCAGCATCTGCTTTTTATCCACACTTACTCTTCTCTGTGCCATTCAGGATGAGAAAGGTGGTTTTGCCAGAGTGTTGCTCCTAGGTCTCCTTCAGATGCATTAATCTCTTGCACCAGTTGCTCCACAGCTTTGTGAAGATTTCTGTTTAGTCTTGTTTACTACTGAAAAAGGTATTCCTGAGTCTCAGGAGCTACATGACATCATGTAATGTTTCAAGGGCAGAACATGACAGAATCTGAGTGATTCCAATAAAAACTTCAGCTCTGTCAGATCTCTCTCACAGCATCCCTGGGTCTTTCATTTATTTTGGCCTAGACATTCCCTTGGAGTTTTAGTTTCCCTAGGGCTGTCCAAATTTTCTTAGAAGCCAATAGATTCCTGATTAAGAGGATCTGACTTATGTTTAGTCCAATATTTGCCTCTCAACATTTGCTTTGACAGTGTTACAGTCTGACTTGCCATGGCATTATCATGTCGTGTGGTCTTTTCATAAACCATACAATAAATTCAAATTTCATCTTCAGTAAGGGCAATTCTGTTCAGCAATTTTCACAGAATCACAGAAGGGTCAGGGTTGAAAGAGACCTCTAGAGATCATCTAGTCTGACCCCCTTGCTAAAGCAGGGTCACCTACAGCAGGTTATACAGGATCATGCCCAGGCAGCTTTTGAATGTCTCCAGAGAAGGAGACTGCACAGCCTCTCTGGGCAGCCTGTTCCAGTGCTCTGTCACCATCAAGGCAAGGAAGTTCTTCCTCATATTCAGAAGGAACTTCTTGTGTTGCAGTTTGTGCCCATGGCCCCTTGTCCTGTCACTGGGCACCACTGAAAAGAGCCTGGCCCCATCCTCTTGGAAGTCTTAGCCCTTAAGGTATTTGGAGATATTGATAGGATCTCCTCTCAGTCTTTTCTCCTCCAGGCTAAACAGGCCCAGCTATCTTGGCCTTTCCTCATAAGGGAGATGCTTCAGTCCTCTCATCTTTGTAGCCCTCTGATGGATCCTCTCCAACAGGTCCCTGTCTCTCTGGAACTGGGGAGCCCAGAGCTGGACACAGCACTCCAGATGGGGACTCACCAGGGCAGAGCAGAGGGGGAGGATCACCTCCCTCAGCCTGCTGGCCACTCTCCTTCTAATGCACCCCAGGATCTCATTGGCCTTCTTGGCCACCAGGGCACACTGCTGGCTCATGGGCAACTTGCTGTCCACCAGAACTCCCAGGTCCTTCTCCACAGAGCTGCCTTCCAGCAGGTCAGCCCCGGGCCTGTCCTGGTGCAGGACCCCAGACTTACCTCTATTGAACTTAATCAATTCCTCTCCACCCAGCTCTCCAGCATGTCCAGGTCTCGCTGAATGGCAGTTCAGCCTTCTGGTGTACCAGCCACTCCCCCTAGTTTTGTATCATCAGCAAACTGGCTGAGGGTGCCTCTGTCCCTTCATCCAGGTCACTAAAGAATAAGCTGAATGGTACTGGATCCAGAACTGACCCCTGCAGAACACCACTAGCCACAGGCCTCCAGCTAGACTCTGCAGCACTGGTCAAAACCCTCTGACCTCTGACCTTCAGCCAGATCTCAATCCATCTCACCTTTTATGCAATTTTCAGCTTTTGATACAAAACTTTAGCATTCCTAAAAGTTTTCTTGACATTTACAGGGCTGCTGGTCTACTCAGTAGGGTGTAATAATTCATTTTCTTTGCTGACTTGCCAGTAATCTCATGATTTCCCCATTAGCATCTGCACATCAACACTGAAACATACCTTTATGGTCTGTTAAAATTCCTAACAGGGCCCAAAATGATTACAGTCTTTCCTCTCTCAGTTTTGTTTTGCAGTCAAATATGCGATGCCAAGCAATGAATAGAAGAGCTACTATGTTTTCCAGAAATTTTTTATTGTGCATTCCTCAGCAACTTATGTTTGCCTGTTGGCACCATCATAGTTGCATAGCACATCCCTCGTGACTGCGTTTCTCAGGTCAAACACCACTCTTACCTCCTCGCACATCCACATGGCACCACTGGATACTCCTTCCTGCTTGGCACATACACGCCTGACTCAGCTTTGTTTGCTTCTTAATTACATTTTCTTCCTTGCTGTGAGTCTTACTAGCTCCCTGTCCATATGCTTCATATACCACATGCTGGATTATAATGTAATGGGCCTACTTCTTTCTATAAGAAAACTACTCTTTTCAGAGATGCTGCAGGCACAGGGAGCACTCCAGACAAATACAGTACAGCGTGTCTTCTTAGTGCCTCCTCCAAAGTCTTCTGTAACTTGTGTTCTTCCCAAGCTCTTTGCAAACTGCTCCTGCCTTTTTCCTGCCTATACCTTCAATGAGTAACAGCATAATGACAATGGATTTTTCTTGGCAGTAATAATTCTGAACTGGTGATGCTAAGTGATTTCTCACTGTATGTGACTAGAAATAGATTATTTTTCCCCCACACACATAATTTTGAGAGTGGAGACATTATTGCTTTTCACTGAGATTCTCACAAGCTATTTGGCTTGGGCTATGTGGCTAACTGTTTAATCAGTGGATTAATCTGAACAAGGAGAGAAAGCTTCTAGCTCTCATGTGAGAGCTTTTCTTAAAGGAATTACTATCTTTACATCCATTTTACAAGCAGGATGCAAGAGAAGAGCCGCAAACAGAACAGATTTCATCTGTTTGATCAACAAGGAACATGGGTAAGATTTGTGTTGCTCACATTAGATTTTGCAGTACCTGCTCTGCCACAGAAGCAGGAACTGTGTCACCTCGCTGTTCAGTGGAAGTACTATGGTAAAAATCCATGTTTTGAGAGCTGCACTGCAGCCATCTGCCCCCCAGATAAAAACATTTATTTAAGTGTGGTGGTTTTGTTCAAAGAACAGTGTCCACTTTTGATCAGCAACAGGGACTTCTGTCTGAGTTCAGCATTTGAACCTATCTTGGCAATCAGCTTTGAGATTACAAATGTTTTTCCATGTAAATCAGAGCTAGACTGTGGTGGTTTTTTCCTGACATTTTCCTCATTTGCTCCCATTTTTAAAAACCACTGATATTTAGACAGACTGCACGTCAGCCAGAGCTGTGTGCCATGGACAGAAATGATGACAGGAAAGAAATAGATTGGTCCCAAGGCACTGAGTCAAAATTAAAAGCCACTTTATTTAATAAAAAACATACAGATGACAAATAAAATCATCAAAGTATTAAAATGAGAACTAGAAAGGGTAATAAAAAAGCAAATACAAAACTGTACATGAAACTGATAATCCCATCCTTTCCAAGCATGCCTACAAGTCTCACGCATATCCAGGTCCTCACAGTCCTGGTAAGACTTGCTCAAATATTGCTGGAAATTCCTACCTTCTCTCTGTGGCTCCATTTCTAGCCTCAGATGATGGTTTCTCTACTGGTAGGTATCCTTAGTTGTGGCTCAACTTCTTGCTATGCAGCTTCCCTAGTTAAAAACAGATGCAATTTATCAGCCGAGCAGCTTCACCTCAACAGTAGGTACAGCTGATAAGCAGAACAAGCAGACCCTGATGCTCCTAGTGCAGCCCTGAGCTGTATAGCCACCCACTTCATCCAGCTCTGCTCTGCAGGAGGGCTGCCCTCCCTTGCATGCCTTTAGACCTTTAAGTATGCAGGGTGGATGTAATACCGCTATGACTGGGAAAGCTATACATTTGCATGGCAATGGAGGAGCTATATGTTCTCATGTCGCATACTTCTCATACAAGCCCACCATCCCTCAGCAGCCAGGTCTTTGCAGACAAGCACAGAGCCTCAGAAAAAGCACAGCTCGACCAGTGCTATCCCAAGCACCGACAGCAGCACTGAGTGCTGTAGTTGTCTGAAACACCATCACGCAAAGACAGGTTGTGGGATGTCAGTCAATAGTTAAAAACCCCTCTCCATAGTGAAATGGGACAGAAAGAGGAAAACAGGGAGCAGAAGTTATGAAAAGGTTAATGCAGTTTCTCTGGTTTCTATCTCAGATAGCCTCATAGCAGGCCTAATAATAAAGGAACTCATAGCTATGTTAATTATGAAAAACTAAAATTTATCAAAACTTCTAGATAAACGCATACATAGAAAAACAAAATTCATGTGCCTTTCTCAGCTCAGACTCCTGAGGACCTACTTTATAGACACACTTTACCACAAAGACTCTGTGGCAGTTCAGTAATGCATACACCACTGAAGTCAGATGACAACACAAATGGCTGGCAAAGGGCTTAATTCAATTTCTGACAAAACTGATGGAAGCAACACAACGCCTAATCTTCACACACACACACACTACCCCATTGTTTTTTTCTTCTGTATCCTTCCCTGGCAGATTCTTTGCTTCTGTCTTTTACAGGGATGCAATCTGCTTCTTTTTAGTTTTTTTTTTTTCCTCTGCTCACTTCCACATTTCTTACCCTCTTTTTTTTTTTCGTCCCTTACTATTTCTCTCCCTTTTCCTACCTGATGCGTTTACATACACACACACACCCAGACATTCAAGAGTCCTTTTGACATTTCCTTTTCTTCACTCTCATTCCTTGTTTTTCCTACCGGATGACCAAGCCAAAAATGCCACAAGAACAGCTTGTTCTTGTAAAATGTAAATACCACAAAAGCAGCCACAGTCATCGTATTTTCACCAAGAAAGACTCAGAAGAAGGGTTTTTTTCCACTAACCACAGAGGTTTCTGCTCCCTTAAAATTCACAGTGCTTTCCCTCTTGCTCCTCTGTTATTTAAAGTAGGACAGCTGCTCCTTGGCTGGCTGAAGGCAAGTTTCAGGAGTACGATTCCCAGATGCATAGGGCCATGGCACAAGTGCAGGTCTGCACTCTGTTTTATCACCAAATGAGGACAAAAAACAGTGATCCATCAAAAGTTCACCTAATCACACTAAGTATCTCACAAGCATGGAACGAGACAGCACCTTTCACAAAGCATTTATAATCTGAATTAATCTGAGTAGAAGACAAGGCACACAATGGATACGGATAGAAAGGGGCTGTCAAAGGGAGCAGTGAGAAACTATTTGTCATTTTGATGGGACCCAGGTTTGACACATCTGCACTATAAACAGCATTAGAGAGACTGGACGTTAAACTCCCTGACAAAATGACTTTTTCTGAGATAGTTCCTATTTTTTATAGAACGCACAGAAACATTAACAAAGAAGAAAATCATCCATTGAATTCTTTCCTTGGGAGATTAGGTTCTTCTTCTACCTCCTTCACCCAGGGATGTCCTTTAATTTCTGATGGCAAAACCTGCAGACCTTGTACCTGTGGGACACAGATGAGCAAAATGTAGTTGAGTGCATGTATGTCTTCAAGGTTTGTCTTTAATATGAGAGAGATATTTGTTGATGCCTTTCTCTTTTAGAGTACACTTTTTTAGTCATATTTTCAAATCTGTTGCCCACATCCTACATTTGGGCAACTATATTCCAGTTCTGACATGTAGGTGAACAGATATACATGTTTGGCACCTCTGTTTATAGCACAAAATCTACAGTTTAGGTTACCTCTCAAATAGATCTAGCTGTCCAGTCCTCCAAACAAACATGCAATGAGACAACCGAAACCAGGACACAACCTCATGATCTGGCACAGCCCTCTGAAAGTAGCATCCCATTAAAACATGGAAATCCAGTTTGTGAAATGCACTCCTTCGTGTTGTCTGGGAGCACAACAGACTTTATACTGGGTCCATTACGATAAGCTTTCAAACTTAAATATTTGTCGTTAGGAAGTCATGAAATTTTCCTCAGAATTGTTCCCAGACTGGAGTGACTCCATTTGCATGTCCAGACACACGTCAAGTCAGAATCATACAATTAGGGAACAATTTACGTTGCAAGGGACCACTGGGGGCCACCAGGTCTATATCCCATGGAAAGCAGAGCCCACTTTGAAGTTAGAGCCTAAAAGCTGATGTGCAAGGAGTAGTACAGGAAGCTACAAGACAGAGACTGTTGTGGAAAAGTATCACTGCTGCTGGATATAACCAGAAGGAGGTTGAACAGCAATGGATGGCAAAGGCAGCAAAGAATTAGAGGCAAAAGTGCGCGGAGATGGCAGCATACTCATTTTCCTACAAACCAGATGTTTGTTCTCTCCAGCACCAGAAGTGAAGCTGCCTGAAAGCACTTCTGATGTCAACACTTCTCTAATTTTGCCAGAAAACACTGGTAGGCTGTAATATCAGGCAGAAGAGGAAGGAGGAAGAAGCGGAAGTACTGAAAAGAGACTTATTCCCTGAATTTCCATTTCAGTCGATGAGGACTAAGAAGCATGGGAAACACCACATGCATTGGAGCTTTATCTGCCACTCACACGTCAGTTGCTAAGGGGTATTGGAGGCTTTTGGGGTTGTCTGTGGTTTGATTCCATCATTCTGGGATGGAAGGAGGTGATGCAACCCTGGGACCCAGGGTAGAAAAAAGCAGGAGGATGGGCATTTGCGAAGTCACACTGAACAGGCCTTGGCATCTGGTCCTAGAGGCTTATATATTCCAGAAACATCCTGACCCTGGAGCCAAGTACACTTGGGGTTTAATTCTGTAATCTCACTCATAGATGTTAAATCTGGCCACTGCGCTGCCAGTGACTCTCAGAAGAACTTGCCTCTGCTCTTTCCCAAGCCCAAAGTCACAGACAAAAGGAAAGAGAAGACCTACCCATCGTCCCAGGACCTTCATCTCCTCCTTCCTACCTGTAAGATGAGCACTGAGCAAGGAGGGGAAGGAGGCATCTTTCTCTCTGGCAGTAGCCCTGAATGACTTCTCCAGGAGGTAAGAACTTGCAGAAGGCAGTCATGCTGGGATGTCCGTTCCCACTCCCTGAAGGTTAGACCTTCTGTCACATCAAGACTACCTCCAGCAGGAGCCAAAACAACATTACATGTAGTGAAATAATTGATGCTCAGCATAAAGCAGAGTGCTGCTGTGCCAGGAGAGCTCTAATCAGACCATTCTGCTACTGGCTTTGGAATTAATCATTCAGTTGACTGGAAAGGACTAAATTAAAAGGTGCTTTTTACAGCTCTTTCTAAAAGCTGCTCATGTAGGAAACAGCATGATACTAGGGAGGAAGGAGACCAAGCTGTGGGAAGGAAGAGTGTGAATCAGGCAGCAGAAAATCATTCTACGCATGTGGCTGAAAAAAAAAAAATCTAGCTGCTGAGGGAAGAATTCTGTAAATTCTTGTTTTTAAAGAGAAGACATTTTTTCTAAATTAGAACATGGTCTTCATATTATTACCAAGCATGCATCTCATAAAAAAAAAAAAAAAAAAAAGTTTTGAGTTTCAAAGTATTTCTTCAGGAGAGATCAAAATGCTCCAGGAAGAAAGGGGAATAGATAAAACAGTTCAGAGAAGCCTCTGAACCTCAGTTCCAGTTATGTTTTGTGTCAGCAAATAATTTGCTTAAACTGCAGACTGTCACAAACAGAGAGCAAGTAAATGATTTATACTGTATGTAAAACTTGAAAAGCATCACTCAAGTCCTCTGTTTTCTATTAATGTAAATACATAAATTTCACAGGTGGCTTCTGTCTGAAGAATCTATGGCATCCTTTACTCTGTGTGTTCTGCAAGTGAAGAATACAGGATACTAGTTATGAAGCACAGTAACAACATAAAAATGGGAAATGGTGCAAGGGCAATAAAGGAAATGTAATGTTTTCAGAGTGAACTCAGGCTGTCATAACACCGCAGTTCGGGTTACAGAGAGATATGCATTTTAAGCAAGAACAAAAAGCTTCTTCATAATTCTGTGCATGAACTTAATCACAAAATGTGAGAGAAAAAGACTGAGTGAATGGAACTTTTCAAACTTAAGGGAAAAAAACCTTCAAAAGCTATTTATTAAACCTTGCAGAAGCAATATTTGGAAATATTTCTTCTTGTCGTGGTTGGCTTTTTTTTTTTTGTGTCCTAGCTACCAAAATTTCCATACTTGGGTATCTCCTACCATAACGTCCCAGATGAGGGTGGTTTTTAAATCATATACAAAAACAAGTTGTTGTTATTATTAATCACAAGCTGACTGATATTTACCAACAAAAATGAGTTCGTTCTTCAGTTCTCTTGGCTACTTTCTTTGGACACGCTTCAGGGAACAGCTGCCTGCAAGCTGAGCTGCCAGGTCATTTTGGTCATGTCTGAATTTTGGATTTCACCTCTTACTCTTTCCCTCTAACTGCTTCTATTTCAGTCCTGGGAAAGTGGAATGAAACAAGAGCTTGAAACTGTACTTTCAGTACTCCACTTTTTAGCCATCTGTGAAACATTTCCTCTTTTAAGTTCCTGTATCGGCCCTCTCACTCCAGGTCACAATATTATTGAAGACTTAACTTTATCTACAGAGATATACCCTTACTGTTATCCACCTGGGAACTCAAAGGAGAGCTTAAAACTTATGGCTTCCTCAATTTCTGGATCTACATTTGACCCAAGAACTGGGTATTCCCACCCGCAACGGCACGGCAGGAGGGCAGAGCAGCACGGATGCCGAGGTGTCACGCTGCCGGGTGGGGCTGGCCCTTAATGGCACTTAAACTCTTTGCTCAACAGTGTGGTCAGGAGAGAAGGGACACCCTTGTCAACTCCAGAGGTTTCCAGCTGCAACTCTGAAAATGGCTATATAGCTTCAAGCAGCAATTACACCCAAGCGCAAGGACGCAGCATGTCTACACGCAGAAGAAAGGAAAGGCTGGGCACTATCTCTGCTCTCTGCTTGGAGCCTCGTTCTTTGTTTCTTGAACCTAGCATAAGGTCTTTCGCCATGAGATATGAGTTAGTTATATGCAACCACCAGTTGCATGCAAAAGGAGCCAACATTGGCTCTTGCTGCTTGTAATCTCCTTTCTAAAATGGAAATGCTTGGATTAAAGTGTGTTCCATGGTGCTTTGATGCCTACAAATCCATGTCTATGTAGAAACGTTTATTTGGCAAATGGAAAAAACCAAACAAACAAACAAACAAAAAAAAACCCAAAAAACAAATCAGGTAAAAAATGTCCTTTTCTGAGTTTTTGACAAAGTCATGCAAAAGCTTTTTCCAGCTCAACAGCAAGTCAGGAGTAAAAGACAAAACAGGTTCAGAGGAGGGGAAAAGAAAAGATTAGATAACTGATATTCAGCTTCCCATTTTTCTCCACAGTCACAAAGCAAGAGCAAGCTTAATTTTTCTGAAAGACAGGAAAAGATGTAAGGTAGTTTGGCAGGTCAAGAATTAATGGTTTTGACAGTGTGGTTTGACACACTAGAAGATACCTTGGAGTTTTCTGACACAGTGGTAGTTTTCTGTATGTGATAGATATATTCATGGTTAAATACACACACACTGTATGTATGGATACAACAGCATAAAATTCTAATACCAGGTACATAAATAATCGTGTGTGATTGCACTGAAGAAGAAGAAAATAGAGGTCACATTACGTAGATAACTATTGTCTATCTGTGTACATGCTGAGAAAAAATCATGCCACATACCAGAGCACTTTACCTTCCACTTACTAGGAACCTTGTGGTGGTTTCATTTGCTCATCGTATTCTTATGTACCCAGATTTTAACTTCACTCATGCGCTTTCAGTTTGGCTGGAGAACACCACAGAAGTGAGAGCAAAGCGAAGTGAAAAGGGGGTGAAGCTGACACTACGTAAAGCTGTCTGACAAATCTCCCAGAATATTGCAAACATACCGAGCGCCCGAGGCATCCCCATCCCCACGGAGTCACATGTGCTACAGTATCAACTGCTCTGAATTCAGCCCCATGTACGTAAGAATCACTACACGTTCTTCCATATCAGCACAGCTTTTCAGTGGTGGAAAACACAACAGCATTCAGTTGTGATTGTAAGAAGCCTACATAATTGAACTTCACTTTTGTGACTTCCAACAAAGTTGGAAACTTTGCCTTTGAAAGAGCTAATTTTTAACTCATTCTAAGAAATTACTATAAAAATGGAAAGGAGAATTCATGCCTTTTCCTCTTTAATGTTGCAGAACAGACAGTAGATATGGAAAGTAGGGACCAGAGTTTATTCTTCCTTCTCTAGTCTTTGGATTACTCCTGATTCCCTTATACTGGGGAAATCCTCAGCTGATGCTGCTAGTGCTTTCACTGGGCGCCGGGTGAGAAGTAGGACTGTAGCACAGCAACCATCAGTAATCCTGGCCTTTACCTGGAGGGGCAAGTGAAAACTGCTCCACTGTCCTTTACAACACAAAGACATGCAAGAAGAAAAAGCTGCATGCACTCAGCTCAAAAGAGAGGAGACAAAACAGGAATGCTGTGTTTCCACAAACAGAGACACGCTGTTAGCATTCAGAGAGGGCTACGGGGCTTTGTAAAAGTGTTCTAGCTTCCTTGCTAAGGAGAACATGTTATGCACCTTCCATAAAAGTGTATAAATCTGTTTCAGCCACTCTTCTTTTCTGGGAGCTTTCCAGATCTCAGTGTGTCCACTGAGAGTAATGACAATGTAAATGACTTTGTACAAAAAGAGCTAAAGTTTGTTTCAGTTAGTTTGCACTGTTTTGTGTATGCAGTCTTACAGTTCTCTGACTGAAATCTTTCACTCTTTAGCAGGAGGGGGAAACTTGGCTGAGGCCAAAAATGCAAGAAAAGAACCCAGTTGATGAACCAGTGAATTCACTTGTGAATAAAATGTAATTTGATTTATTAGGTTTCATTCTCATAGAAGACAAAGAGATAGGAATCAAATCACTTTTGATTTGATTGGTGTGTGCTGTGAGTACCAGACTAAATGCAATGATTTTTCAGAGCTAAATTTTTGGTATGAAAATGTGATGCAGGCAAGTTTAGCACCAGCTGTGCATATAAAAAAGTGTAGAGTGAACAACGATTTGACTACTACATTTCCCTAATAATGAAAACAATCATAATATTAGCACTGAAATCACTGGCTTCTTCTTTTTCCTTTTCAGTTTTGTGTTTTATTTAAAACTGGATTCAATAATGCTCAACCTACTTCAGCAAAGCAGGTTGGGGTAGAGAGAGGCTCAGCTTACAAACTAAGTCAGTGAAGAGTATTCTTGGTCCAGATGACAACACACGAGACACATCTAAATGCAGTCCTGCTACTCAGATGGAAGCCTTGGAGTGTGCTTTAACCACCCAGCAAGGGCACTGCAGTCATGGCAACACGAAACTTAGTGCAGGATACAAAATCTGCCCCAGACCTTGGGTGAATGCCAGGGTGGAATTTTACCCAGGCTTAATTTTATCCTGCTACGTCCAGATCCTAAACCAGATTACACCTGCCTTGGTTCTGCGCAGGTTTTTGACTGCCACATGGATCCATTTCTTATGGTGTATGTCCAGTTCTCAAAGGGAAAAGAAAGATGTGCAGCTGCTGTGATGCTCCCTGCATGTGTGCAGGGAGCCCTTGCTTTGCAGGATGCTCAGCAGTATCTTGTCACCCAATTGTCACTGCTCCAGCATGGTAGGTATAAGTGAGGGTGCTTCACAGGCTGTCAGCAAGCATACAAATTTCTTCATGAGCTGCAAGTGGCCTGGGCAGCCTGCATCATGTTTGCCTTTTTCCAAAAATTCTGTCATGGATTAATGGAGCCACTTACTTGAAGGACTAAAGAAACAGTGAAAAATATATGGAGTTTAAAACAAGCAACTTTTGTGAGGGAATCCTGGCAACTTGTCTGGGTAGAGAAAAAAGAAAATTTCCTTTTGAGCAACAAACCAACACATAACCTTCTAGTAGTACCTGCTATGGTGTAACCACTAAGATGCATTTTTTCAGATACTTGTCAAGTGTAGGAGTCAGGCAGAAATGTTTCAAGAATATCTTTCCTAACACCACTGAAAACAGAATTTGTCACCTTGCAGCAAGCACAGAGTAACACTGTCATATTTCAAATTGCTCACTGAGGCTAGCACTTGGGGTTTCCTTTGGGGTCAGAGCTGAGACCTCAGTTCCCCTGGGTGTCAGACCATGAAATAGTATCTGTCCTAGGCTCATAGAGCTGTTTCAAGCAGAAATACCTAACACTGTTTCTTTAATATCACCCTTGCCCACAGTCTAGCTGATGCTCATGTGCCTATTGGCCCACTGGCGATTGCCAGTGGCTTGTGGAGAATTTGTATAACAAATATTGAAGCATAAGATGTACATAAAGTAAAAAAAAAAAAAAAAAAAAAATCTTTCAAAGATTTTTAAGAGGTCTCCAGGAGGAGAGGGACCATGAAAAGTTGCGTTATTCAGCTGAACAGGAAAATTAAAACTCAAGTACCCAGCCCACTGTGCGCCAAGCCTGAAATGCCAAGAGAGCTCATTCAGACATATTAAAAAAATGCATGACTGATATTTCATTCTATTTGAATAGTAGAGCAGCAGAGAATAAAAAGCCAGTATTTGTGCTTTTGTCAGAGACTCAGGAGGAGCCCAACACTGCTTTTCATTATGCTGATTTTATTCCATCTGAATACAGAATAGACTTTGCACAGGTTTGCAAGAATTTTTTTTTGCTGTGTTAAATGCAATGTGTCCTGGGAATTTTGCATAAGCCTGTATTAAAGAGATTCAGAAGAAAAAGAAAAATAATGCCTCACCCTTCTTCCTGCCCTCCCACTAATGGCCACACTTCTGGTATTCCTAGGATAACGCAAATGTATAATATACTTTCATAGAAAAATGACAATTGGTAAAAAACTTTGCAAAAAACTCCATAGTCATTTCTTTGCTGGCAGCAACACATTCATCTATAGCAGTGATGGTGGAAGTGTTTTCAGATCGCATGGGGATTTCTGGATGGGAAGTAATGTTTATTCAAAGTGCAAGTAATTATATACAACAGCAATATAAAATTGGATTACATTTTTTCCAAGTGTAATCAAAGCCAAAAGAAGTACCCTTGAAGGATTTAGGAGCTGCTAAGATTGTAGCGGGAATTAGATTTGTTCTTCAACCTTTTGTTCCACAGATTATCCGAAGGGTAACAGAGCTCACCAGACAATTTTGAGCTTCTGTGAAAATGATTGCCATCTCCTTTCTATGCTGCCTTGCTAAATACTGTAAAGAGAAGCTTATTGATTTAATATACTGAACTTGTCAAGCTGTATCAGAAACACAGAGAAGACCAGCTGTAAAAATCTTCATTAAAGATAGGGAAGAGAAATTACTGCCTGTAACACAGCTTTGGTGCTCATTGCTCAATAGAGAATAAAGGTGTACTTAAAAACCACATCAAGCCAGAAAATTATAAGGCATGTATTTCTCTTTTGCTGTTCAAGGGGCTTACCTGGGGAGGAGAGGCTAAATCCATGCCTGAAAAAGGAAGCAGTATAACATGAATGTCTTGAAGAGACCATTCCTGCTGATGCAAAAGATTTCCGTCTTTCATGCATGATCAACCCAACAAAAATGTTTGACAGTCACGTTCCACAAATTAATGTGTAGTCTGGTGTACACTGGACAAGGCAGAGGCAAAACAGTTGAGATTCTCAAAAGCTCTTTCACTAAGCATGTCAAGTTATCCCAGATCTGATTTGATGTAAAACATAAGGATTTAGTTACAGTTTTAGTCTGGAAGATAGATATCCTAATATCTGCAAATTTGCGTGTTATATCATTGATTATATAGCACCATTCACATGAAAAGTGTACTTATTACAAACATCCTTTGGTAACCATCATTAAATAATTGCAACCATCAAAGCCCACAAGACCTCTTGTGTCAAAAATGTAAGTTTTTAAAACTGGAATTGCTTTCAAAAATAGTATATCTTCAGGGAAAATATTAGGAAGCATCTATGCAAAAGCTCCTCTGGCCCTACTGAAAAAGAGGAAGAATGTCTGTCTGATGAGTTCTGACAGATGCTCTAGGTTTATAGAAGTTCCTCTTTTTATTAGTCCAGGAAGCAAACAAAAACTTTCACAGTATTATGTTTGGCCCAACACTGCAGCTGAAAAAAATAATGATAATAAGTACACAATTTCTCATTTAGATTTCCAAACTTTTTGCTATTACAAGATTTTCACGTGGCTTTTTTTTTTTTTCCAATCTATCATCCATTAGTAACAAGATCTGAAATTAAGAAATATGGATTCTATGTGGGCTCCAGGGATATGAGGGTATGATACAGCAGCATTTAGGTAAAGAAGATTCTCCAGAGTTTCTTCAGTTTACCAGGTTCCAAGGGTAATCTGCTCTCCCTGTTGAATTATTCTGTGCTGTTGACTGGTTAAATTAATTTATTTATATATTAATATTTATGTAGCTGACTTTGTTGTTACCGGGTGTCAGCTGTTAGCTTCTGCAGAGACCCTTATGTTAAACTCATACGAATTTGGGCAGCGGTCAAACTTTGTGGCACTGTGCATACTTTCCCCTAAACCCTGGGTTTCCCCCAAAACTTGCTTCAGAGGTACACTATGCTCTTTGGCATTTCACAGTAGACATGACATCCAGCATCCAATTGATGGATACTGCAATGGACACACAGCATGCAATTGATTTCTCAGATGTCCCAGCAGTGCTGTTGGGGCTTTTCACATCCACTGAGAAACTGCTGATGGGAACTCTCATCTAGGGGGAAATGATGGAGTTTAATGCATGTGGGAGCTTGGTCACAGCACTAGGAGACTGAGCAGGACAGCTGGCCAACTTTTTATTGTGGAGCAGGTGTCCATTGATGCTGCAGTGAATGACAAAGGTGTACAGAATGGAGACTGAAAAATCTTGTTTATTTTAGATACAGAGCAGAAGGCCAGGTCAGATCTTGTTTGATCACTGGTGATTCAGTCTTGCTAAGCAAGAAAGTGTTCAGAAATAGGCAATGGAACATTTCACATGACACATCGGCCACTGGGATCCAAAGTACATGAGGTGTCATGAAAAACAGGGAGATGCTGCTGACCTGTAGTGCTGTGAAATGAGTTGTGCTCCTATTTGATGTATGTCACTTTTACCAACTTCTGCAACAGACTAGACAAGCCTCCCTGATCCTCTGAGGCAGAGCACTCTGGATCAGGACAGAGTTCACTGCAAAAGGGCTACTGCTTCTGCCTGCACCAGTTCTGGGGAATAAACAAGCCATCATTAATCTGAAACAAGCCATCATTAATCTGTCACTATTTATAAGCAATATATTCAGAGAAAACATATTAAAAGGAGAAGACAATTTTGAACACATCAGTTTAACATCAGAAAAGGCAGAACAGTTTGTCAGAAGACATGCTTAGAGAAGAAGCAGTAAATTTAGGTAAGAATCAAATACAAACCTACAAAGGGGACTTAAAAGTTCTGAGTCTTTTTGTGGACATAGCAGAGAAATGCCTGAAGGGACAGCAAGGAATTATTATAAAAGCAAAGATGAAGACAAAAAATCCTATAACTAATATCAACAGTTAATTTATAAGTGGTACTTGAAACGTGAGAAAGTCTGAGAGCATAAAAGATGGCAATTGATGCTGTTATGACAGCAAATGGCTGGTCAGCTTAAGGAAGCTACCGGCACTGTCACAAACTGAAGAACCATAACAGTAGAAAGCTCCAGCATTGATCAACGATGTAAGAGGATGATGATGATTACAGAACTGCTACATATCATGACCACAAGCCACAGCTGAAAGTGAGGGGTTGCACCGGTGCTGCTGCCTGGTGAAACCACAGAACCTCTCTGCCTCAAAGTGCCTTGGTTGCACTGAAAGCAGAACCAGATGTAATGTCTCTTTATAAGATGCCGTATTTTCTTTGCCCACTGTAGTCATTCAGGTCTGCTGGTCAACATGTAGAGGGGACCCCTTTCAGTGAGCATGAGAGCCTACCTCAGCTGCAGCTGAGCAGAAGGACAACCCCTGCTGGATCTTACGCAAGCTGCAGGGGCTCCTGAAGTACTGAATAAACATTTGCATACCTATTTTCATAAATCCTACGAGTTACAACCGGATTTATAAAAGTAGTACAGTCCTAAAGAGAATTCTGAGAATGCCTTTACACTACCATTCAAGAAAAGCACCATACTAATCACCACCGATTTTTCATCTTCTTCTAAAAAAAATTTCTAGTCTTACAAGCTGTTCCATGAAATACTGACTTTCAACAGGTTATTTTACTTTCAAAGCAGCTAAGAGTAATCCTGTGGCTTGTTGTGCCTTCTTTGGTCATTGCTTTCAGTTGTGAAAATAGATTGGTGGTTTTCCATAGAAATGTTTCACTCTTAAAAAAAATCAAATAACAGAATTAAATTAATAATAGTAACATCTGAAATAACAGCTAATAGCATTTCTGCAAGAAAGATCTCAACAAAATACAGCTACACTTTTCACGTGGATTCTGCAGAAAACACTAGCTAATAAGCAAAATTGTCTAATAATGAGTTCTGTGCTTCAGGATTTAAGATATTTATAAAGGACATTTAATACACCAAATACAACCAAATCTTTACAAAAATAAAAACAATAGGAATGGTATAGTTCAGGAATTTTTGAGGGTAAGGAAATTCTATGGTATTGAATGTGTCTTTACATTATTTAAAATATCTCATAAAATATTTTAAAATTAAAATAGTTTGACATGATCTCTAAAACTTCCCACATTTCTTACAGATGGAGGCGCAGATATAAATACATGGGCAATGCAATCTCACATGCTTTAACGTGGTCCCTGGCCTGTCTTCCTAGCAGCAACACAGACATAGCTAGAAGAGATTTAAGACTGCAGACATGCCCCACATAGCATAAAGACTAAAATTCTATCATAGATACAACATTGTGGTTAGAAAAAATCAAATAAACTTGTTTTCCTCTAGGATGGAGGGGGAAGTGAAGGCTTCTGGAAGGCAGTCTCAGTTGCTATTTTCCAAAACAGCCATGCCTTTAATACAATAACATTTCTAAAGGAGCACAAAGCGTCTTTGGTTCTAAAATACAAAAATAATGCCAGAAAATAGACCCTAAAACTACTGTGTACATCATAAATCATGATAATCCCGAATCACAAAGGTAAGTGTTCTGCTTTTCTCCTTTTACTCCCATGCCTTTCTGAAGTATTTTGATAAAAATTGACAGACATGTTGTCTGCTGACTTTACAACAGACAAAAAGAATTGACTGAGTGCTAAACCTATCCTGAATTACGCTTAATGCAACCAAATTTGATTTTTTTTCTGCTTTTGCTTTGCTAGATTTCATTGATAAAGCTTTACACAGTAGAACCCAAAATGTAATCTGAAAGTCAAATGAGTATAATTATGAAGTATATCTATAGATCATTCAACTATACAATTGCATAATAACTTTTAAAAAATGTAGATCAAGAAATCCATTTCCAAAATTATCTAATGGCTTTCTGTTATAAAATCTCTATTTACCCTTGAACTTACCAAACATTTTATCATACCACATGCACGTTACTAAGTCCCAAGATGCTCTTTAGTGAGACTGACTTGCTAAATTGAGTCAATTTTGTTTAGACCAAAGGGAAGTGCTCTGCACCATCTAAGCCAGAGCTTCCATCTTAGGGAAGATGGTGACATTGTGCACCATTCTGTACTAATTATGTGCAAGCCAAGTTGCATCAAATTGCAGTTGCAATCCCAGACTACTGCAATGTGAGTCTTGGAAATCCTTAATGGAAAAATTCACTCATCAAGGAAACAAATAGCTATTATGTAAGTATGAAATAACAGTACTAACAGCGACTACTCATCTCTTCTCAGAAGGGGTGCAAGTCAAATGTAAAAACATTTAGCTGCAAAGCAAAGAACTCATATACAGCATGACAAAACATTTCCCAGCAGCTCATCAGCTCTGGTTCTTTAGCTGATGGTAAACATATGGAGGAAACTAAACTTCAAGATAAATTAAGCCTGAAGATTGAAAAGCTATGAGGGATAATGTGTATTTAAATAAAAACATTTCCAAGAGCTTGAAGTATAACTTGGATGACATTTCCTGTCACTGCGGTGGATTTCTAAGTCAAAAGCCTCTCTTGAAAACCCTCCTGCCTAGACTGCCCTGCCTGAAGTGCCCCCATTTTTAGGGTATCCTGGTGAGTGCCCCAGGATACTACCATGGATTCTCTTGGTCACCCAGTGTAGGCTTAGAAACTCTTTCCATAACTGTACCTGGGGATGCTTTCTTGTACTGTGTACATCCAACTAACCCACTGAATCAGCATGGGACAGGGAAACCCATGGGATGCAGAGGACTGTTAACTTTAACCACTACACCTGGGTCTGGCAGGTGATGCGAGGTAAACCAGAGCTCCCCCCACAGACTCAGACAGCTGCCCCAAAACTTTGAGAAAATGCACACTGTCAGGAGCTGTGGTCTCCCCACAAGTAGCTTGGATCCAAGTGTCACCTCTAAAGTGGGAACTTCTATGGATGCCTTTCTCCTATCCACCTTGTAGCATCCTCTACACCGGCACAACAGCGAAGGGGGAGTGCAAGGTGGCCCAGTTCCCCTCCATGGACTTCAATTGTGACACTATGGCCTTTTTTTTATGCAATGAGCTGGGAGACAGGACACACGTCACCATGGTCACAGGCTTTATCCCAGTGAGAGCCAATGTCCTGAAAAGGTTTCCCACACAAAGCACAGACAAGCTGTGGACAAAAAATAGGATCCCATAACTCTCCTAGAGAAAACACGGAGATTGGTATTGGCACCTAAACTGACAACCACAAAAGAACCTGAACAATTTCCTTACCAAGGATGACTCACCATCAAATGGGACAGTCCTGTCATGTCCAGAGATAAGGACCGAGTGAGACAAACAACATGAACAAAAGCCTTTTTAGTCCACTGAATGCAAAGCATCCTGTAGCTTTGGGCCCTAAACTAAGCAAAACCTTACCCATGAAGGCTATTTTCCAAGTTATTCTTCAGGTCTAAAGAAAAGGTTGACTTCCTTGCCACATCTCTTCATGGAAAATTCCAAAATACACAGATACTGCTGCAGAGCATTAGATCTGTTCCTGCTTTCCTTTCTATGTCCCTGCGAAAGGATATGGGTGCTTGGTCCTGCACACCCCTCTGGGCATAGCTGCCTGCTTCAGCTGGCATTGGAGGAGGTCTTGGGAGTCACCCATTTTAGCAAAGCAGAATGGGTTTGAGAGGGACTTGGTAGAGACATCACATCAACCATCAAGAGCCTCTCTGAGGGCCAGCACAGGTGGGAAGAAGAGATACATCCACCTTATTCCTCTTCTAGACAATTGTCGTTCCTTTCAATCACTGCAATCTGGCAGGCTGCAATACTCTCCTAAGATTATCACAGCCACTTTGAACTAGAAACACCACACGAAGGTCATAATGAAATCTGCAAGGGCATCTGACGGGTCCCAGGGATGAGCATTTTACAGCGTGGATGTGGTCGGGTTACTGAAGTGCTGGGTCGCCCCAACCGTGTCCCACTTGGTCTGCAGTCTCAAGAGTCACTGTCTGGAGAAATTACGCTTGTCAGGATGGAGGCAGCCCTGCACGAGACAGGTGAAATCTCCATTTCTCTGTTTTCTCGTTCTCTGTTCATGTTTGTGTCTACCACTGTTTTATCTTTTTTAACTCCAGTACCCATAAAGAAGAACTCCATTGCAGTCAACTGGAATATAATATTTTAAAGAAGGTGCCAGCAAAGAATCAGGACTAGAGGTCCAAAGTCTGCATTACTTGCTACTCTTGGTGTTGACTCATTCTTTAATCCCTCAGCATGAGGCTTTAAATACATCAGGAACCTCAAAAGCCAAACTAATGAATTATTATTTTAATACAACTTAACCAAAATTCCATTGATTGTTCTAAAGAATGCAAAAGAAATTCATATAAAAAGCCAGGTTTTACCAAAACACAAACACCTCTAACCAGTTGAATTTCTACAGCGTCTTTGCTTTTAATTAGATTCTGTGCTATTTGTTTGCCTGCATTTCAGGCATCACTGGGCTATAGCTAGTGAATGAAAAATTAAGCTGCCTTCTCTAATACTCAAACCTCTTCCCCAAATGAATGGTTCGGAAGTGATGGAACATGTACTGACTTCAAAATAATACAAAAATTACTTCAGTCATGAGGGTGCATCCATTTCATAGGGCCTGTATTTCTATCCCAAGCCAAGTACAACCTGAAGAGCTCATTATATTCCAAATTCAGACATACATGCAGGCATAAGCCCCAGCTTTCTAATCAGCCTTATGAAGAACTTGTGCTAGCAACAGAGCATGTTAAGCATTCTTCACAAATAATGACAGTTGAGATTAAAACCTGGGCTATCTATTTCTTTGCTTTTTTTTTTTTTTTCCTTGCTTAATCTTATCAATTCAGTTTCATATTAAAAGTTAGTGGTAAAGGAACTTTACTTATCTAGAGCTGCATTCTCTCTTAAGTTGGGGTTTTGTTTCTTTTTTCTTTCATGAGACTTCTGCTATTATAGCTATATATTATATTGTGAAGCTGGGATATTTTTCTTCTCATTGAAGTCTCCCTTATTTAATTTATCGAACACTGCTAAATCATCTGAACTGAAAATGATCTGTAAATTAGTTTTGCAGGACAGTATTTGCCTTTAGAAAAACCAAATTGCTGTAGGTTACAATATTTTTCAAGAGAGCATTACATAATGCATTTAATGCAGTCTTCAACTTAAACCTTTATTTAAATTTTATCAATTGAATACAATGTCATACTGCAAATATAGGGCACACTTTATTTCAGGAAGCACATATAAACTTGTTTGGTTGGGTTTTTTTAAAGACCTGTCTAATACAAGTTTTTGGTTTTCTAGTTATAACAATTCTTATGGTTATAACCAAACAGACAATTCTTTTCTTAAACAAGGAAGTAAATACCTACATATCACAGATACTCATATATTTTCATACTCTCATTTTAACACACGTATGCGCCAAAAGAACTCATATCTCATTTACACTGGATTTATTCCAGACAAAATAGTGCATGTCTTCTTGCTTTGTTTTGTTAACTCTCCAGTGTTTGGGGCTTAATCATATCCCCTTTTCATTTCAAATATTTTCACATTACAGCCCCTAAAGACAGACTGAGAGCTGGGATCTCATAACATAAGCATCAAACGTGTGTGAACTGACTTCTATGTTTCAAAATCACAGAGCTAGAAAGGATTACAGGTAGTCATTAGGCCATGCCTGGCCCTACACTTAAATCAAGTATATCTCAGTTTTCTTGACACACATTGGTCTAAACTGCTCTGCGATGCCTCCATTTTAGGGATACAACCTCACCAGTATTCCACCAATTCTTTCCTATCCTTATAAATAAGCACGTTTTCTCAGTTACTAATTGGAATCTTCTATAATTTTGTTATTCCTTTTCCTATTCACTCTGAAAATAAGGGACAAATTACTTCTTTGCAACAACTTCAAATCATCTTCTTTGCAACACTCTTTCACATATCTGACCACTGTCTTCATAGCCCTCCTCTCTTAATGCTTAAATAAATTCTTCAACCTCTCAATGCAGGTCATATTTTGTATATTTGTGATCACTCTTTTAATCCTTTTAATCCTTTTCTCCAAACTTGTCAGTTGCTTTTATTTAAATGCAGTGCCCCAAACTTGGATACTGTTCTGTAACCATGATAACAAGCAGAGGAAAAGTAGTATTTTATTTCTTACATACTATATTCCCTAAATATACAAAAATTACTTTTGCTTTTTTCCATTTGTGTCTTCTGCTCACCTTGTGATCCAATGCAACCTCCATCTCCTTTTCTGAAGTACTGCTATTTAACTAGACATTCCTTTCCCATATATGCCTATCTGATTACTCCTGCCCAAGAATAATACATTACACTTGTTCCTGTTCAATTTCATCTTACTATTTTCAAGCTACTTAGTAAATTCTTCAAGGTCAATTTGAATTCTCTGTTCTTTTCATGCCACCCAGCTCCATGTCACCTGAAAACTGAATGGGCATATTCTTCAGATCATTAAGGAAAAAACTGAACACAGGCTGAGAAATGTCTCTGGGGAGCCATATTAGACACATGCTTTCCTCCTTGTTGCAACCTGTTGATCATTATTTCACGGCTTGTGAAACCTACCCAACCCTTCTGTATCCACACTGTGTCAGTGCTTTATAGAACCATAGCATAGCATGGTTTGTGTTGAAAGAAGATTTTCCAGCCAAACTCCCAAACATAGATCATATTTTCCCAATTTCTTATAAAGGACAATACAGAAAGCCCCACTGAAGTCAAGACAATTGGCATTTATGTTCTCAAATCCTGTTGTCCTGCTGTAGGAGAAATCACACAGATTTGATAATTTTGTATTGGCTGCTACTCACATCGTTGTTGTCTTCCAATGCTAATAAATAGTTTGTTTAGTCAGTTGTTCAAACATTTTCTGAGAGCAGAAATTAAGCTAGTGGCTGAATCATACCCCAATCTTCCTTTCTCCTTATTCAAAGACAGACACTGACATTCCCTTCATGGACCTTTCAAGTCATTTCCTGTCTATCACATGCTTTCAAGTACAACAGTACTATCTAATAATTCATCATAAAATTATTTCATGTATTAATTAGGAAACTCCTAATCCCTTGCTGACTTGAAAAACTCTAATGTCTAAATGGTTCCTTTACTATTCAGTTTTGAAGACTTTACTTTTATCACCGCTATGAATTACGATACCTCTCAATTGCAATTGATCATTCTTTTAAGGACTGAGGCAGAAACATTCTTACAAAATTTGTCCTTCTGAGCATCACTCAGCAATAGTTTTTCCTCTCCACTGAACAGACAACCAATTCACCCTATCCTTTCCCTTCCGTTACAATTGCATTTCTAAATTGATTGATATCTCTTGGCAGACGCATCTTGTTTCGAGCTTTGTTTTTTAAAAATTTTGTTCCTACATGTTCATGTTATATTTATCACTCGTCCTCAGTAGCCTGACCTAGTTTCTGCTTCCAGCTTGATTCTTTCTTGTCTCTAAGGTTCATGCACAGTTCATGCTTTAATCAAGCTGATCTCTTACTGCATTTTCTGTTTTCTTCACAGTAGGATAGTATATAGTTGTGGATGGATACTATGTTATTGTGTGTATTATTTCTATGATGCTAACCTTTTAAGAGCATTTTCCTTTACATGAGATCTTGTTTACCCAGTCTCTAAATTTACTGAAAGCTACCTTCTATCACTCAGCTGCTATTCCTCCTTCTTGTCCTGAATGATCACGAATCTTTCTTCTAAAGGCCATTCTTAAATGGACCTTCCAGCCTCAAATTCTCATCCATTCTTCACAATTGTCAACGAATATAAAAGAATGTCTCCTTTGCTTTCTTTACCTCTGGAATCAGAAACGTTTTTCTTGATGCAATTCAAAGGTTTCCTGAGCAATCTGCTAATATTTATTTCCCAGCAGATATTCCTCATTATCCCCAGTTACTTTTGTGCCAAATATAAAAGTCCTTGTGACATACTGTGTAATATTTTCCCCCCTCAGTTCTTTTCTGTTTCTGCTACAAACCTTAGGGGGAAAAAAAAAAAAAAAAAAAAAAAAAAAAAAAAAAAAAAAAAGATGCAATTTCAAGCTGTATCTTGCATTCAAAGACTGAGTTTTGGGAAAATTTATATCTAGCACATGTTCTGCTTGATAGGCGTACAAAGGTCAGCTTCAAAATAGCTTCAGTCATTGACAACACAACCCAAAGCACGTGTGGTCTTGCAAGTAAGGGCATCTCATATGCTATTGATATAGCATATGGCATTAGGACTGAATATGTCAGTGAGCAAGTCTAGATAGCCCATGTGCTTGTCCACAGTCAGTCTGAGGTTTGCCTACAGGACCCAAATGCTGGAAATCAGTGGATCTAGGCTGCTTGGTTGCTCATGTATGTCCTGTTTAAACTCTTGATAATCTTACTGAGTCCCATGGAAGGGGGAGACCTGCTACAGTAAAAGCAAGCCTTTTTGAACACAAATGGTCCTTCCTCAGGAAACAAAGGGCACTTCTTAATACAAAAATCCCAAAATGTAAATCTAGGTAATTTTGCCAGCTTGAGTGCTATGAGCAGAAAGAACAATTTAAAAAAAAAAAAAAAAGTAATTCTAAGACACTAAATATAAACTATTTTATTTAAACAAGGGGTTTTTTTAATAGTTCATAAACAACCTAAGAATAAAATAGTAATCTTATAAGAATATATTTGTCTTGTACCAGCATGCAGGCCAAATGTCCATAGCAGAAGCAGATGTGGAACTTGTCATTAAAGTCAAATAAATACTCATCCAACATAATACAAATGATAAAATGTAAAGCTTGCAAGCTGAAGGTAGATTCTGAGCAGACTTCTTTCGTGCAGTGACACAAACAGGATACATGATGTAACATTGTGTTTCCATGAGGCATAAGGGTTTTAATAGCATGAATTTGCAATTACCCCATTGCAAGCTTACCAAGGGGCCACAGATAAAGTGCCAATGGACAAAGTATTTCAAGGGAAGTCAATAGTACCTCTCAAGCAGAACACAATGATGAAGAGGGGTTTTTTTCTTACTATAGATGTAGCACAAGTGGGTCAGAGCCTTGTAACAGGAGAAGGCTTATTCTCTATCAGATGATACATAGGGCTTGGAATCATATCTTAACATTTCAGCTTTTATTCTAAAAACAAATGTTTAGGCATGCTGAATATAAAAAAAGAGGTTTAAAAATGTATCTTTATTTCTGTCTGCATCTGTAATGACCTGGAATTAATAGATATGAAAAGCACAAATTGGCCCATATATCATGAGGTCTTATTTTCAAGAATAGTAAATCAGTCTTTTTGACCTTCAACTTATAAGTTTTACATACATTAAGAAGATTTTTAATTTCTAGCTACCTTTAGGAGCAGAAAACTTAAAAGAATATAACCACCTGCACCATAAAGCTTGGAGGCCTCACCAGCATACTCTTTAGGGTAAACACTCCCTGCAGGAAACAGAACAATGGCAAGGCTGCAAGAGATCAGCTAGTGTTTTCTAGAAACTACTTAAACCAGCTCGACAGTAAATAATCGGTACATGCACTTGTTTCAGTAATGTAAACATTAGCTTAGTGCTAAAATAATAGAGTGCTCCCGCCTAAAATGGCTCCTTCTGTACAGAACAGAGAGAAAACTCTCCTTGCAGGTGCCAGCGGGAATTTATAAGAACTTTGCAGTTAAGTTAGCTTAGACTTAACTAAGTTAGCTAAACATGTCTTCCATCAGTAAGAACCTTCTTCCTTTAATTGCACTAATACCTTGTGCGGTGCATCATTCTTCAGTTTCAAAGACTATATATGAACTTTAAACTGCTGGGTCACAAACCCTTGGTGTCCCTGTCATTGATTTCTGATATTCTAAGGGCCACATTGCAGGGTTAGGGTTTATCAGAATGATTACTGAGGGGCTGAAAGATTTATAAAGACTCTCTTCATTGCATGTGTGAGAAGAGTGCACTGTGAGAATGCAGTGGAACTTACAAAGCCATTTATATGTTATTGGAACGAGGGTGGCTTTTCCTTACAGAGCAGCCCCTGGTTCTATTGTCAGGGGAAGTAACGGCTGTGAAATTGTTGTCCTTACATCAGATAGGTAATAAGTCCTTCATTACTGTTTATGAGGCCTCTCCTTTTCCCTTTGTCACACAGAATAAGTACTGGTTAGACCTTTTAGTCTCTTTCATGAAGCTGAGTTTAATCATGAGCGCAGAACACTCCTTTATTTTGAGCCATTATTAAATGGCTCTGAAAGTGCTGAAAAGTGGTGTTATCACACAATATATGATTTGAAACACCTGTAGCATGTCCAGCTCCTTGCTGTTGTTGTAAAGCTCCCAGAATTGTACCCTGACTCCTGAGACTAGATTCCTTCAGCTACCGTACTTCTCTTGCACTGATGAGAAAAGTTCTCATCCCTACTGACAGTCCTAAGCACCTGAGTAACCTTTCCTTTTCTTGAGTTATGGCTTAAACATAATACAATACATTTATTTAATGCCCACTAAAAAACTTAATGCTCCCCAAACACATTTCCAGTATCATAGATAATGCAAGCATTCTGTACACAGGTAGCACACACAGTACAGAATGAAGAAATATTTTAACACTGTCCAGGGATGGTTAACCTCAGGTAATGTATCATTGCAAAATCTTGCTGTCGGGCTATTATTAAAAATGATAGCATCAACCATTTTCTTCCATTCTTTCTGACTATTGTGTGCTGTTCTCAGAGTTTTATCTCTGATGCACATGAGAAAGATTTGATCTTATACCCTCCAGCATTACCCAACTGCTTGGTGCCTGATCTGGTCTTATAGCCTGAAAAGAATGAAATTTTGAAACAATTATAAGATATGTTGGAAATGCCAAGGAGATTTTAGTACAGATGGTCAAACGTATGTGATAAATATAATTTGTCATACCACATACAGATACAAAAATAAAGGAGCTACCTCATATGAAAAGAATTCTGCCTTTGTTTTATTTGATATTTGTGGATTAGGTTGTGTCTAATGGTTAAGTATACCTGTTGGATTAGTCTCCCTGTCCTGGTTTCAACCGGGATATGTTTTCTTCTTAATAGCTGGTGCAGGGCTGTGTTTTGCATTTAGTACAAGAATAATGTTGATAACACACTGATGCTTTAGTTGTTGCTAAGTAGCGCTTACTCTCAGTCAAGGACTTTCCAGTTCCCCATGGCTCTGCCAGTGAGCAGGTGCACAAAAAGCTGGGAGGGAGCAGAGCCAAGACAGCTGGCCAAAACTAGCCAAAGGGATATTCCATACCATAGAACAGCATGCTCAGTGTATAAACTGGGGGAGCTGGCTGAGGGTTGTTGATCACTGCTCGGGGACTGGCTGGGCATCAGTCAGCAGGTGGTGAGCAACTGTGTTGTGCATCGCTTATTTTTTTTTTGGGGGGGGGGGGGTTATTCCTCTTCATCACAATTATTTTTGTTGTTATTACTATTATTATTTTCTACTTTATTTCATTTATTAAACTTTTTATCTGAAATCATGACTTTTACCTTTTTCCAATTTGCCTGTCCCACCAGGGGGGGTGTGTGGGGAGTGAGCAACTGTCTGTGTGGTACTTAGTCACTGGCTAGGGTTAAACTATGACACTTTCTCAAGTAAGTAAATCAGCAATAGAGAGAAGAAGGTGCTTCTGAAGTTGTCCAAAAAGAGCTTCAATTCACCAAAACTAAGCACTTAGTTATCGACATTGATGATTTAAAAAAATTATTTTAGTTGGAGCGGATCTCCCTCTGGAGAGGGAAAGGGGGATCCTCTACCCTCTGGGAGGGGGTGCCTTCAAAAGCACTCATCCTTTCTTGTAGAGCTAGGAAGGGAATTTATTTCCTAGTTTTTAAATATTTATTTATGTATCCATCTATTTATTTATTTATTTATCTATGCATACAGAGAGACACTGGGGGAATCACCAGGCACCTAGGATGAAGACACATATGCTGGATCTAGATAAGTGGGTTTCCACCCTCTATCCTTCCTTTGGGAAAGCAGAACTGGGGAGAAATTTTTAAGAGAAAACAAAAACAACAAGCTAGAACCATTGTGGAAGTAAATAATGTTCCATTGCTTTATTTCTAAACTATGTTATCACTAGTGATATCTGTAGGAAAGCAGAAATGAAGGTAAAAGAAATTTGTTTCCAGTGTTGGAGACTGATAGATTAGTTCCCTATTAAAGATAATGGTATTGATATATTCTTTATATGAGGGTTTGCAAAACTCATTTCTTCTCCCATCTCCATGTAAAAGAACGTCCTAAACTTTTCCTATTAAGTTCCCAAAGCTTTGTATTTACTGTTTATAATACCAAAAAAATGAAGAAGACTAATATGTTAGTCAGACTAGCGTACACAAGCAAAGGAAGAGCTGACAAACAACCACTGTGCCTTGAGGCAGTTTCTGTAGTGGAAAAAAAACGCTTGGTCTGAACTCAACTATATAGACATAATGCCAAAAAATGAAGTAACTCCTGGCTTTAAAGCCCCTGAAGTCACTAGAAAACTTCCTCAGACTTCAGATGGCATTAATTTATTTTCCAGTGATTCTTAGTGAGTAAACCACTGAACTGACATTAAGGAAATGTGGTTGGTTTCCTGTTCCTGACACAGATTACCTACAGGTCCCTGGATCAGTCACAATGCAGTACTATAAAAGATGGAATTATTTTTTGAGTACATACATACCAATACTGGAACATTAGGCTGGAGGATAGCAATGATACCACTTCTAAGGCTGACAGTGGAGAGGTCATAAGTGAAAGCATACCTGTAATACATGAAGGATGTGTATAAATTAGTGACATCTAAGAGAAGAAATAAATGTCTCCCAGACGACAAAAAGAAGTTGTTGACCCTCTTGCACCATCTATGAAACAATTCAAATACCTGACCTCTGCCTGAAAGTACCTATGAAAAGAAAATAATGCAGAATGCAACAGGAGTTTCTGACCAAATTTTGACCTGAAAGAATGGTACGTATTTTTATCCATGTTATACATAAACTAAGTTGTTTGCTTAATAAGTTTAAACTTATTAAATAAGTTAAAATTATTTAAATGTTCTATAAGAGTCTAAAACATTTATCTGACATATGGTAGATTGGACCAGCTAATTCTCAGTATTTATCCCGTAATATATGGAGTGTGTGTGTTTTAAATCTCTCCATGTCCTCATTAGAAACTATATACTCTGGAGCCAAGGAAACACTACATTAATGACACAAAGTCCTCTGCACGATGAAGATTAAGCGCTATGGGTGTAACTAATCTTTCAGGCATCTCTAGGGGGAAATTATTGCTGCTCCTTACAGGGTGCAGCTATGTGGCAGCCAACAGAGCACTAGAGAGCAAGCCCAAGCACCCTTGACCACCCACACAGCTTACCCCTCACCTCATTCCCTGGGTCTGCTTGGGACCTTTCCAACTCACATTCAGACACACCAGGCACAGCAGGAGCTGGTTCCACACTGTATAGATGCAACTCAGTCTGTACCTGGCCCTTTTTTATTCAGCTATATAGACATTGCCTCTTCATCAGTTGAATCAGTCTGTAGGTGAAATGAATCCTACGTTATAAGTAAAACCACCAATTTGGGCATGAATTCATTGAAACACATGGGTATAAACGGAAACATGAAATCTTGTCTGAGCATAACACTTTTTTTACTGTGAGGGTGGTTGAAAACTGCAATAAGCTGCCCAGAAAGGTTGGAGAGCCTCCATCCTTGGAGATATTCAAAAGCCATCTGGACATGGTCCTGGACAACCAGTTTTAGGTGACCTTGCTTTGAGCACGGGGTTGGAGCAGATGGTCTCCAAAGGTGTCTGCCAACTTCAACCATTCTGTCATTCTGCAAATCTCTTAACCAGTGACTCCAATCCTAGACCAGTTGTTGTGATGCAAGCAGCATTAACAAAATTACATGGCTATATGGAGGGCTAGTTCTGCAGTGAGCGTGCTCATTTGTGTGCGAAGGCAGAGACTACATGAGGAGAAAGCTGCTACCACTCTGGGTAGGACGTGATTATTACATCAGTTTGGTTCTCCTTATCTGCAGCCTTTCAAGTTCCTTATAAGCAGGGTTAAATACTACCTTTGTTTTTCAGATAGGCCCAGTCAAAGCCCCTGGGGTGCTCATGATGCTAATTTTGCTTGGGAGACTCACCTCAGGATTCCCTTGTAACCTCTGAAGAGACAGTAGAGACTGAAAGCAAGAGCCTAAGGGAAGGTGCTCCGTGTCACCCATGACAGTGACTGTTTTACTGTACTGGCAACAGAGGAAACAAGGAAAAGTAACTTCCCTAGCTTAAAATAAATTTCTGAAGGCAGAAGAGGAAATGAGGGGAAACGTCAAAAGCTACACATCCATAGTCAACACAAAAGTCATCGGCAGTACTGAGAATAAGTCCTTGTTCATGGACCTTGTAGCTCTAGAAATTGAGATGGCTGGATTTGCCAACAGCAAAAGCCATAATCATCTCTGAGAGTAACTAAATTGAGGGTGGAAATTTCCCTTCCAGGCTTCTAGACCATCTGAGAAAAACAGCTTCTTGCATAAAAAGACAGGCACTCATTGAGAAGCTCTGTCACACCCTGGTTTGCTGTGCTAGCCTAGACTTGGAGGTTGTGCAAAGGGGGCCCTTCTGGTGTCAGAAGAACTTGTTAGAGCCTGTAAATTTCTCATAATCCTATTTGTTGTTCTCAGCACTTCCTACTTCTCATGTCCTTCCTTTTCTGCAGGAACAAATTTAACTTGTCTTTTGAAATCTCATTACCACAAGATTGCTCCTTCCTGTGTCAGCCAGACTTTGCTGGTTGATAAAGAGAGGAAAAAAAAATATTAATGAAAAGTAGGATTATTAAGCTGGAAGTTGTTTATACACAGACTGGTATTCCCAAGTTAGAGCATGCGCTGCAAGTTCCTCAGCTTCTGTTCTGCCATCAGGCTCTGTATGTGCTGAGTGCCCAGATTTTTTGTCTAGTAAGAGATCAGATATGGTCTTGTAGGTGACAGAATGCATTGTGAGCAAAAGGAAGCGGTGAGGAGGCACACATAAAACTGTAGCAGTGCTAATGTAGTAGAGCAAGCAAAAGAAGCTTAACAGCACATGCATCATAGTGTGTAGACAGCTCAGCTTCACTCCAGCAGAAAGCTATTCTGGTTAATTCATTCAATCATTTTGCTGTTAGTTTGTCATGCCAGCTCCTAATAACAGAAAGGCTCAAGGTACTTTTTTACATCTGTGACAGAAGATACTGAAAATAAGTGCAACAGCAAGGGACCCTTCAGGAAGGAATCCTGCTAGCTGACATTCCAGAAATTCCCTCTTGTTAAGTCTAAGCAAAGATACCAGCTATAGTGAAAGTAGTTATCTGACATGTATTATGTGAGACATATGTGTGACATGGAAGGAAAACAGAGGGTTCCTCAAGCTCAAGTGTTTTCTGAGGAAGGGACTGTCATGCATAACTGATGATATTTCTCTGCAGTTAGCTTGTCTGCCTTAGTTTGCTGTTCTTCCTGTACACTGGGAATGAAATGCAAGGAGGCTGATAATGGGAACATGAAATCAAACAATATAAAACAATCTTGATCCTCAAAAGAATTATGTAGGAAATGAAATGCTTGGTTCTTTCCGGCATGACACAGCTTAGTATTTATAAGGCTAAAAGCTGGTTCCAGGGAGAACTGGAGATGAATATGCTTTCAACAATCTAAGGATTATGCTCAGACTGGCTGAAACCCATAAGAAGTCAGAGATCATGATGTGAGAAAGGCAGTCTGCTTTTCTAAGTAGAAGTGGGAGTTAGCTGTGCTGGGGAGAACTCACAGAGAGGAGAAACATGCACACAGAATTTCTCAGATTTTGGGGGTTTGGGGGGGCTAGATATATAAAGAAACTGTATTCTACTGATGGACAGAGAAATTAGGCCTATTCATGTACCAAAAGTTGCGATGTCAAAAACTGAAACAAAGAGCATCCTTTGCATTATGTAGATTCGAATTTATGATTATAAACACATTCAATTCAGTCAAAGAGTTGTTTCCCAGAGAAATGAGAATATTATGCCTACAGTATCCATAGATTGTAGTCATCTTTGTTGATTGGAAATCAATAGGACCTTACATGCATACTTAACCTCCTGTGGCTTTACAATTTCAACAGGAAATTTGACAACCAACAATTTATGGTTTGGTATTATGCTGATGTGTGCTGTGAAAGATGGAAATATCTGATCTGTGAGATTCTTCAGGCTTGCCTTTTATAAAACCCTTGCATCAAGAAAGATAACATTCAAAATATGATAGTGGCTAATTAGATATGTGCCAGTGAAAATAAATTACATGCATAAAGAAGTACTGAGACAGAACATCTATTGGGTGGTAGCAAAAGCAAGTAACATCTTAGCTCATCCTGTATCCATTAAAACTGTAGTGAGAAATATTCTTCAGAAGAGGTCATGTGCATTACTCCAGCCCTAAGCGAAAGATTAATCTTTTCAATAAATCATCCTGAAGTTAATTATTTCCAACCGACTTAAAAGATCCATGCTGAAGCAGCAGTTTTAAATTGCATTTTAAGTGATTCATTGCTTTATACAGTCATTAAATGTACATATGATCAGGTTTTTAGGTCATCAAAATGTTAATCTGTAAAGGTTTATGAGTTTAATAGAAGGTCTATAGGGGGTGGACACTTGTCAGTTTGCCCAGACTATTAAAATGCCCAAAACTGGGCTTCACCAAATATTTAACAGTCATCAGTTCAGGATCTGTTATGTTAATTGCATTCTGCAGCAATTTTGTATTTATTTGTTACTGCAGAACAAATATGGAGCAGGGCCAGCTACAGATTTCAAAAGTCTTTTTTCCAGAAAATTGCTTTTCAGAGTGAATATAAAAATTTTATCCTTTAAATGAATAGCTGTGAATGATTACTCTTGGCTTGTCTACTTTTCAGAACTTTTTATAATGTCAGGCAATCTCTCTTAACAGGGAAATCTCCATATTTTTCAGATTCCCAAGAAACAGAATATGCAATCAACAGACTAAGTGACCTTTTTACTTAACTACTGGACAGTAAGGGTCAAAGCCGGGGCAGGGGAGGGTTAAAAACTACCTTTTGGACAAGTCTAAATCTTGCACCATTTAAAAAAGGAACAAAAATACCAACTTGCAGTGCATGAACCTGGGGTTTAAAGTGCAAATGTTCCTGAAGAACAGTCTAGTCTTACATGCTTCCCTAGTACCTCCTAATGGATATTCTGGACAACACAGTAAATAGACCTTTGGTCTGATCCAGTTCAGCTTCCCACTTCCAGACCCTAAACTGCAGGAAGGTGTATGAAGGAATCAATGTAGCTACATTTATGAGCTCTACAAGCTACAAAGAGAACAGAAGAAACCATACTGAAGACAAAAATAGCGGAAGACTGATCAGAGGCAGGGAATGACCTGGAGTCACCAACCAAGGCAAGGGCTCTTTACTCTAGGAAAGTGATGACTGAAGGGACAATATGACAAAGGGCTAAAAAAAGTCATGGCAGGGAGAAGGTGAACGAGGAATCGTTATTCTATTCCTATACAAGAGCTAGTCATCATGAAATAAAATTATGTGGCAGGTTGAAAGCAAAAAGGGGAATGAAGCTTCTTAGCATGATATAGCTAAACCTTGGAATTCACTGCTGCTAGGTGTTGGAGATATCAAAAGTTCTCAGGTGTTTGAAAAGTAACTACATAAAGTCATGGACTAGAAATCCACCAAGCGTCATTAGATACAAAGACATCATTTCTGGTTTAGAATCTAGGAATGGGAGCAGGAAATACATTACGTTTGCTTTACATTTATGTGCCTTTGCATTCTTCCTTTACTTCTCCATTTCTTCCCTAAACTTCCCTATTGATCACTTCCAGAAAGACACTACTGAGCTAGATGAACCTTTTACCTGACCTAGCATACTTGTTCTGAGCCAGAAACCCCTCGCTCTACTCATGTTTCTTCCCATTTGCTTTCCCCCTGAATTGTGTATACAATTGAACAGTTAAGTACTTAAGATTTCAGAAGGTAAAAAGGGCAGTATGCCCTTCCCTGTCACAACACATTTGGAAGTTTCTCCTCAGCTGTTAGGTTTCAGCTGTAAAAAAAAAAAAAAAAAAAAAAAAAACCTAGAAAATTGTAAAAGATGCGGTCAGATGAAAAATTGAAAGGTGTCAGTGGCTGCTTTAATCTTTCAATAAAATATATCCAAGCAAAAATCCTGGATATCTTTAACCAAGGGCTAGGTATGGTCATGTAAACTCTATGGTCCCTCTTAGTCCCATGGCTCCTAATTAGGTCATTGCCAGCCTTGCCTACTTCTAGCCCAGTGGAAGCTCAGCCTCAGTTGGGATCATCCTTCACTTTGCCAAGCCCTGCAATATGTGTGGGTAAAACTTGCTCTGGGGTACAGAGCTCTGACATGTATTATTCAGCAGCAGTAAGGCCCAAGGGACCCTGCTGGAAATGCTAGCCTTACTAATACTGTCAAGAGTGAAAGGGAAAGCAATTATGCTAACCCTAATCTCCCACAAAAATCACTGGGTAGTGACAATGAAAGGAAACAGAACTGTGAGAATGAAAATATCCCAGAAAGTCAAGCTCTTTGTCTACCTATACAACAAGAGTGTTCTGCTGTGATAAAGTCAGAGTAAGTTCTGATTTTATATAAAACCACTAAATGGTTATATACTGTAAAGGTTTACTAAGAAATAATTGTGTTAGTGTTCTTCCTGGTTACGCACTCGTATCTTATAATGAAAAAATAGATGATAATGTCTTTGCTGTACTACATTGTTCTAAAACTGAGAGTTAGGTTGTGTTTCATTTTAAGCATTTTCAAAAAATACAGATAATTACAGCTTTTGCTAACAACACTGAGGCAAATGTGAATTCACTGGTGGGCTTTTAAGCCTTATCTCAGCATGTCTGATATAGGAACAAACATTAAAAGTACTCTGGTATTTTTTGCCAATGCTTTCCTGCATAAATTCTGTTAAAAACATAGATTCTTCTGGTCTTCCATGCAGAAAGCATAATGAGAATAAATCTAATATTAAAATGACTTCTTGAGATGTCAAAGATTTAATTAGAAATATCAACTACCTGTATTTTTCTTACTTACTTGCAGTTGGTCGTAACAATCTGCAGAGAATATATGCGAACTAAGTCATCCCTATTATTTTCATTCCTGGGTTATGATACAATCTGGCACAGAATTTTAGCTCAGTTGCAAAAAGTAATGCTGGGCCGTACACACTCAGATTGATATATGATCCCAGCAGATGTATGGGATTTTGTAACTTTTTTTAATAAGTAAAGGAAAACTGCATACATTATGGAAATTAGAATTTAGTGAGATAAAGGACAGGTCCAGTTCCTTTTCAGCTACTACACAGAGATATTCTGCCATATCAGACAAGAACAATTTCTAAAGAAGTAGACCTTTCTGAGCTGGAGAAAAGGTAGATGAAATAGAAGAGATAAAAAAAAAAAAAAATTGCAGCAAAATATTTTCTCTAAAGGATGATATTTTTTTTCTCTCACATAAACACTTGAATAATGACTCTGCAATTCTCCAAACTGGAAATTTGCAAAAAGCTCTTTAGCGTGGTTTTCAGTAGTATAAAGAGCAAAAGCTCTTCAGGGTTTCAATTACATCTTTGCAACAGCTGTAAAAAAATGTAAACATGCAGATTGTTCCAATATATGCAAACACCTTCATTTGCTACCTATTTGTCATACAGGGAATAAAGTATCAGTGACGAACCCCTCCAAACCAGGAAAAATATTGTGCTATCAGGTAGCTGCAGCTTTGCTGTGTGAGCTAATTATTCATGTAGAGACATTTTCTAAATGTGTCACTTAAGACATAATGGCTTCTAATTCTATAAAGCCATTTGCCTAGAGCAGTAGCTGCTATTGCTCTACCTTAGCAACAACCCCAGTGCATCCTCAACTACTTCAGCTGAACAAAGACACTCAGCTTTCATGTGCCACTCTTACACGATTTTCATGCTAACACTATTAAAAAATTTACCTAGAAAATTTACCACCTCCTTCCAGAAAATACAACCAATGCCCCTAACTCTCTTAGTTTCTTATTCCACCACAGTTTGCTGTATTTCAAAAACAAATTTAACCGATGGCTGGCTACTAACTGAGGGCTCAGACCAATTTTTGCGGCAGTCAGGTAGAGAATTGCCATTTAGTCTGGATCCAGTGAAGTACTGTGTAAATATAAACAAAATAAGATGTATCAAGCTTTAGATTCTCTAGTAAAACGATAGAAAGAATATGAAGAACTAAGTCTTGTCTATTGTTTCTCTCCCATATGTGTAGTGATTGGCTCCCTGGAAAGCAAGAGTCTGGACTGGTCCTCAGTGTGGCCACGAATATGCCAGCTGAGTGCTGGGCAGTGGCAAAGAAAGCACTAGAAAAAGCACAGACCCTTTGACCCAGAACCAGCATTCTCATGTTCTTAATGCATTTGAGGCTTGTTAGCCATTGTGGTTGTAGGTATTGTAACATGGGTCACCAGTCAATAGTCATGACACTGGTGGATTTACCAGCGCTTTCTTCATATGCTTCACATATAGAACATTTAACCTTGGAATGGCTAAATTATAACATTATTAGGTTTATATTAACTTATCCTACCTGTCCTGGTAGCAACATTCTCAATAGAAACAGGCCAGAACTAACATCCGCTACAAAAACATGCCTGGTTTCCAGGCCAGTTCAGTTTTGCGACTCCAGCATACCTCTCTGTTTTTCATTCTTATACCCTGGTGTACCTTAATACTTTATAAGCATGCATTATTCCAGGAAGTCTTTGGAATCTGCTTTTCACAAAAGCAACCTTCTCTAAGCTCAGGCCTAAACTCCACTGAAGCTAAAGTGGATTTTAAATCTACGCTTCAGAATAAACAAGTCTGCACACATTTCCTACATGTGGATGAACACAGGCCTAAGTTGGAGTTAAGGAAAAAAAAGATGGAGGAGTTCTGTGGCAACTCTGTCACCAGGGTGCATCTTCCTCCCCCCTGTCCCCTAACAAGAGAGAGCCTTTCAGCTCGGACCACTGCTTTGGCTGGAGAAAACGTGCCCTTGTGGAAAAACCAGGAGCCAGCGTGCTGCCCGTGCCCAAAGGCGGCGAGTGAGCGTGCCCTGGGCTGCGCTGGGCAAGGCCTGGCCCGCTGTGGGAGGGAGGTGGCCCTTCCCCTCTGCTCAGGGCCAGTGACACCAGGCCTGCAGCGCTCTGCCCGGCTCTGGGCTCCCCAGTACAAGAGAGACCTGGGCATACCGGGGAGAGGCCCCCAGCGCCCCTCACTTTGCCCCTCCCACCTCCCGGTGGATCCTCTGAGGCCACAATGACACAGTGTGTTGACCCGGCGCTGGCATGGCAACGCGCCGGTGCCTGCAGGGAGGCGCTGTGCCAGCACGCTGCGCTGCTGGGGAGAGCCCAGGGCCAAGCGCTGCCGGCACCAGGACCCCCCTTGGCAGCCTCGCTTGAGCCTGCTGGGCACACTCCCACGCCATTCCCGCGGAAGACTTCTCCTGGCCTCGGTAGGATGGGCCAGGTGAACGGCTGCTGCAGCTCCAGGTGAGCTCCCCCCACAGCTCGGGGGCACACCAGCACAGCGGGCCCACAGCAGCTGCCTTTCTCATGCCCGGCACCATCTGCTCTGCAGGAGCGACCCTGACCCCGTGCGGCAGCAGGTGCCTGTCCCGGCATCACCTGAGCCGCTGCTCCACCAGCGTGTGCGGGTGACCCGGGGCCGTAAGACACGCAAGAGGCACCTCCTCCTCTTCAGGGACACCCTGGTCATTGCCAAGTCCAAGTAAGACTCACAGACCCCAGCTGCCTTTCCTCCCAGGGACACCCAAAGAGCAGCTCCAGGCCTTGCCCATGGCAGGCAAATGCTAAAGGGGAGGCACCAGGCTCGGCCACCTCCAGGTCACTCCCTGCTGCTCCTCTTTGCAGACATGGCGGCACCCTGTATGTAAAGCTCTGCCTGACCCTGGCCCAGCTGCAGGTGCTGAACGGTAGCAACAGGGCAGCTGGGGATGCTAAGGAGGTCAAAGGCAAGGCCTTCAAATCCTTTGTCCTCATCTGGCCCCACGACTTCTGCGTCGTCACTTTCCGGTGAGTCTCGGTGCCATGCCCCACCAAAGGCATCCTGCCCCACAGGGCTCTGTCCTGCCTCTGCGACCATCCCCATAGGGCAGGTCTGTGCCAGCGCCCACGGTGTGCAGGGGGCACTCAGGCTGTTTCTCCTCTCTGTCTGCAGCACCTGGGCGATGAAGGATCTCTGGGTCAGCATGCTCCTTTGGTAAGCCCTGCCTGGCAGTGCAGCCTGGGGGCCCACGCTCACATCACGGGGGGATGCTCTGGCGTAGCCCTATGATGCAGAAACACTGCTCCCCAGCTGGGGGGGGAGGTGCCCCCGCCACTGCAGGCAGCTCTTGAGTGGGCAGAGCTGGCAGAGCTGCTTTGCCAGCTGTGTTCAGCCAACACCTGCTCAGCCCTGTCCTCACCACTGCTGCTGCCCTCCGCTTGACTGCTGGGCGGTACCCAGCTGCTTCACGGCAGCTTAGGAACGCTCCCTGGGCTGGCAAGAGAGAGAAAGGGTGGCTTGGGTCTCACATAGCTCGTTCTCTGCCCCTTCCCCATGCATAGCCCACCAGAAGGAGTGGGGATTGCCCAGGTGACCCAGCTGCCCTCCATCAAGCTGCTGCTGAAGGAGCTGCGTGGCTGCAATGCTGTGAGTGTCCCTCCTGGCTCTGCTCTGCCCCAGAGCCTGCTCCAGCCCAGCACCAGGCACATCACTTCTCACTTCTGCTCTTTTCCCCTTGTCCAGGCGACAATACTACATGCCAGCAGCCTGGAGAGGCTGCTCAAGCACCAGGCAGAGGTGAGGATCACTTGGGGTCAAGCCTGGCTGTCCCCACGTCTCACACATGGCCAGGGGCTGATGCAGCTCACTGGGGGCCCTTTCTGCTGTGGGGCTGCTTGGTGAGCACAGCGTATTTCTTGCAGGCCACCTCTTCTGGCAACCAAGGTGGACCTGGCCACTCAGCTGGTGAGTTTGGAGAAGACGGGCATAATGGCCCTTCTCCCCTCGTCTTGCAGGTGGAACTCACAGTGCACTGAGGCTGCTGCTGCCCTTCCCACAGGGCACATCCATCGTCAGTGCCCTACAGCAGGACAGAGCTGAGCCCCGGGTCCCCTCTTTCCCAAATTATGCTTCTTCTGTGTGCATGGCACTGGGGGAACAGTGCTGAGAGGGTCTGGGAGCACTCGCCTGGCGCTTCTCCTCCACGGCTCTTTGCTCTCTTTTCCCCGGCAGCAGGTGGGACCCGCAGGAGGAACAGGAGGCTGCCCTGGCCCTTTTCACGCCGAGGGACCCGGACTGCTGCAGTGGCTCTCGAGCCGTCAAGCTCTGGTGGCAGGGGGCCTCTCTTTGGCCAGCCCCTGGCAGCTCTCTGCAGCCAGGACGGCACACTGCCCCAGCCCATCCAGGTAAGCAAGCCTGGCCAGGGGGTCCCCATACCACTGGCTACTGCAGAAAGGCAGTCTCCCCAGCAGAAGGATCCCGCATGGGGCTCAGGGACAAAGCCGGCTCCTCCTCATGCCACTCACCTCCAGCCACTCCTCCACCCTGCCCTAGTGAAAGCAGAGCCATCCACACCATCTCCTGCCCCTGAGGAAGGTTCATCTGCCCCAGGGCCTGTCTCCAGCCAACCAACTCTCCTCCTCTGTCCCCTGCAGGACCTGCTGGCTCTCCTGCATGAGCATGGGCCATCCACGGAGGGGATCTTCGAGCTGGAGGACAGCAAGCACACCTTCCAGGAGCTCAGGGATGCCCTCAACAGTGGAGCAGAAGTCCACCTCAAAAAACAGCCTATACATCTGCTGGCCACCATCTTGAAGGTGAACCCTCCTGACCTGGAGCCCAGCAGCTCCCGGCTCTGTCAGTGCTGATGGGCACCTGCAAGGGCAGGAGCCAAAATCCAGCTGCCTGCTCGTGAGCCAGAGTGCCAGGGATGGTCAAAGCCTTACCTGGAGCCCTTGGCATTGTAGGACTTCCTCTGTAAGATTCCTTCCAAGCTCCTCGAGGAAGAGCTCTATGAGGAGTGGATGAGTGCCCTGCAGAAGACCAGCATGCAGGAGAAGCTGGCAGGACTGAAGAAGTAAGTGTGGCGAGCAGCCTGCCTGCTCTGTGGGGACTGGCAGAGGCCAGGACTGGCCCGCAAGGTGACAGCCTGCCTGGAAAAGCCATGTTTTCTGCCAGCTGCCTCTTGCTGCTGTGGGGCTGGGGTTTGGGGGAAAGTGGCACAGAAAAGCATCTCTCTCCTTGGAGCACTTCCCAAAGGCATTGAGGGTTGCTCCATGAAAGGACTCTTGCCAGAAAGGCAGGGATGCAGTGGCGTGGCCTCATCTCAGTGAAGGCAGTCCTTCTGCTGTGGGGCCACCCGGCATGGCCGGGGAGCCTTCCCTTGGGTGAGACCACCCTGGCAGACCTGTCTCAACAACGTCTACTTTATCAATGTTGTGTTCCCATTCCCACAGGGTGGCCAGCAAGTTGCCTGAAGCCAGCCTCCTCCTGCTCAAGCCCTTGCTGTCCCTTCTGGAAAACATCAGCAGAAACGCAGCCATCAACAGGATGACTGCCAGCAACCTGGCCACCTGCATAGGGCCATACCTCCTCAGCCCACCCGACGAGCACGAAATCTCCCTGGAAGACCTGGTGCTGGAGACGACGAAGGTACGCTGTGTTTACCAGCTGGCTACAGCCTGCCGGGCCCACCCAAGCTTTGCTGTTCAGAGGCACCTGGCTGCCGCCTCTCTTGAGCAAACGCTCATGGGGGAGCTGCTGGGCAGGGCAGCCCCACAGCTGCAGCTTTCTACGCAGAAGCAAGGGTCAGGAGTGGAAAAGGCTGTTTGACCCGCTTTCAGCCACCTAGGTGGAAACCAATGGTGGTTGCTTGTGTGCAGGTGATATGTCTGGTGGAGTTCCTCATTGAGCACCACAAGGAACTCTTTGGGGAGGAGGTGGCTGGTCTGGACAATGCATCAGTCAAGGAGGTGCCAACAGCAGCGGCAGAAGCAGAAACCGCAGAGGTATGTGATCCACAAACAGCACGCCAACAAAGTCCTCCACCCTGCAAAGGTGGCACTGCTGCCACAGGGACAAGCAAGGTCCTCCACCAGCCTGCAGCTCTGCTCCAGTGTAGAGTAAGACCCAATGCAGGTTGGCCATGGCACTTTGTGCTGTGATCCAGCCAGAACTGGCGCAGCTGACTGAGCAAACCCATTGAAAGGACCTGCCTTTCAGAGCTAAGGTAGCCATTGGGCAGGTAGGTCCTTGCCACCTTTTAACTTCTACATTTCCACTGCAGGTGCCTCCAGTCACTCCAGAATGTAAACTCCTGGAGAGCTCCTCTGAGGAAGGGAGGTAAGATGAGCTAGCTTTGATTAAGAGCAGGACTGGTTCAAGTTCATCTTTACCTGTCTAACAATACTATTGAATGGAAAGTTTGGCAGGCTCTTCACAAGAAACCAGAAAGAGAAAACTAAGATGTGAAGAGGGGAGCGACGGGCAGCTAGGCAGGAAGAGGATGAAGTTAGAGAGAGAGCTCTCAGGGATGGACAACTGAGGAAATCCAAGCAGGCAAGAAGAACGAGGAGCCCAGGTGTGTAGCAGACCCTGTTGTCCATCTTTCAAATGTTTTGAACAGTAGAGTATAGGAAATACTTCTGAGGTGCACTGAGATGGCCCCAGACAGGAAGCATGCACCTTCCCTTGGGAGAACGTGTCTGTCAGAAGAAAAATACCACTCCAGCATTGGCAGCTTTCATTTTGCATGTCTGTACAAGGCTGAGCAGACACCCCAGCAAGGTCACAAGACTCACAATTTTGAGCTCTTGGACCCACCACCTACAGAAAGAGGCAAAGTCCCACTTTTGTGTTCATGTCAGCTGGCAACTCTAGCACTGGCTGGTGCTGTCTGAATCCCAGACACAGCAAGGAGTTGTTCCAAGGAGCTGCAGACACTGAGATATTGGTGCTTCTGAAAAAGCTCACATTTCACCTGAGATAACTGAGGGAAGAAAAAAAAAAAAAACCAAAAAAAAACCCCAAAAAAACCAACCAGTAAAAAAGAAGCATCTTTTGCCTTTGAACCTGGATTCCTAGCACAGGACAGTGAGGGATGCTGCTACTCAGGTTTTGGAAAGGACCACAGCACAGTGCTCCAGGGGCCCCCAGCCGAGCCCCGCTGCCTGGCAAGGGGGCACTGCACAGCTCTGTCAACTTGCCGTGCCCTGAGGGTATGGCACGGGCTGAAAAGGGGCCAAAGCAGCACTGTAGTCACTGCCAGTAAGGGTTCTCTCTCCTGTGCCAGGAATGACCCCTTTTTTAAAGTGTAATTCCCAAGGAATGGGAGACAGTCATGCCTTTTCCTGTCTCCAAGGTTTCATGAGTGCTTTCTGATTCTCTCCTTTTAGGTGCTGATTATTATTTTTTTTTGCTGCTTGGATTCCCCGGATGAGCTCTGGTGCCTGGGCTTTGAGGGGCACGATGCAGCCCCAGCACCACCTTGGCGGAGGGGGAAGGAGAGAGGCACCAGCCATGCCCTCCTGCTCCAGCCGGCCAAGTTCAGTCATGCCCCACTAGGCTGGAGCAGCCCTGCCCCAACCTCAGACACCATCCCACCCCTCGCAGGAGACCTTGCGGGCTCACTCATCAGCTCTGTGAGAAAACATCCACCAGCTGGCACTTCTCCCCAGGTGAGGATCTGGCATGTGGACTTCAGGTTATACAAAGCATGTTACACATGGCGGTGTCCGTCATCTGAGAGGGACACAAGGGACATCCTGGACAGCACGTTCCATATGATTAAACCCTCCAGGCTAAGTCAACAGCATGTTAGGATATGTACCTATCTAGGATTGCTACAATGTGAGTGTATAAAGCCTGTGGGAACTGCACGGTTATGCAGCCCTGACTTGCAGCAACATCTGAAGTGCTCTAGCAATTCCAAAGTAGCAATCCATGGAGTGAAGCACCGTTTCCATTTGGAAAGCTGTATCACACAAAAAATACAAAAGAGAGCCGATCCTAATTTGCCTTCAGATACACTGGAACTGTGTATCCAGGTGATACCCACTGACAGTCAAAACTGGCATTTTCCCTGGTAGTTCACAACTCTTGATAAGTCCATAACCTAGGATTCCAACAACCCTGTATTACTATGTCTTTTAGAAATAAATAAGTTTTAGTTATAAAATTAATATTATATTTATTACTGTATACTGTATTACTGTGTCTTTTATTTGGAAAGCTGTATCACACAAAAAATACAAAAGAGAGCCGATCCTAATTTGCCTTCAGATACACTGGAACTGTGTATCCAGGTGATACCCACTGACAGTCAAAACTGGCATTTTCCCTGGTAGTTCACAACTCTTGATAAGTCCATAACTCTGTATTACTATGTCTTTTAGAAATAAATAAGTTTTAGTTATAAAATAAATAATATTATATTTATTACTGTATACTGTATTACTGTGTCTTTTATAAATAAATATAATATACTTTATACTTTTTTGGATACACTTTACAGCATAACCTGCAAATGTAGTGTCTTAGCTCCCTTTCCTTCCCTGAAGCCAATACAGATACAATGATACAGTTTTGGTTTAGTGGTTTTTGCCATTTAGAAAGTAGTCATTTCACATTCTTTGAGCACACACTTCTAGTAATTGCATTTGATTTTCACAGGACTAGTCTTAGAGTGACTTTTCAGCTATATTACTAAAAAAGCAGAAAGGATTACAAAAGTCATATCCCCCTACCTTGCCATCTGCATCCTGCAGTGTGCAAAATGGAAAAGAAAAAGTATATTGCCAGAGTCTACAGGTTAGGAAAGAAATGACAGAAATATATTTATGAATGCAAAAGAAGAATGGTAGCTTGTCACAACTAACTTGACACTTCTGAGTGGGTGTCAAGAAGGTGGATAATGCCAGGAAAGCTGCATTGCCTTTTTGGTACAGGAACAAACCACTGCAAATTTGAAAAATTCAAATAAGCTCCAGAAAAGTATTGGCCTGCTATGGAATACAACTACATGTCTTATGCACCTGTTAAGGTCAGGAAGGAATTCCTAAGAGAAAATGCAGACAGGCAGCAGAAAGGAGCACTGAATTACTCCACTGCATTTTTATTTACAGCTGCTCATTCCTGGCAGACCCATACTGAACCACCCTGCTCAATACACGAAGGAAGCACCCACTGCTGCTCTTTGGTCAGTGCAAAAACTTGTGTGCAGCACACAGCAGAATACCCTTTCTGATATTTCTTGCTCAAACATGACTAGCTTGCAGTTTCCATTAGGCTTAGAACTCCAGATCAGCTGCATAAAACATTCCTTTCTTGCTTCTTCTCCGGCAGATCCAGAGATCTCCTCCAGCTCTCTCTGGACTGATGCAAACACAGCCCTTTCTATCAGTCATAACTGGAGTTTCGAAAACAGCTTTTCCAAAAGCTCCAGATACTTAAGTCTCTACCATTTTGATACTTGAGCCCTGCATGATGTCTAATGGGGTCGAGCTCCTTTCAGAATGAAAAATACAAGTGCCAGCCACAACAGGGGAAAGAAATTGCATGGCAGACCTGCAGGTCTGGCAATGACTGTGCAGGAGTCAGCAGAGCATGGAAACTGAGGTGCAACTTTCCTGGCCGACACCTGACGTGTTTCAGAGTCAATGACATCTTTTCTTCACATGTAAAGCTTCGTTTGATACCCTCAGCAGTTCCTGCCCTAAGTAATTGAACTCCTAACTGCTCAGAGCTCTGCACCATGGCAAAAAAAAGGGGGATGGGGGGTGGGGGGTGGGGGGGTGTTAAAGAAAAAAAAATCCCTAGATCCTTTTTGGGGAAAAAAAATCCCTATGCACTCAAAAGGGAGAAGTATCAGATCTTGAGACCTTAGTGTGGGTTTTCTTACCATTTCCATGCAATTCATTTACCTGCCTCTGTGGTTAATTAGGAACTGCAGATCAGCATTTTGTCTAGAATTACTAACCACAATGTGTCCCCCAGATGTTGCTGCTCTGCAGGACCAGTATGGGCGGGCAGGCAGGCAGAAAGCGTACCTGTCATCTCTGGAGCTTAGTCCACACAAGGAAGGAAAACAAAGGATGCCAAGCGCACTCACATCACACAATCATGTGGGCATGGGAGTCACTGCCGCTATTGTACACACAGCTGACTATTTGCTACTGCTTTCTGCAGACTTAGAGTCTCTGTTAGTACATTGCAATACAAAGTTGTGCCTCTTTCTCTTTTCCATAGCATGGATGTCCCAATGCATATTGGGACACTTCATAAAAAAAGGATTATTTAAATTCCATTAGGAAATGATCACAGACATGCCAGCCATCTGCAAACAAAGCTGTCTCAAGTCTGAGTAAGGACAGTACTTACTGTTTGCAGTAGGACTAAATGACTGATACGTGCCTATTCCCCTTGCCTTTGCTGGAATACATAGTAAGGACTGTCTGCAGTTCTTAGCGTTTCTTCATATGTTTGTCTTTCTAAAAATTCTATTTCTTTACAAAGTAAAGTGTCAAATGTATATCTGGCCAGTATCACTGTTTGCATGAGTCCTTTCCCTTCCCTTTTTATTTCTTCTCCTTCTCTGTGTTTCACTTCTCTCTCTCTGTTATTTGACTGTCCAAGAAGACAAAAAGGTCATCCAAGGATTGCACTTGTATAAGCCTTTTCTTTCTCCCAGGAGCTTTGCTTTTTCTCATAGGAAACCTGAGGAGACACCTGCATCCAAGAAAAGGTCTTGACAAGAAAAGAATGGAGTATGTTACTACTTCTTTTGATCTGGGAAAGAAAATCACTACTTTTTTGTCCATCGCAGAGACCACTGGTCAATATTTCTATTATCTTGCTATGCTTTCATTCCACCTTTCTTCACGTTCAGTGCCAAAGCCCCAGATCTCTTGGCCATGTTACCATATCACAGACTCTGTTAGAAAGAAAATAATTTAGAGATCATCAGGGACCTTCACTTTATGGAAAGGAGATTCATTTATTTTTTGTCACCTGGAAAAGGTAGAACTGGTAAGTCACAAGGGGACAACCACTTAAAAACTATCACATCTAAAAAGTAGCTGATGAATTAAAAAAAATTCTCTATCAGCTGGTAATAAGGAGACTCCTCCCTCAGGAGAAAAAAAAAAAAAAAGTACAGGATTCTCAGAACAAATCATTGTATGAAAACTAATGTTTCCATGCCCTTTCTCCAGCAAGGGACAGCAACACAGGAGCAGCGAGGGAGTTAAACAGGTTCCCTCATTCCTATGGATATTTTCAACTTATTGGGGCAAACTAGAATGCATGATCTGGACCACCCAAGGTGATCATGATGACTTCTCAGTTGTCATACTCTGTTACAATGTGCTGGGATGACTGAACTATGCTAAGAACTATATGCCTATGTATGCACTCATACTTAAGAAATGTGCAATTCTGATTTTATTTCTAAAAATAAGCACATGCTTAGTAAACATGACTCACTGCTCCTTCTTCTGGCTTGAAATTTTTATTTCCTCCCCACGTGCTGAGAGAGAAGGGATATCAGGGAAATAGATATTCACATTATCAAAACCAACATCAACAAAGACCCTAGGTAGTGCCTACATAAGTCCATTCAGCCTTCTTATCCCTGTCCCATCCATTCCACTGACCCAGGAGACCTTCTTACCATTGTAGTAGGTTGTGCCTCCTAACAGACACTCGTGCAGAGGGGAGCACGTGTGCTCTAGTTCTCTCTCTGCTAAGACAGGACCAGTTCCAGTGCTGAACTCTGTCTCATGATGACCCCCAGCACTTCAGCCCTTCGCTAGGCAGCTCCCTAACACTATAGACTTTCCCCATCTGCTCTGAGCTATAAAGCATCTCATGATCATGTAGGATCCAATCTCTGTACAGAGTTACAGTGACCCTGGTCAGCGTTTTCACACAAAAAAACACATCTGAACTTGTCCTTCCAGCTTCATGGTGGATTGGGGAGACTGCAGACACCCATTAGCAACCTGGGCTGGGCACTCACCTGCAAGGGCTCATACAAATTTCTGCTCTAATGATCAGGGAAAGGGAGGCTGTACTCTGAGCTCTCATATCTAAAAGAAGTTCTCTATTCCACGGGCAGCTGGGAGAGACTCTAGTTTGCAGCTGACATCCCAAGCCTTTTGGTTTAACCTAAAACAATCGGAGGCACTGTCAGTTTTACTTATGTCTCTGTTTTTACATACTTAAAGCTGCCTGTGAAAAGAATTACTCAACAATGCAATTCACCAAAAATCGCCCTCACAGCCACCCAGAGCTAACCCCTAGTCTAACTGTCAATCCCTTTATAGCTGGAGAGAATTTCAGAAAAACAAACCAAAAGAGGGATGAAATAGATACCCCTAGGCCTTTAAATTGGCCTGATCCCACAAAGCCAGTATAGGGTGCCAGTTTTGGTTGGACCACTAAAAAACTCAAGATTACTCTACTAAATTCATGAAATTGCATTGACAGCAAAATACAAGCAGATTAAAAAATCATCTAAAAACATAACAATCAAAACCATTGAATTCATAAAGTAACAACAAAAAGGAGAGATGCTGAGGAAAAGACTAAAGCCTTCACAAAACTAAAACAAATCTCTTCCTAAATCTTTCTTTTATATACAAAATAACCATGGAAAATAACATTTTCTTATCATAATAATAAAAACACTCTCTAAAATTCACAGAGCAAACGCGTCTTCATTTTAAGGGGGGAAATATAATATAATGAAAGAGATGTAAGTACTTTTACAAAGCCTGAATCAAGTGAAGCTGAGCAGAAAGAGGAGTGCAATTCTATTTATACTGCACTGGTACAGTGTAGGTACACCAGTACTGCGTAGGTTTCTCTGCATACGCAAACCAGAAGAACATTCAAAATACATTTATTCTACTGACTTTTCCTTAGAGAAAGAAAATCAGCAAAGAATAATACTTTCACATAGCGCACTCACAGCACACAATTCCTTATTAAATGCATAAGCAAAATCCTTTGCCACATACCTAACAATGGGTTTACAACACAGTACTCTGGGATGCTCTGTGGGCTTCACAGAGATTCTTACAGCCATGTAAGACAGACATTACATTGTCAGTCATGATCAAAGAGTTTAAATGACTGGGCAAAGCAGTTAGCTGAGATGGTATGGCAATGCCTATGTACCTGTAACTATAGCACAGATTCAGATATGCCATGTGTATACACAAACAGAACCACGTGCCTCAGCCAGAAGCCTTTCCATACAAAAGAGGTGAAAACGTAAGAGCTAAAAGAGTTAACACAGTAGGTAAATCACCAAATCCAACATCAGACTTATTAGAAGTACACAGGGAGCAGCTGTTGTGGAAGACTTAGAAAAAGTAAAGGTTCAGTCAAGCAAGACAACAGGTGGAAAGGAAAACTGCAGGCCAATACATTGTCTTAGGAAAGATGAAAATTGCTGTAAAATGAGAGCATCTCTGTAAACAGGAAGGGTGAAATATGTTTCCTAGTTGGTGATGTGTCAGAAGGAAAACACAGAATTTTCATAAGGACACAGCATCTTTGGAAAAAGGTGGGAAAGGTGGAGGGTTTTATAATTCTGAAATGACTGTCCTGTGTCCTGCCTTCTTCAGTTAGTAATGTCTGTGTGATACATGCTTCATCTTGGGGAAAACATTCAGTATTAGGTAAGTGCTATTACAGAAGAGAGCTGCTCTGATCTCGGGAACTTTCTTGCTTGGTTTAAACCAAGTTATTCAGAACTACATATTCTGTTGTACTGGTTTCTGCTGGGATAGAGCTAATTTTCTTCCTAGTAGCTGGCACAGTGCTGTGTTTTGCATTTCATATGAGGATAATGTTGATAACACTGATGTTTTAGTTGTTGCTAAGTAGTGCTTTAAGTCAAGGATTTTTCAGTTTCTTGTGCTCTGCCAACGAGGAGGTGTACAAGAACCTGGAAGGGAGCATAACCAGGGCAGCTGACTCAAACTAGCCTAAGGGATATTCTATACCATAGAACATCATGCCTAGTATATAAACTGAGGGGGCTTGGCTGGGAGGCACCGATCACTGCTTGGGGACTGGCTGGTCCTTGGTCAGTGGGTGGTGAGCAGTTGTATTGCACATCACCTGTTTTTCTTGGATTTATTCCTCTCTCTCTTTTTGTTATCTCCCTTTTCATGGCTACTTTTTTTTTTTTTTTATGTCATTTCAATTATTAAACTGTTCTTATCTCAACCCATGGGGTTTACCTTTTTCTAATTCTCCTTCCCATCCCACCGGGGTGTGAGGTTAGCAGTGGGCAAGCAGCCATGTGGTACTTAGTTGCTGGTTGGATTTAAACTATGACATGTGATATTCTATATAAAAGGAATGACTTGTTAATTTCAGCCAGCAACTCTTTTATTCCCATTTGCTCCTATAAAAATCAAGGTTAATAGTAATCTCACATTGTCTAAGGATGTTAATTTAAAGCAGCACTTTTTTTCTCTAATTTTTTGTAATCTAATTCTGCAAATGAAAACATGGGAAGAACATTGAACTATTTAAAGAGATAATCAAGGGAAAAATGGTAAGGACGAGTGTATGCATTATAGCGAGGGAATTATAGCAAACCCCATGTTTACAGCTACAATAGGGCCTTCTCTTGAGGAGTAACCTGATGAACACAAAGTAAGACAAAAGCTACTACAACTTATTACCTGTAAAGTTAAATACTTTTTATTTATCCAGACACTATCAGCCTCCACACGCTATGATCTTGTGGGATAGGTAGGCAAAGCGTGCAGCCCCTAGGAACTGAGACACACCTGGCCACATGCCTTCACCACAGCTGAGTTTCCATGTTGCCCCTCTGATATCCACATCAATTCATACATATTGGAAGAATGTGCTGGAAGCAGGGCCTCAAAAAAAGCAAATACCGACTCCATTGAGTTCAACTCCCAGTAAGAGCAAAGGAATAAACTGTGTGCCACATGTGCAGCACTCCAAAATGCACATCAGCCATGTTCTTAAGTGACTCTGTAAATGGAGTTTAGGAATAACATAATGTCGTGGTTTAACCCTGGCCAGCGACTAAGCTCCACGCAGCCGCTCGCTCCCTCCCCCCCCACAGTGGGATGGGGGACAGGACTGGAAGAGTAAAAGCGAGAAAACTCTGGGCTGAGATAAAGACGGTTCGATAGGTAAAGCAAAAGCCACACACACGAGCAAAGCAAAGCAAGGAATTGATTCACCATTTCCCGTGGGCAGGCAGGTGCTCAGCCACCCCCAGGAGAGCAGGGCTCCAGCATGCGTAATGGTTACTTGGGAAGACAAACATCATAATACCAAATGTCCCCACCTTCCTTCTTCCCCCAGGTTATACACTCAGCATGACATCATATGGTATGGAATGTCCCTTTGGCTAGTTGGGGTCACCTGTCCTGGCTGTGTCCCCTCCCAATGTCCCGTGCCCCTCCAGCCCTCTGGCTGGCAGGGCTCGAGAAACCAAAAAGTCCTTGATGTAGCATAAACATCACCCAGCAACAACCAAACCCATCCGTGTGCTGTCAGCATTGCTCTCACACCAAATCCAAACCACAGCCCCGCACCAGCTACTGAGAAGAAAATTGACTCTATCCCAGCTGAAACCAGGACACATAAATAACTGAATATAATGAAGTACCTTTTAGATGTGTCAGTGCTAGGAAAGATCTGAGAAAATAGTCCTCTTGTGTATCCTCTAGATATTCTTTGGACATGCACCACAATAGATAGAATGAGATTAAATGGTCAAAGTAACATCATGGTATAAATTCCCACTAACTGCATAGCAAGGAACTTACCTTTCAAAATACTGTATTTCTAAATCCTAGGTTACAGTTTCAGCAAATAAATGTAAAGTTAAATGCTGAATGTAAAAGAGAGAACAGTGTGTTTTCTAAATTGTCATGTATATCCTCCAGTGACAGCACCTTTTATTGAGATCAACAGGAGTTACAGTTATTCAGAACATCCTGAGATGGGATCCAGATAGCTGCTATTAAAAAGTCATAGATATAAATTCTAATAGGGAAAGAGAACATTATCACAACCTGTATAAATCAAAAGCTGTAATTTCCAAATGCTGTACTAATTGCATTGTATAAATTCAATAATGTAAGGAAAAAACACAAAGAAAGTAGTAGTCGGCATGATTAAAAATGAAATAATCTAGTTTTATTAGGAAAAATGTGAAAAACTCTATGGATTCATTAGTAGATTGAAGTTGGAGGCTTGCTAGTTCAGTAAGAGTATAAATATTTTGCTCTGCGGTTCTGTTGAGGATATGAACATTTTCCCTTCTAAGACTAATCAAAAAAAAAAAAAGATGAGCAACAAGTATTTATTTTAACAAGATCTGGCTAATTTAAATCCGGTGTCTCGATGAGCCTGTGTAATTACTAATGCAGCCTTCTCGGAAAGTCTTAGAACCCTGGGGAAGCTCCAAAGGACTGGAAACGGCATAAACTGGTTTTGAAGACAGCGGTTAAAAAAAAGTGGGTAATTTGGGAACTTTAGGCCTGCCAACTTGCCAGTAATCCTCCGCCATCCATTTAACCAGTTGAAAACCACCTATCCAACGTAACAACTAGTAAGAAATGATACTGAACACTTGTGTGACACAGCAAGGTTCACCAACACTGATGTACAGAAAATAGATCCTTTTGTACTGGTTTTGCATTGTTTTTTAAGGCTATATAGTTGTTATAAGTTAAACTGTGGTATAATGTTTAGTGAGAAAACACCTTATCCACTGCCATGCATTTTGACTGATAACTGGGGTGGCATTTGGAGGACAGAACGCAGGTGCTCACAGTGGTGGTTTACTGAACATAACTCCAGTGATGCTTAAATCCCCGGGACTGCCATTTCAAACCTTGGACAGATGAATGGAAAAACACAGAGGACAGGACAGAGAAATTTTACTTTGCTTTACTGCATTCCCTTACTGGAATGAGCAGTATCTGAAATCAGCAGTTCAAAAAGACGTTGATAAGTTGAAGAGGATTTGAAGAGGCATAAGGTGACTAAAGCACTAAAAAACATGCCTTATTGATAGAACACAGGAGCTGACTCTGTATAGTCATCAGACTGTATCTCCTGGCACTAGTAACTCTGTTATGCTGTAAGCTAGTTTGGGGAGCAGCTCTGGCTGACAGCTAACCTGTCTTCTTCTGTTTGCTTGCTTAAGGTTTTCATCTGCACTAGGTCCCTGAACTGGTTCACCCCACGGCCACAACGTACGGAGCCAACACAAAGCTGGTTACAGGGACAAGTGGTGGGCAACTGAAGGAAAAGACAGGACAGTTCGTCCCCAGATTTGGCTCAAATGAACTGCCTCCTACAGAACGCTCGCTCCAGCTGTGTGGTGTTGGTGAAGACATCACAGACTCTTCTGGGTGGATGCCCAAGCTGGTGACATTCACAGCAGAACAATTAATTGAGCACTGCGATGTCTTCTTTTTCACCAGCAGTATCATCCATGAGGTTAGATGACAGTCTAAGATATTTCACTGCCTGATTTAAAGACCGTTCAGGGAAGCCCTGCAGTATATGCTATGTAGAACAGCAGACTAGGTGATCTGGACATTTCTTTCCGTCCTCAAACCCTAGGAGGTGATGCGTTGAAAAACATCCAATCTTATAATCTGCAAGCAACCTATAAACTTTTCTTTTAGAAACAGGAACATTAGTGCCTTTATATACTCCTCCTCTAACATTTTCTAAAGAAATATGACTGTTTGGTCCAGCTATCTGCAGCTGAGTGCTCTCCAGCCTTTAACATGATACAAACAAGTCCAAGTGGATGAACAGGCTAGTGCTCCAGCAAAACTAATAAAGCCATCATTCCAACCTATAAAAGAAAAGGTGCCTTTACCCAGTTTTATTATAGTTTATGCAGCACTTTTCATGGTTTATTCAGACCACAAAATTTTAAGGAACTGTAAAACTATTTTTAACTGAGTTGTCTTTATCGTCCCTTTAGTGGCACAACAGATAAGCTATAAGGCACCCTACTGTAAACAGCTAAATCTTTCCCATGTTCCAACCATACCCTGAGACAGCAGATAACATACAAACCATGAAAGCACACCCTGGAAATAAGTGGGTCAGGAGTCTAGTGGAGAAGTGCCAGTTCATGGCTGCTGGGCTGTACAGAGCTTACCAGAATACAAATGTTGCCCCTTTATTCACACAATGCACCAGCAGCGGGACCACGCTGGCTCGGGGACTACCAAGCCACCTCAGTCACGGCCGGGAAGGAAGCAAGGCAGAAGGGGCAGCTGTGGCCAGGTCTGCTGGGTCATCCAGTGACCTGGGACCCAGCTGCCCTTGCAGCTTGGCTTTGACTGCAAGAGGGACCACGGCAGCAAGGGGTTGCCATGTAACACTAGTGAGTCATTGCAAGACCTCCTGGTCCTTGCACTTTCTGAAATACTCGTGCCTTGAGCTTTCAGTCATAGGAAGATGCAGCAGTGAATTTGACAAGGTGAGGAAAATTAGGAGTGTTTGTACAAGACTACAGATCGGGGGAGGTGGTGGTGGTAGTAGTGGATCCATAACTGGGATCCCTTACTGAAAGGAAAAAGGGGGAAAAAAAAGAAGAGAGTCACGTTCCTGGAATAGTCTTTGCCCTTTTAAACTTTAACTGCAGGTTAATAATCACAGAATTTGCTGTAATGTGAGGAGAGAAATGGTCACTAAGCTATTTGGAAAATTTGAATGAAAATTAAACTATATCCAAATCTAAGGAAGTCTACATGGTTATGACAATATGCTCTGCTACAAGACCTTTTATGAAGCATTGATGTGACCCTAAAGTTCAGCCACAACCAGCAAAACAGTCAAAACTGAGGTGGCAGTATTGTGGGTTATTGCAGTTATCTCTGAAACCAAAAAGAAAGGTTGTTCCCATGACACCAGCACTGCGTTCCCTCCTGAAGAATGTGTGTGCAGGAAGAGGACTGCAAGAAAGGGCCTTTGCTTTATTTTACTTTTTTGTTCTTTTACATCACAACCTAATCCTCAATAAACTAACCTGAAAATTACAAAGGAAAATAATAGACCACATGCTCTTTATCAATGGAGCTGCTTTTTTATCGCAGTCTAGATATGCCGTTCTCACTGGCTGAACTTTAATGAGTTAACACTTACTTAAATTCTAGTCTGTGTAAATTTTTTAACTGTAAAAGCCTAGTCAGAGCTGGGCATCATCTGCATACTGACATCACAGGACACGCTGGCTCATTCCTATACGATTCTGTGTGAACTTCCTTTCATATTATATTGAATGAAGAAGGATGATAACGTGTTAACCCACATCTGCCTGTGTCCCTAAGCAAGGTGGTTTTCCGGGGGGGGGGGGGGGGTGCAAGATGAGAGTAATGTGTGAATGTATTATTTGGGCTAGACAGAAAAATGTCTTGAATTTCTTGTGAAATTTCCCCAAAACCCTATGAGTCTGCTCCTGCTTTGTGCAAGGATTTTTTCCCAGCTTGTATTTCCTCATGAAGAAGTAGATCTACTTCAAAAGCCTGACTCACTGTTGCCAACAGCTTTGGTGGAAGTACCAAATACTCCATAGTGTGTGCTAAAAACGTTTTAGAGCCAGAAATGTATAACAGAGCTTAATTTTATTCCAGTTTGAACACAGTGAAGAGTGGAACAGGGAAGAAATGTGATGACGATTTGACTGACGATGGTTTTGACTGTCTCAGCAGTTGTGCTGGGTCTTTCCAGCAGACTGCTTGCCACGGTGGTATTAATACTTCAGCAATCATACATAAGAGTTTTGTTCAGCAGCAGAGCCTTACATCTAGTACAGTTCACTGCATGGGGAAAAACACAGGCAGTTCATTTTAATGAAAAATAAAACTAGCATTGTTTCATAAAATTAAATGCTAGTACTTTCTAAATAAATAATGCATTTCTGCTAATCTTTCGTTAACAACTAAACTGAAGATTTCCTATAATGAAAAAAAAAATAGTCAAATCTAGCCTTCAGAAAATATTTCCTTGCACATTTTGATCCAATTCTGTCAGGCAAAAGGGCAGAAGGAGTCCTAAAAAGCTCCATATTCATAACAAAAAGTTTCTTCAGCAAAGGTACCAATAGATAGATATAAGACAAGCAGCCAAGAAGGGCTGTTGAAACAAGACTCAAAGCTGTTCAAGCTACACTTGGAAACACCGCAGAAATTTGGAGGCTGGAAATATTTTTAAGACATTCTAGTCCACCCATTTGTTTGGCTGACTGGCCAGTGTTGCAAAAGTGAGCGTGACTGCTTGCCTCCTCGGCCTGTAGGGATTTAGTACAATTGGACTACTCTGTTCTCCTTTATATAGACAGTGCCAGACATTAATTACAGTAATTTGTTGCTAGCCTTGTTTCCTAAGGAAATAAGGCTCATACACTTGTATTGTCCATTTGGGTGGACATCTGTCCCCCTTAACTTCTGAGTTGACGGGTAATTTCAAATACAATTGAAAGAACTAAAAAAACTCACAGATGTTATGTTCTTACAAATTCCATGAATACTGCTGGCTGGGTAAAAGAAAGGGGAAAAAAAGTCTATAGTTCACTGAAAGAGAAAGGTAGAATTCAGCCATAGCCTTCAGCACAGCAAAAACTGGCTCTGCCAAAGAACGTGCTGTCTTTGGCCCAGCAAAAGTAAAATATAAGGGATGGGGGTGAGCAGGGTAATTGCAGTGGTAGTATAAAGGAAATGAGACCTAAGATTTGCAAGATCACAAAGCTCTCAAATACTATCAAGCCATCAAATAAAACATTTGATTAAACTTCCTTCAGCTGGTTCCTTTGCATTATAAACCTGCTACCCAAGAAAGTTTTATTAAATACACAGGCGCTTCATACACATGGGTTATATTAGCAATTCATTACTGATTTTCTTTGAAACTGATCACAGCTTTATTGTAAATTATAAATTGTCAGGTTTATAACAGTTCACTAGAGATCACAGGGTAGGCTAACAAAATCACCCCTCTGCTCCTTAACAGAATTTTTAAATGCATTTTGCTCAGATCATTTATTTCCTTAGGTAATCATGTTTCTTTCATTAAATGAGCACTATAGCCAATGTTGTTATTCTCTGGCTTCATAAAAAACATCAACATTTTATTTCAACAATTATTCTGTCCTGTTCAAATTAAGCTGCTTAATTACTGTGGTTTCCTGAGGACTGATTTATATTGACCAGTACTACAAAAATTGTCTGTGACACCTGAAAGTACGCAGTGTGAGCATTACACATTTCTGTTTATCTTGCCACAGGTGTTACTAGAGATCTCTATACACAAAATAGTCTTTGCTCTATGTTTCTGCTTTACATATTTGTTTGGAGTCTTTGCTGAAGTTACAAATGTGATACTGTGGAAGAGAGAGCAAAGCTAATGACATCTTCACCAAGAGTAAAAAGGACAGCATAAACCACACAGCTGAGTTAATATTTAAAGAACAAGAATTTAATTTGGTATGCAATGTTTTCCTAGGAGGATCTTTATTTTCAGTGCTATACATGTGAAAGTAAGAATGAATAAGTGGCTTGTTATCTACATGTATAAAAATATAAACATCCTGTCAAACATCTGCAGTCACCCTTCATGATATGCATCACTGAAAAGACCTATGCCTTAACTTCTAAGTAAAAGAAAGACTGCCTTTGTTTTTTTTAATAGCACTTTTAAATGCTACTGCATTCATCCATAAGTACATGAACTGTGAACAACAGCTACAAAAGGTATACAGGACTCTGGTACTGTGCCTTTAGATTTTTGTCCTTCTGCACATCAACAGGTTAGCAGAGTCGTCATGTTTATCTGTTCTTTGAGCTCTCATCACAAGAGACCAGCATTTGACCTTCTAAAAATTCTACTGAAATTACTGAGCAATGTTTAAGAAAAATACTGTCTTCTGTGCCAAACCATCAAATGACTATTACATTTATGGCACCATCATTTTAAGCCTAAATTTAATGAGTTATCGGTAAATGAGGGGCCCTATTTCCTAATAGTAATACTTAGAGATTTTAGCACAAACACAAAGATTAAAAACCCATTAGTTTACGTTTTTATTACACTCATTTTTACTTGAAATATGAGAGTTTCTGGGTCATCTGCCAGCAAACAGATAGGCAATTATTGATCAAAATACAGGCAATCTTTGTTTTGGAGATGCATTCAACCACCTGGCAGTTTAATTATGATTCACATTCAGGCAAATACATAATCAATCTCAGTTCTACAAGCTGATATTCATATTCAGTTTTTCCATAGAAACAGGTATAGGAAACCAATAAAACATTACTATATTATGTACATAGCATAATATGTAAATGCTCAGCTAGATATATTATGAAATTCTGTAGCACTAAAATGATTAAAAAACTAAATGATTCGTGTAAAATGTTTATATACTGTATATATATGTACACTGAATCACAAGTTCAATTTAAAACTGCCCCTATTCATAGTACCTATGATGGATATAGTAAGCTACCAGATTCTTAAAAAAAGAAAGCTATCTAGAGCAAATTTCAACACTTTACTGAAAACTGATTTTATACAAAATTTTAAAAAACATACTTCAGAATTACTTAACAGAAACTAGAAAAAGACAGTCATTATTCTTGAGAACGGCATTGTAAAGACCTAGTAGCTGTGATCAACGTCCTTTCACTTGTGGTATAAATAAGTTAAGCAGAAAGGAATCATCTCAGAGTAAGGCGTAGGACAAGCAGGTTTTGTTCTGTCTTCAGGTGTATTGGCCTCTCACTTGATCTTATTGCTCATCACATTTGGCAGGTATACGTTTCTATCCTTTTAAAAATACTCCACTATAAAACTGTCTACAACTGGACACCACCCAATGCTTTCCCATCTACATCTTCAGTTTAACCACATTGATAAACAATCTTGCTAATATTAACAAAAAAAACAAACAAACAAACAAACACAGTGCTGCAAATTATTTTCAGTTTTGTGCAGTTAGGCATGCACTTAATGAAAGACCAAGTGGTGAACACAGAGACTGAGCACTGAAACTCAATACATTATGTAGCTGTAGCTCTTTTCAAAGGAATTAAGGTTTTAAAAATCAAACCCTACTGTGAAATTCTTTGGTTAGAATACAAGTGCTAGCAGTATTTCTAAATTTGGAGTTAGAACAATTTATTATTCAAGAGTTTTAAAAATGTAACTTCAAGCCTTTACTACATACTGCTAAATTCTTCAACACTTGGGATACATTTAGAATATTTTTTTGTGAAGTTCTGAACTGACAACACAGAGTTTTAAATCAAGTTCAGGATTTAAAGGAAAGTGCTTTTGTATCCCAATCTTCACAAATTTTTTAGAAAAACCTGCTCCTCAGATTGTCTGTTCCAAAGCATGCTATGGCTGCCTTCTTCAGGAAAGAAAGACTGTTTGATAGCACAAACAAAATACAGCTTAGGAAGGGTAATTTCCCCTGAAGATAGCTGGCATCATTCTTGGTTTTCTAAGTACAGGGCTTAATCCTTTCTAAGAAGCACTAAGTTTGTCTAGGAAGAGGTACTTAATCTCAGCAGTGTCGTTGCCCTGGAAGTACTGCCATGACAAACTGAGAGACTGGTTCTTAAAGATGTGGTTTCAGCATCAATTCTATTGGCTTCAAAGTTTTACAGCACTAACGTGACAAAACTTAAAGTAACAAGCAGGGTGCTCTTGATTGCACTTATAATGGCCATCTTCATTAATTCAACATACATGATTTCAGCTTCCCAGGAAGCAGGCCCTACCTTCGCTCTGGCAAGCCTGGCTTTGTCTCACCGTCATCGTTTTGAGGGCGTTCAAGGAAACACGCATGGGGTATTCTATGCATATCATAGACAGTAACTTCAAGAGAATTATAAGGACTTCACACCACCCATGAAAGTTATGATTCACAAGCACTTTAATTTTTCAAAGCATCGTTGTTTTACCTCTCGAGGGAATAAACAAGTGTCTCTGAAGACACTTTGTAGTTCAAATGGTTGGTTATCCAGCGATCCTGTCCTTCCACATCATCCTTACGTGCCTGCTGTGCAGGCTCTGGTCCAGTTTAACAGCTTGGAGAGGGGAGTTCAGAGAGATAGGGAGCAGAGGGAGGAGATGGATGCAGCAGGTCATGAAGGGCCACACACACACACCCCTCCTGCAAAATTACTCATGTCTATAGAGGAAGCATGAGCTGGAGTGCCAACCCCTCACAGTCAGGCATCACTTCTGTGTGACGGTCCTTCACAGACAGACATCACTTTGATGGGGTGGCAGAGGGATAAAATGGACCAGTTTGGGTCTGCCCAGCAAGGCAAAATCCCCCTTAGGAGTACCGGGATGAGAAAAGGCATGCTGTCTTTGTGCCACCTTCAACAGAAGTTGCTGAAAAGCAACCAAGAAGTTCTTCAGCCCCTAAACGGGTGGCTTTTAAAACACCCCACCCTGACAGAGCTATCTCTCAGGTCCTGCGCACGGAGAGGGGCAGCGGCTGGGCACACACACGTGCCTGCTCCCGGTACCTCTCTCCTTCCTCGCTACCGACACAGCTACTGGGAGGCATGGGAGGGAGGATGATGGCATAAGCCGGGATGCAGTGGCTGAGCAGGGATGTGGTGGCCAAGCAGGGACACGGTGGTCGAGGCACGACACGGTGACCTCCCGTCCCCGGGGCTGTCAGGAGGCACGTGCAGGAGGGGTGGGGGCTGCACTGGGAGCTGACCCGCCTTGCGCATGGAGGCGGGCGCAGGGGTGAGGAAAGTTCAGGGGAACACGGCCTCCCCTCCACGTCCTCCTTCCTCCAGGCCGGGAGGGGACCATGTGCACACGGGCGTGCAGGGGCTGCCCCCTCATCCCCACGCCACGGGCCGGGCGGCTGCTCAGTCCCGGCAGAAGACATACTCGGTGTAGCTGGTCCAGATCTTGTCATCGGCAGGGCCACCCTGCTCGGGGGCGAAGGCGCAGGTGCCGGTGGAGGAGCAGGCAGCCATGCGGAAGCCGGCCTCGGAGAGCCGGTCGAAGGCCTGCTCAAGGAAGTTGAACTTGAGGTAGTAGCGGGCGGTGTAGCGCTCGGGAGGGCGGTCGGGGTCACGGCTCTCGTTCAGCGTCTCCCCGAAGACCTCCTTGGCCAGCGCCGTCTTGCCGCAGACGGTGATGCGGGCCACCCGCCGGAACTTGGCGTCGGCCTGCGCCTCCCGCCCGATGGTGTAGGAGCCCCGGTAGCCGATGGTGATGTAGCCCGAGCGCCGCCCGCCCGCCCCGTCCAGCGACTGCGAGGGCGTGAGCAGCGGCCCGCCCGAGGGGCTGCGGCTGGCGGTGGGCGACGGGGCGGACGCCGCGGCCCCGCCGCCGCCCCCTTCCAGCGGCTCGGCCTCCAGGTAGCCGAGGAGCGGCGGCGGCGGCGGTTCGTCGACGCAAAGCGAACCGTCGCGGTGCAGCGCGGCGGGGCGGGCGGCGGCGGCGGCCCGAGCCTGCGCCAGACGGCGGGCCAGGTCGGGCAGCTGGAAGTACTCGGCCTCCCGCTGGAGGCGGCTGCGCTCGGGAAAGTGCTCGGGCAGCACCAGCTGCAGGTCCCGCAGGTAGTCCAGGATGTAGCGGAAGAGGAAGCCGTCGCGGTCGAGGAAGAAGCGGCCCTTGCTGTCCCGGGGCAGCTCGTTGGGCTGCTGCTGCGAGAACATGCGCCAGAGCAGCGAGTCGCGCACCGAGACCACCGTGCAGCGCCGCGTCACGTACACCTGCCCGCCCACGTTCAGCTCCACGATCTCCGGGAAGGACGACCAGCCGCCCGCCGCCGCCGCCGCCCCGCTGCCCGCCGCCGCGCTCCCTGCCGCCGGCGAGACGCCGCCGCCGTTGGGCAGCCCGCGGGCGCTGTCCGCCAGGGCCATACCGCCGGGAGCCCGCCGCCGGCGGGGAGCCGCCGCCCTGCCTCCTCCGGCCGCCCGGGCTCGGGCGGGGCCGCCGCCGCCCGCGGGAGAGCGCGCAGCCCTCCGCCGCTGCCCGCCGGAGCCTCCCGCCCCGTCGGTCCCCGGAGCCGCGCGGCCGCCGCCGCTCCGCTCCCCGCCGCCGCTGCGGTGCCCGCTGCCCGGCCAGGCGCCTCCGTCGGGCCGCGAGCGGAGAGCCCCGGCGGCGGCGGCGGGGCCGTGTTTATGTAGCGCGGCCGCACCTCGCGGGAGGCGTGGGAGGCTGGCGGGAGGCAGAGCCGAGCGCACGGGGAGGGGAAGGGGACGGCCCTGCACTGACGCAGGGTCCCCCGTCGTCGTTCCCCCCCCGCCCCGGTCCTTCTTCCCCGGCTGCGGCGGGGACTCTCTTCCCGCCCGGTGCGGCCCCGCCGCGTTCCCCTCGCCGCGGACGGGCACCGCAGTCTGGGGCCGGCGGGTGTAAAACCGGGGGGGCCGCTGCGCCCTTGGCACCCGTCCGGGCTCCGGCTCCCTCCCCGGCTTCTGCGAGGCGTCTCGTCTATTCGCAGGCAAGAAGCCCCCCCCGTCCGCCCCGGGGTGGGGAAGGGGCCGGGCGCTGCCGCCCCGCCGCAGGCCCCCGCAGTGCCCTTCCTAATCTCCCGAAGGCTTGGCCAAACCCTCGCCGAGCGAGACCCTCGACGCGGTATAACCGCGTCCCCTCCCTCCCGTCGCCTTCACGGGGGAAAACGCGAGCGTGCACTGCTACCCGGGCCGCCGCCTGTTTCAGGGCTCGCAAGGCATCGCCCTGCGCAGGCTGACAGCGCCCTGCAGCCCGCCCCGCAACCCTCCCGCCGCTCCGCATCCCCCGGTGGCGCTTGGCGGCAGCCGCAGCGCCTCCCGTCGGGGGGCACCGAGAGCGCCGCCGTCGGGGCTCGGCTCCTGCCGGCCGAGGAAAGACCGTAGCGATGAGGGGGACCCCGCTGAGGCTGGGATCCCCTGCAGCTGCCTGTCAAGAGGCGCTTCACCGTGAGGGCCTGGCTCCTCCTGTCTGCGTGGATACGTGTGTAATTGGGTGCCCTTACAGCTCAGATTTAATTTGGATTAATTAGGTACACCGAGACCTGCGTGAAACAGAAGCACCTATTTAACGTGCATTGGCAAAGAGCATTTAAATTACGTTTCAGGCTTTTGCTTTAATTTCATGTATGTTTCTGTGCCTCTTTGCAAGCAATAGTAAAGAGCTGCTGCCTGGACGTACTCAGTTGCTCTCCTCTGGGAGTTCAAGTGTGCTTTCTTCCTCCAGAGGATGGCTGAAAGGGCAGGAAGGTCTGAGCATGAAGGCAGTGGTCCATGCCCTCCCGTCGTCAGAGTGAGAGAAGCCCTCTCTGGGCTGCCCGGCTGCAAATGCGCTAATGCAGTGGTCCATGAAGTAAGTAGAAATCACAAGATGCACAGGCAGGGGGTAGGAAGTCCTTCAAAAACTGAGAAATGGGAAAGGAAGGAAAGGCAAGTTAGTTTTCAAGAAGCAAGCTAAGAGAAGAGGAAGAAGAGGAAGAACAGGGGGAGTTAAGAAATAGAAGGTTTGAAAACAGAATAGATGACAATGGTGTTGAGGGAGAGCTGGCAGGGAGATACTGTGATGTAAAGAAGGAGGTGGGGTAGGCTTTGGGCAGCAGAGACTCAGAGTTTGCAGGAGTTTAATCTGAAGACTAAGAGTAGGGTAGCAACGGTGCAGGACGTTACTTTTTGCATGCGGGAAAGCCAGCTGACAGGACTTCGACCACCAGGTGTCTTCATTTGTAGGAGCAAATGGCAAGCGGGTTAATCTGATGTTTTGCAGACATTCTGTAGCAAGCAGCTTGTTTTCTCTGGGTTTTTTTTGCTTGTTTGTTTTGTTGTTTGTGTTTTTTGTTTTTTTTTTTTTTTTTGGGGGGGGGGGGTTGGTTACTATGTGTTTGTTTGTTTGTTTTGGGTTTTTTTAGGGGAGTAGGAGAGAGGTGAAAACAGTTCTAAAAGACCAGGGAAAATAAGATAAGCCTGAATGAAGTTGATTTGCTACCCATTTCAACATCTGAGTTAGTTGCTATAGAAAAGAGGGAAAATAATGTGAGTCCTCTGCTACCACACAGGGAATCTTTGTTTTTTCTTCCCTTACACTATTTTAGGGTCAATTCACCAGACTCAAAGCACATGAAATTTTCACATGGTCGTTTGCTGGTGACAGTTTCATGGTGTTACTTTTACCTCTCAGTCTCTTAAGTGGCATCTCCCCCCGCATCACCCTGCTCCCAGCCATACTTAGCAAGGAGCCACCTCAAGAGCCTCCCACAGATTTGTATTTTAAAATCCGCTTCCCCAGGGTGGGCTCTCTGTCAAGAGCACTGTGATTAAACTGTGCACCCAGAAGATGAGATCATACAATTCTTGTGCAGGTGCTTATCCATAGCAGAATTTGAAGTAGAAGATTTTGTACCTACCAGCAGGTGACTCTTACAAGTGGCTCCCATATATAAAAAAAGGGGGGTGTTTAATTAATCTGTTAATTAAACTTAATCTCTCTGGCATTAGATGAGTATTAATGTAGGTTAACAAAAATAGCACTAACATGTTTATTAGACTTGAGTGTTTTATTTGCCTTGAGCTTTGTTAGATTTGAGAGCAGACTTTTTAAGACCTGAGCTTAATGGATCTTCCAGCTCGTGTTTTCAGAAGCTTCACAGATGAGTAAGTTATGCTGCTGCTTCAGACATTTGCTCTCCAGAGCTTTACCTCCACCTGCCTATCATGTAGTGGGAGGTCAGATAAGAAGGACCCACCACGCTGCTGTGCAGCACCATGTGATGCCCAAAGCCATGCACATTCGGGGGTGAGCGGGCAGACACACATCTGTAACATGCACCTTATCTGGGCTGCTGTCCCAGGGCTTTCTGTAGGGACACAAACTGGTTCGTCCCACTGCAGCGTTCTATGTGCCAATGTGCCAGCTGATCCCTGAGTCCCCTTCAGAAAGGGAGCAAGGAGTGTTCTCATGGGAAGATACTGTTCATTCAGCCTGTTCAACAGTCCTGGGCAAAGACCCAGCTTGCACTGTTTGTCTCTGAGATAGCTGTCATTTTCTGGGCTTAAAAGCATGTCCGGTATTGATATACTGGTTTGAAGCAACCTCTCTTCAGAACTACCTTCTCTGGGCATCTCACTGATGCTTTATGCAAGCGAGGATACTTTGCCTGGCTGCAAAGCTTTGGTTATTGTAATGTCTTTGGGTTTTTTTTCCTGTTTTCACAAAATATCCAACCCGTTTTCTCCTCCAGTTCCTATCTCTTTTCATTTGGCTATGTCTGTCTCTAGTGAGAACTGGACTTCATCTCGGGGTGTTACAATGAGTAAATATATCAAATATTTTTACTTACGTGTCTGCCAGTCACCGGATTGCATAACACAGTCATAATCTCAATGGTTTATTCTTCTTTTGTGTGGGAGACAGTGAAATATTAGTACATGTAATATCCAAGGCTGCCACAGAATGCCTCGTAAGACATACACCTGTCATAAAGGGTGCTAAATATTAAATGTTGTCTAATGGACAGTCTAGGCTTTATGACAATAAATGTCTAGCTGAATTTCTTTGTGTAGTACCGTGACTTCTGAGCAATAGCTCCTTCAGCTAAGACAGTCACATTTTAGTGTTTGCTATTAGCTGCCTACCAGAACCAGCTACATGCTGGGTGCATGCTGTCCTAATCTGATGGGATACAACAGCTTTTCTCCTTTTAATATTTTGAGAAGTTTACACTGGTTTCTGGGTGTTTGGTTTTTTGGATTGGGGGTGTGGGGGTGGTGGGGGTGAATTTTTTGCAGGTAGGGGGCAGGGCTTTCGTTGTGTCGGTGTTTAGAAAGATGTTTCCATCGCAATGGGATGAAAAATGAGCCCCTATTTTACATTTTGGGTAGCACACCCACGAGTGGTCCAAGTTTATTCGTGGAGGACGGTTTCCTTCACAAACCATAGAGGAAGAGTAACATCTAGTGGGAGTAAACCCACATTGCAATTAGGAAATGCAAAGGGCTCCCAAGTATTGCCGGCACAACCCTGCAATACATGATAAAGAGAAAACTATACATTTTCAGTCACAAAAAGTAGATGTGAACAATTACGTTAGTATATTCCACTTCTTCCTGAGAAACTTCACAAAGCAAGAACACATTTTAGCTCTGTTCTGAACTAAAAGTGCTCGTTAGCATTTATTATTTCTTCTTTCAGTCTGTATTGTGTGAAATGGTATAACATTGCTTAGAAAACGCCTAATTAAATATGACTGAATTGTTTGAATTTTTAATATTAAATTCAATGAAATATTTAGCCTCCTGCATGAAACCAACAAAAGGAGTTAGTGATCTAAACTGAACCAGAGGCTCAAATATACTCATTTAAGCTTCACAGTCTTGCTTAGAGGATGCAAGAAAAAGAGTATGGTTAATCCACAGCAGAGTTTATTGCCTAATAGTTGGGAGCTCTTCCATTTTGGGGACTTACATGCTCTTTAAAATGTATGCAGTTCCATAGGTATGCTTTTGATTGTCAGTGGATGGCTATTAGATGAAACCTGTCCCATTTCTGAATCGTTGCTCAGGGTGAAACTATCGGGCTCATCGTTGTACTCAAGTGATTTCAAGTAGTGTTGCCAAAATCTTGAACTGTGCATTATTGCATCCAGAGACAGAAGAATACAACTCCTTCTGAAGAGAGTGCTCTCTCTCTGCAAACTTGGTCTCGCATGCTGTGTGCAGCTGGACAACACAAATACACAAATTCATAGATTTCCATATATCATTTGAATTGTAATGAATGTTATATGTTATATCTGATAATATTTGTTCACAGAGGCGGTTTTGCCTGTGTGTTTGCATATGCAGTTGAATGTGTTTAGCTGGAACTGCATGCTCTAGGAAGTCCAGCTGCTATGAAAACACGTGAAAGATATTGAAGAATCATAGAATAATTCAGGTTGGAAGGGACTTCAGGAGGTCATCAAGTGCTCAAGCACTTTCCTCTGCCAGTGTGATACAGACCTTGCCCTCAATAATTTTGTGAGGGCAATGCTTCGCAGAGCCTGGGGGAGAGGGAGGGAGGGAGGACAGCCATTAGCTGTGTGTTCCATGTCCTTGGCCAATACAGAGCTACAGATTGTGCCTGAGAAACTTAATCAAGTGAGCAATTAGTGAAGTTCAGAGCTGTGTTAATTTCCTTCAATCACCTCTGCAAAAATTGAAAGACAAAAGGCACCCTCTCAATGTCATGGTGACATGCAGGTTGTTTCTGCCTCAGTAAAGAACAGCATTGAAGTGGACACCTTCCACACACACCTTCCTGAGCATTGCTGAATTTGGAGGACACAAGAAACAAAGCTACGCACCTTATGCCAAATGTGCAAGTACTGCCAGCTGCTTCTTCTCAGGTGATATCTAGGAAAATGTGATGCTGGATTTCCTGTGTCCCTGCTTTGGTTAGTTGTCAGGAAGTTCCAGCGCACTCTGATACAAAAAAAGCAGAGGACAACTATGTCATTTCATAATACGTAGTGGTGTGTTATTTTATATGCACAACATGTGAGTTTTTTTCTCCTGTGCTAAATTACTCATAACCCCTACGGAGCAGTTTTAAATCTGGGGTTTTTTTGTGAGCCTTGTCTCTCTGAAATTAATCTTCTATACCTCTGTGAAACATTTCATTCACGTCTTTAAATCTTCCCTTAGTGATTTTTGTATCTGTGAATAAATAGCACTCTGACCTGGCTTCTACCACAGCAACAAAAGAAAGGCAACCAGACCTTTGCAAATGTGAGTGGAAACTACATCGATCTTCTAGGTTAACTGTCACCGTAGATCAACAGCCTTACGCCATCTCTTAGAATTTGACAGTGTAAGGATTCAGCAAAATAGCTTCTCCTAATAGGAAAAATGCAACTCGTTATCTAGGTAATTAGGATACAAAACCCAATCTTTATCCCTTCCAGTAGGGTCAGCCAGGCTTCAGAATAGCTTTTAGTGGGGAAAAAACACATTCTTGGAGATACAATCAAAAGGTAAGAGCACTGGTTTACAGAGGAACAAGTTCAGAATTGTCCCCAAGTAAATTCCTCTGAGAAGCTAATCACAAGGGTGGTATCATTCCTGGGTGGGAACTGTATCCAAGAGAAATGTTTTTTAAAGGAGTTTTCAAAACGTACAGGTCTTGCTTATACCCTTCTCCTACAAAACTGTGTTTTAACAAAGGAATTCAAAATGTATTGGATATAATTAATCCCTTCAACAGAGTGATTCTTCAAAGGTAAAAGAGCTAATAATAATAACAACATTGAGGTTTGTATGTTTCAAATTTATGTATTTGCATTAGCTGTGATTCCTGGAGGTGTACTGTTCACTGATCTAGCACATTTCAAAATCGTACCTGTGGTCAGTGAACAGTAATTAATGCACTTCCTTTTGCTTTCTGCCACTATGTACCAATGCAAGGTGTGCTTAACCAGTGTTAGCTATTTAATTTAGATTAAAATAAACAAATGGAATGCAATCATTCATTTTGACGGACTCAGAAATTGAATGTTCTGCTTTGTTCTCTTTGCATCTTCTTCTGTTTAAATCAGTTTAGAATTCCTGTTATGTTTAATAGAAGAAATCCTTACAGGGATTCTTACAGCACCTGTAAAAGTATGAAGGGGGTGAAAGCCCACAGCAGGCTCTCTAGTACAGATAAGTTGGCAAATTATTTTTTACTACCTTAACTACCTTTCTTGGCTACCAAATAAAACCATGTTTGCACTAATGGTTTTGGGTTTTTTCTCTACTGAGACCTAAGCTCGTATCCTCAATGGAAGAACTGAACGTATTGGTGTCAAACCCCACTTGTTTCATGGCTCATGTAAACTAACAAGTGATACTAAACTGTCAAGGAATGGGTGGCTTCACAATGCTTGTACAGTGTTTCACAGTTCCCTGCTTGCTCATGTGACCCCAGGGTATCAACCCTGAAGGATGCTTTGAACATGGTAAAGGTGGTTCCAGCTTTCTACTGGCTCCACAGTTATCTGTTCACCAGACTTCATCATCACTTGGCAAAGGGTGAAACGAAATTAATGAAGTCTTATTAGAGACTCGGTGTTCACCTTCCTACCTGGAAGATGAGAAACAATTTATATACACATAAAGACAGATGTTCTCTTTGCATCTTTTATGTTTGTTGTTAGGATACTCAAACTTGTTTCTCATTCTTTAGCTTCAGAGCACAGATCTTCCTACATGGAGGGTGCAGCTCCACAAGCTCTTAGCAGCTCCAGGCACCCTGGAAAATATCCATTCTATCAGGACCTTGCCAAAGTACACGTCACCCATGGCTATAAATAGGGTTCGTGCCAGTGGGGACATCTGTGAGTGAAGGCTGTAATTAGACACTCTTCGCTCCTGCAGGCAGCGTATCTGAGCTGGGCAACCCATGCCAGAAGGAGATGCTGAACCTCCTATTCACGGATACCCTCCCTGACCTGCCACGCAAACTAACGTGCCATGAAGGATACATTTCTCTTCACTTACTTGGCGGGCGAAATTATTTGCTACCTAACTGCCAAAACTCTCTGCCTAGGGAGTGAAATAGCAGAAATCAGCCCCTGCTAGGGCCAGAGTTGGCCTTGCCAGAACATTTTCTTCAGCCCTCATCCTCAGCAGTGCTTCCAGAATTTATCCTACCTGTTATCCCCTGCATAATCCAGCTTGATTTTCTGCTTGGACTGAGCCAAGCTTGAAGAAACTTGGAATCAGCTTCATCAGGCATAGCTGATGGTTCCCCAGCTTCCTGAGGTGCTGTGCTAATGAGATGTTACTGCCTAAAGTAATCAAAAGCAGCTGTTTCTTACCTGTAAAGATAAACTGAGAGTTCTGCAGCTTATTTGGAGGTGGGTTTGATAAGCCTGTCTTCATTCATAGAAAACTTCACTGCATGTATTTCGCACTTTGGTTAGAGAGGCCCAATTAGGATTAAACTAACGTGTTTAGAAAATTCTGAATATGCTTTCCTGTTGCAAGTGTTTATGTAGAGGGATGGATTACTACTCTGCTTTGTAGGGATTTCCTGTAAGGTATCGTCTGTCTACAATATCTGGGGGGTTCAGTCATGTATGTAAACATAAATAATACATCGTTACTAAAACATATCAACAGAAAAAAATGTTCAAGAGATTGTCAGGACATTTAAGGAATATATGGAATGAAGAGTGTAAGTATGTTTAGATTTAATGAAATTTTAATGAAGTAAATATCTGAATACACAGATAAATCACAGCCACTTAATTCCAGCAGCTTACAGACTCGTTAAGCCCTCAAGAATATAGGAATTGGATTTTTAAGCAGCTCTCCTCTTTGTATACCTGCAGGCTGCTGACACACTGACAAAATACAGATTATTTATTAATTGCTTATGAACTAAGCACAGAAATCGTCTTTCCTGCATCTGCAACAAGACAATGGCAAAAGTATATGCCATAAAGTTTGGCTAGCCCGGAAAGAATTATGCCCATGCAAAGGAAATTGTTTTCACTTTTTAAATTTTCATGTGTGTTGTGTATGTACTGTTTTTGCCAAACTGCCTTTCTCAGAAAATTGAAAGTTTTCTTCATTATTTTTTGTATTTTTTAACTGGATGTCACGAGTCTAGATTGTATCAGAACTGAGTCCCCTAAATAAAATCCTTTCAAATAAAACAAGCACAAAAATCTATTCATCTCAAGGAGGTTAAATCACATAGAAATAGGTTGAGATTATAGGATGGATCTTGGTGAAGGGAGAACTTATCTGGGAGGCAGGAGATAAGCGTAAAGCGTGCAGTCATAATGACAAAAACGGCTTCTAGAATAAGAAAAGATCTCTTTGTAAGTCAAGACACTGTCTATGACTGACAGTTTGAAAAAGGAAAAAAAATTGCAAAGCATAAGGCTTGTTAAGAGGGAAGAGGAGAAGGGAAAAAAATGAAAGATATAGCTAAGGAAAAGCAAAATAAGTACAGAACAGTTACTTTTGTGTTTTATGAGCCCTCAAGTCCATATTTTTAGTATTTTAGAGGAGTACAATAGCTAGCCAGGTTTTTAATACTGTATATAGATAATAAATTTGGTTATTCAGATCAGTTTGATAATGGAGTGACCTTAAACAGTAAAATACTCATCAGTAACTTACCCAGGTGACCTCTCTTCTTAACTTCCCAGCCTCTGTCCTCAGGTCAAGGCTGATGTGGCTGTCCCCTTGATTTCTAGTGGAAGAAGATGATTTTTGGATCACTGCTGTTTGACAACAGGAGATGTACTAGTAAGGCATGTTCTGATTGCTTTCTCCAAGAAAACTCTACCTTCTTCCTTTTACTGTGCTGGTGCTTTTTTTTCCATGATCCAGAGTGAATAAATTCAATGCACCTGTTCTGGTTTTTCACTTTGTAGTAGAAAAAATGTTTGGGAAGCCAGAGGAGGTGGTTACACCTACAACCCTAAGAGCTGATATCTCTGCAGGTACAAGAGACCAGAATATCAGCAGTGCCAAATTAACTACACATCACACATCCAGAGCAGGGGTCGGGAGTGAGATGAACTGGAGGAACAGAGGAATGGAATGGAAAAGGTCTTCTGGTAGCTATACAAAGGAAAAGCAGTTCTAACTATGTTTAGTATTAGCAACTATATTACCCACAGGAGCTCTTCAGAAGCGAGCTGGGTACGTTCCAGCAACACATATTTGATACACAGGCTGGGAAAGTCTAGATAATCTCATCTATACGTATTATAATGACTGACACTCTGTAAAAATGATTGTGCAGCCACTGCCCAACTGATTTTTCTTTGCTTCATGTAATTTATGCTTCTGCATAAAACCTTTTTTTTTCTTCCCATTCACTTAGTAAAAATTGTTTTGCTGATATTGTGCTTTCTCTGTGAAGAATAATATCTGGTTTACTAAATTCAGCCAGGTATTGTCAGTAAGCTTATTGAGCATTTAAATCTTACAGATGACACCAGCTTGAGCTAACACCTGGTTTGTTCCATTCACTGGTCCTACGTTTTATTTTGAATATTCTTGTAGGATTTAAACAAGTCCTCTTCTATATAATATTCAGCTTACCTGCAGCACAAATACTAGGTTCTATATGAAAATTTATGGCACTGTAAAGATTCTGGATTGAAAACACAAAGCTAATTAGCCATCTTAGGCACACAATTCCCATTTACATTAATTGGAGCTGTTTGGCTAAATCTTGGACTAGATGATTGTTGTAGGTCCCTTCCAATTGAAATATTCTATTCTATTTTCTTCAGCTTTGAGTATCTCAACCCTTGTCATTATGCAAATCATAAATCCATCTGTACTTCTGGAAAATTGCTGCACAGGAAACCATAGCTAATATAATTAATTAATCCCTACACCTAAGCAAAACTATCAGCTGAGCTAGTTAGGTAGTTTTGTGTTCTTTCACACTGATGTGTCAGGGAGAGACAATCGACTGGTAAATGCACATGAAGTCTGGATATGTTTTGTCTGCTAACACTGAATGAGTAAGATTATATGTATTAAATTACCCCACATACTTGTTTCTTAACTTTTACTCTCCATCCTTGTTAAGTTTGGACTTGATAGCAGCTTACTACCCCAAGTTGTATTCAGATTATTTCTTGATTTTTTAATTATTATTGTGTGTCTGCCATGTGTTTTAACTAGTCTAGGAATAGTCATTCAATGTCATAATTCATGTTAGGATTCATAGTAATTTTCTTGAGAAAGTACACTGAGAACATTCACAATGCTTTGGCTGGGCAGACCTCCTAGCCTGATGTATCAATCAAGTGAGGACCCACTCAAGTATGCCTCAGCTGTGAAATGCCAGCCACCTGTCTGTCCAGGAGGCAATGCTGTTAGTCCCTTTCTCACATCTGAGAATCATGTCTGGCTGTGGAAATATTCCTTTGCTCCACTCCTATTCAAACCACAAGTGCTAGATGCTAACCTGTTTGAATTTGCACTGAAGGAGGAAAGAAATACATTGGCATGCATTTGTCACAATCAGCTTTCTTCTGACATCCCAAACTGTTTCCAGATGTAAATAAAAATGACTAAAGGCAGTAGGAGAACATGGCTTAGGTTCAGGGATTTAAATGACTTATGAGCAAAGACTCTAATAGGGATGAAATTACAGAGCAACGTTAATATACCTCAGGTAGTGAAGCAGTAGGTAGCTTGACTTGATAAGCAAGGATGATCCTGATTCAAAGTATCGGAAGAAAGTATGAGCAGGTTGTAATGCCACACTGTGTGCCAAATGCTGTTTTTAATGTGAAAAGCAGTTTTCTTTTGAATCTAGCACAAAGAAGTGATGTTCCTAAAGCCAGGAAGCAAATCCTTCCTGGTGAAATCCACATGCAAATGTAAATATGGAAGTTGAAATTTTGGCCTCTCTCAACTCAGCAGCGAAGTTCACTGTGGTTTGAGCCAGCATTTCACCCGGCGTATATGACTGACTGCACTGTATGCATGCTTTTCCATATATAATACTTTATTTCATCACAGCATTTCCTAGGGAAGATCTGAAATGTAATTTCCTAAACAGTGCAGTGATTTTCCTTCAAAATTTACATATACATTGTTGTAAGAAAAGATCACCACCCCTTGGCAGTTTCTGCCAACCTTTGCAATTCAGTAGTCAATTTACAAATTCTAACCAAATTTTTTAATGAAGTGTCATCAAAAGCTCAAGGGTCACAAGCTTAGCTCTTAAAAACCCAGACTTTACAGTGACCTTAGAACTATTCTTCACTAGTCAGGTCTGCTGTGACTGAATTTAATTTGGATGAACCGTGCCTCTTGCTAGCCAGAGACATCACTGTCCTATTTCCACAAAGCTTTAGAGCAATAGTAGGAGCTCTTGGCGTGTGCCAACAATGTATCATTTTAGCATTACAAATGTTGTGATAGTTTCTGTTATGACCTTAAAATACTAACTCTTTTGGTGCATTTCTGGTACTGGTTCTGGTTCTGGTACTGGATTCTGGTTTATCAAGGACAAGACTTCTAAAACTCAGGCTAATTTCAGCTGTATAGGACAGCTGATGTAGAAAAAATGTAAATACATGCGTATCACTCTTAAGTCATGCATTTTAATATGATTTTGAGCTTATTTCTCTTCTGTGTTAATCACTCTTGCCTGTTGTCCATCATGCCTTTCTTTAGGGACAGCATTGTTAATATAAAGCCTCAGTCTGGTGAGATGCTAGTTGCCTACAGTTTCAGTAAATGCCTAACAAAACTCTTTACGCTGAACTAGCCAAAGATAACAGCATCAAACTATGGGACTAAGCTGCAAGTCAGGGTGGCAAGGTGGCTTGCTTTCCTTTTGAAACTGTGACAAGACCCTAATGGTAACTTATTTTATTCCGTGATGCTTTGCAAAGGGCAAAGTTGCTATGTAATTTTACAGTAAAATGATTTTTTATTATTAGGTTTTAATTATTTTTTTTAACATTTAGTTGTACTAGAAATGTATTTTTACAGTACCTACCAACTTTTACCAACCACCCGAGCTGTAGTTCCCTTGGTGCGAGCGAGAGCCTCGGCCCCGGGAGCAGCAGGTGGCAGCGCTGCCTCTGCTCTGGGTTTGCACGCCCTGCGGTAGCAAAGCTGGAAGAAGCCATTTCAGGAAGACCATTTCATAGTTCAGATGCCTTCAAACAGAGGCACATCTGCTTGTGGGCAGTGCCAACTAGCCTCATCAGGGTGCTGTCAACTCTGAACGGTGGCATTCTTTGTGCGAAAGTCCTCCGAGTCATGCGTATAGTGTTTGTTTGCTCCAGTGTGGCCAGCAAGGAGTATAAGTGTATAGCATATAGAAAGGGGTGCAAGTGGCTTTTCATTACTTTTCTTTTAAACCCAAGATTCATTTATCTAAAAGAGAACAAAATGTGTATCTTTACTGATGCCATGGGCGGCCTTCTCTTGTAGGTGCAGTTGCCATCTATTCCTAGAGGTTAAAAAAAAGTGGTACCATTGTTGTGCAAGTAGAAAATTGTTCCAGACCCACGTGATTAAATTGTTCCAGAATCACATGATTAATTGGTGATCACTTTAATTTCCACTGTTTTTCTCAGCAGTAAATACAGTGGCAGTGTCATTGACAGGAACAAACACTACTAATGCAATCAAGCTGGTGCTTCACGTAGCTAGAAGTCCATCAAGAAGGTAGTAGATGGGATGCCTGGTCATTCCTTTGTCTTCTCCAGGTCTGCAAACCCTATTTGCAGTCCATGGCTCTGAGATCAAGTGAGACTGGCTGGCTTGTGTTCACCGTGCTAATGGTTCAGGAGCAGGCTGTCCTGCGGATAGAGCTAGCTGAAGTGGTCCGATAAAGAGCCAAAACACAAGATTAAAGATTAACCGATGTAGATAATGAGGGGTCCAAAACCAGAGCTCACCACCTCATGCTCTTCTGTTAATCAGATAAGCCAAATAGGACATCTGCTACCTGCAAGGAGTGGGGACAGGACTGGAGGAGGAGGGAAGCAGAGACAGCAGCTGCCTTAGCTCGTTTGAGAGTGGTAGGGAAAGGAATGGCTTGTTGCAAACATGTGGTGGGAGTAAGACCAAGCCTTCACACCAAGATGTGTGTGATGAGGTATATCAAATGGGGTCATCCTTTGTTTTTTTCTTCTCCTTTTTTGCCCATATTTCGAATGGCCAAGACAAAAGCAGAACCAATAAAAGCAAGAAATGTCACCTGTGTGGCCTCTGTTATCCCAAGAAGACTCATATAAAGGATGAATTAGGTCTCTGGAGTTCAAGGGAAGTAAGCTAAAAGGCTTAAATATAAACTCAGAGAGTAAGTGAAGTAAAATATTTTTCTTTGAGAGGATGAGATGTGAATCACTGAGGTCAACAGTTTTGAGACATGCTAAAATAGGATACCTCATAATCATCAAAGCATTTCTGTTAAATTATTTATTATATAGATATGGATCTGTTGTTACCTTTAATGTGGACTCCTCAAATGGGACATCTGAGTTACCTGATAGGCAACACTTTTGATGTAGTTTCACCAAAACAAAGAAAATCCCTGGTCTTTTAACACTGCACCCTGAAAAGACACACCAGTCAAACTGGAGACACTTGGAAGTTCTCTCTGGGTGTCTTATGAAATGCATTTTTCAGAAGGAGTTTGGATGAGAAGTGGTAATTTGGTAAATCGGCTGAGGAAGTCATTCTTTCTATAAGGGCAGACAGAAGTAGGAGAAGGAAATGAGCAGAGGAGTCGACCCAGGGCTCACTGCCAGAACCGAGAAAGGGGAGATAACTTGTGCATCAGGTGGGCTGCATCCAGAAATGGGGGAACAGACAGCATCATCACAGATCAGTGTTAAGTAAGTGAAATTAAATTCGATGAACACACATGCATACACAGAGGCCTGGAGGAATAGCAGACCCACCTTCACGATTTTGTCAGCATTTGGTTCTTTCCTAGTACATGTGTCAGTTATTACTGCCCTTCCCATTGAATTACCCCTATGACAAAACTATGCCTCTCATCAGGCAGGCAGGCACAACGATCCATGTATCACGCTGCTGAATCAGGATCACAATGGCTTTAAAAGCATGTGACCAAACAAAATTCCAGAGCAAAAAAAACAGAAGGAGCTCATTAGGAAGAAATACGGAACAGTTCCATCTAGGGTAGAGAAGCTGATTATGATGTGTCTGTGAAAAAAAACATCAGCACTCTCACACACAAAACAGGAAGAAGATGCTAATGTTAAAGGGCAGAATGAGGAACAAGTTAAAAAATAAACTATGGTATGTGTCACAAGAGGTTGTCAGTGCAGCCTTCTGACTAAGTTCACAGAGGCAGCGAAGTCTTTTGAAGTTTCCTCTCCCTCTTTAATCAGTCCCATTAGAACAAGTAGATCCCAGCTTCAAAGGTAGCAGGGCTAGTCAAAGAAGGAAGCTGCCTGCTCTTCAAACTGCGGATGGCAGCTTTATGTCCCACAGTGGTGGTTCCCACATGAGGCTGCACAGCATCGGCAGGGTGGGTGTGATTGCACAGTGAGTTCTGTGTTCAGATGTCTTTGAAGGACTTACGCACTCTCTCTAAATTATTATTGATCCTCTCCATTTGACAGGACTTCCAAAGACTTGAAAAGACGCTCCTTAAAGCATACTTCTTAGCTTGATCCCTCACCTGTAAAGTCTAGATGAATCCACAGACCTGCTATGTTTGAACTGTTTTGTCTACTTCTTTAGGTAACAAAGTTTTATTAAGAACTTGACATTTTATTTATTTTATACATAACTTGGTGATATATTTTATTCATATTTTATTAATAAATGCCTATACATTTTTTGTGGTTCTATTCTTCCTACAAGGCTTTTCCCAGAACTTCCCTACAGAAAAATTTTTCAAAAAAGAAAAAAGTCCTGAACACAGCACACCTCTCTGCTTCATTTTGATACCAATTACACACTTCCGCAGTCTGAATATGAACATCACTTATATTTCAACAAAAATTTGCTGTTTGTTATACTTTTCTTCTCAAATATTCATGAAATTGTATATCTCAATGTACACATTACCCAGTTGGTAGGTAACCCTACTTCTGGATTTCCATCATGCTCGAGCAACTACTTGCAAGTGTTGTAATCCCATTTGCAGTCTGAACCACAAGCCTGGGAATCACCTCAGAAGTTCACCTCTCATGAACTTATTTTCATGGTGTATTTAGAGACCAGATGTGCCAGTCCAGGAATTTTTCTGGAATACAAAGCAGATCATGAGCGGTGTGTCTGATAATGTGTCCGTGGACGCTGTGTTCACAGATGCATAGATACCGTCAAATAGCAGTATTAGAATCTGACACTGTTCTTGTTAAAGCCATTTTTCCAAGTAGTGTTTGAGTTCAGTTAGAGCTAATTCAGGCAGGATGGGTGAGCTCAGTAAATCACGAAGTCAGAAAAAGAGAAGAATGGAATGAATCTCAAGAGATCATCATCTAATCCACCTCTGCACCAAGGCAGGACACGAAACCTTGGCCTAATTCTGGCAGACATCAGCGTGATACACCGGTAATGATTCCAGTGAAGGAAATTCCACAATATTCTTACATACAGTATTTTAATGTTTCAGTACCCAGTGCCCTTCCTGGTATAAAGATATGGGGTTTTTTTCGCATAAACCAAGAAACTTTGATAAATACTTAGCATATTTGGTTTTGTTTTCTTTCTCAGCAGATGCAACAAAGTTGCTCGACATCCTCCTAAACCACCCAGACTGTATTTCTGTATCACGTACCTGTACGTGATGCAGTTTCACATTAAAGCTAAGCCAGTCTGAAAGTTAGCTGCTGCCAAAATGAACCACCCTACTTTTTTTCTGCCCATTCATCCAGTGCTCATGTGATTATAATGAACCAGTTCAGAGGATAAAGTGGAGATGTTGTCAGTTTTTTAATAAGTTTTCTGCTGTCTTAGTTCATTGAATCAAGCCCTAGGGAGGGCATTAGAGAAGTGCCAGTGGCTGGACTGGCTTCGCTGTGATGTGAAATGGCACAACTTCTGTTTCTAGGCTAAACAAACCTCCTCACACCTCTTTCACAGGTCATGCTTTCTAAGCCTGTTACCAGTCTTATGCTTCTCTGAATCCCCTCTAGTTTTTCTGTATCTTCTTCATACATGATGCATTTAAGGTACTTATGTATCCAAAGAACGTTTAAAATTCACGTTCGGTTATAAGTGAACAAGCCATCATCAGGGTTAAGAAGATTTTGTTCATATGCTCTTCTACCCATTTTTCCATGCCTAATTTGTATATGCCATTAACTTGTCCTTCCCTACCAGTGTAATAATTGTGCTCACAAAATGGATGGATAAATACAAGTGTGTCACCCTCTGCCGTGTTTTTTCAGTTTAGGGAAGGTCATTGCAATCTGCACCCCTCCCTATGTGGTCACTGTTCATGTGACTATCTCATCTTGTTTAATTTTAACTTAGAACATCATCCGCATTCCAGAAGAACCTCAGGCAAGAGTTTCTCTAGGTGGAAAAAATAATTTCTGCTAAGTTTCCTTCAGTTTTGCCATGTATATACACTGACCTACATTGAAAACAGGCACATGACAAATTCTCAGTGAGTCTTTCATGCAGTCTGAACTCTTTTGGGGTTAATAGCTTCATGCAAGTATAATTTTGTGGCAATCTGTAGGAATAAGATGTTAAATTTTGCTGTATTCTGCCTTTTAGATATTTATAAATAATTTATATTTCCCAGTAGGGATTTACTCCTGATACATATTCATATAGTTATCTCAACACATGATCTAGAGTCTTGAAGTATTTGGGTTTTTCTTTTTAAAGCCATCACCACCTGAAGTCATGTAGTCAGCTGAGAATTTGAGTTTTTACTATAATAGTTTCTCACTATTATCACTGTAAAAATATGGAAAACATGAAGCCTGAGGTTTCAGAAACAGCAAAGTTAAAGCAATCAAGGTCCCAAATACATGTAGTCTTTTCAATCCCATCGTTTGTTAACTATTGCAAGGTTGGAGTCTATGCTAGGGTGGGTGTCTGCTGTGGATGAAATCCACGCTGTAGAGAAGGGTGCACCAATAAGGACTCCATCACTGACTGTCTAGCTGAACTCATCCCACCACAGACTGTGGTAACCTGTGAGTTGCTCTGTCCTGTGTCTGAGATAAGCCAGCTCGTTCAGAAACACTCAGAAATGCCTGATCTGAAGGTAAGGATTGCTGAGCTTTCCTGTCCTTCCCACAAAGGCTTTAGTGTGGCTCTCAGAGTATGAAAACAGCAGAAGCCTATGGGCAGGCTCTGAATACCCCGTTTTTCAGCCTCAGAGGTGATGTGGATGATGGGGACCTTCGGGCCAGGTCTCTCAACTAGAGGCTTTCTTGTAGTGTGATAAAATGGAGGAAGGAACCCCACGCACCTTTATATGCTGCTCTTGTGAGAATCTGGTGAGCTTTTGAAGTCCCTCTTTCCATATCCTTACAGGGATTTCTTGGGGACTGGCCATACTTTTGTCACAGCCCAGAAGCAGATTCTCCAATTCAGCTTCCTCCCTCAACCTTGCACATTTTTTCTTGAACATGCCTGAAGCTCCAGGTCCTCTGTCAGAAGCACCCATGCTAATGGAGATTATTTGGGATGATGCCTTGTGGGGCCGGAGAAAGAAGAGGGCTCACTGCTTTCCAAGTGCCACCTCCAGCACCAACTGCCAGCCCCATCATGATCTCATTCCAGCATGCACCACACAGTCTGATCAGAGATCACCATTTTTCAGCATCAGTGCAGCATCCACTCCTAGGGCATACAATGGAGTGGACTTTTTTTATAAACTTATGGGAAGTTGGCATCCTGCACTGGCTTCAGGCGAGACACGCTCCCAGCTGAGCTATGAGAATAGGAGAGGAAGGAAGGAAGGACAGACAGCCACATGGACAATTTGTCCACATAAAGAAGGGATATAATACCAGTCAATAAACAGCACAGCATGCTGACGGTGGCCATAGATCTATCAATATTTTTCACTTGGAGTCAGTGAGCAAACTCACCATATCTCTGATGCTTGAAGCAGCATCATGTTAAATGATACTATATTTCATACAACAGATATGAATAGATACTTCCCTGCCTCCGTTAGCCTTGGTTTCTTTCCCACCTTTTTTATGAACACATGGAGGGTACGCAGAGGTCTGACCACATGCCCTTTCTCCCCCTCCCAGATTCTTCATAGACTCATAGAATGGCTTGAGCTGGAAGGGACCTTAAAGATCACCTGGTTCCAACACACTGCCACGGGCAGGGACACCTTCCACCAGAGCAGGTTGCTCAAAGCCCCATCCAGCCTGGCCTTGAGCACTGCCAGGGATGGGGCATCCACAGATGCCAGGCTCTGGGCAACATGTGCCAGTGCCTCACCACCCTCACAGTGAAGAATTTCTTTCTAATAGCTAATCTAAATCTACCCTCTTTCAGTTTAGAACCATTCCCCCTTGCCCTATTGCTACAGGTCCTACTACAAAGTCTGTCCTCATCTTTCTTATAAGGCCCCTTTAAGTACTGGCAGGCTGCTATAATGTCTCCTGGAGCCTTCTCTTCTCCAGGCTGAACAACCCCAACTCCTTCAGACTGTCTTCATAGGAGAGGTGTTCCAGCCCTCTGATCATCTTTGTGGCCCTCCTTGGACTAACTCAAACAGGTCCATGTCCTTCTTATGTTAGGGGCTCCAAAGATGGACGTAGTCATCCAGGTGGGATCTTACAAGAGAGGAGTAGATGGGGAGAGTCACTTCCCTCGACCTGCTGGCTATGCTTCTTTTGATGCAGCCCAGGATAGGGTTGGCTTTCTGAGCTCATTGTCAGGCTATGTTGAGCTTTTCATCCACCAGAACCCCCTAACCTTCTCCTCAGGGCTGCTCTCAATCCATTCTCCACCCAGCCTATATTGATACCAGGAGCTGCCCCAACCCAGGTGCAGAACCTTGCACTGGGCTTTGTTGAACTTCATGAGGTTCACACAGGACCACCTCTCAAGACTTCCAAGATCCCTTTCCCCAGGTGTATTGACCCCATCACTCAGTCTCATGTCATCGACAAGCTTGCTGACAGTGCACTCAGTCCCCCTATCCTCAATATTTCTCCTTTGCTGAACTACAGTCTGAGGGAGGGCTTCACAGCACGTGCCCTCCTGGGATACAGGAATGAAAGCTGAGTTTGGATGCATGATGCAAAATTGCAAACTTCAGAGCAGCTGCTTTAACAGGTACTGGCTAGCAAAGATGTCTATACCAACAGCAAAAGGCTGTGGGTATAGTCAGTGTATGAGAGCAGTCTGATCCTAGGAAGAAATGATGTGCTTGAGACTTTTGGTTTGGGGTATTTCTTCTCAGTTGCATCTCAAGAGCAGTCATCAACATGGTCAGTTCCCAGGTTGCACCAAACCTCTGAGTCGAGAAGTCTCTGGCACAAAGCCAACTCACGGACAACCTCCTTACTTTGTTTTAAAGAGGCAGGCAGTATTTCTGACCAGAAGTGACGGCACTGACAGAAGAAAGTCAGGAGCAGAGGACCAATAGCACAAGGCTTGCCTGCCCTAAGTCCTTACATGCATGGTCAAGAAAACAGAGGCAAGGAGATGCTGCCACCATTGCTGAGCAGCTCCTGCTCCAGATGTGCCAAACATGTCTGGACACAGCCCTCATGAGTATTTTGAGTTGCTCTCTACTGTCCAGAGGACCAGGAAGAGGCAAGCCAAATGCTGCCAGCAATGAAAACGAGGGCAGACAAAGAGCCATATAACCCTGGCTCAGGGAGATGTCCAGAGCAGCCTGTGTTAACGCCTGCCAAGGGCCAGCACCAACCCAGTGACCACAAACGACATGCGGACTATGGAGGGGGGTGTGGACCTTAATGTGGGGCCAAACTTGGTACCCACTCTTCTGTCAAACAGCTCTGTACACATTGCCTTGCACCCCAGTGTACCAGCTCCTTCTAAAAACTGAACAATTGGAGAAGTTGTCCTTTATTTCACACAGGTTAGTTAAGCAGAGGGGCCTCTCCTGTCTCAGCATACTTCTGCTGATGGAAGCACGGGAAGTTAGTGCTAGTTCTTCCTTCCCAAGCAGCAGGGATTTATTCAGCTTCTCAGCAGCACAGGAAAATTTAGTGTTGCTGTAAAGCGTGTTTCTGGGGGCTGAGAAGAGGGGATCTGGGAGGAATCAGGGGATCTTAGAAGGTGGGAATATGTAAGGACTCGGAGTCTTTCTTCCACTTCTTTTCCTTTCTTCTCCATCTTTCCTTTCCCTGTCCCACAAAAATCTGTCCTTCCAGCATCCTTATGAGACAGGTCATGTTTTATTCCCATACAGCCACATACCGTCTCTTTCCTCTTCTGCTTCACCCTCACCAAGGAACCATCCACCTTCCTTAATTGATTTCAACCAGATAGGCTTCCCCAATTTGCAGGGAGTAGAAGAGCACGGGGAAATATGCCTGGGCCTTGTCAGCGCAGGAGGAAAAGGGGCAGCACAGGACTGGGTGAAGGTGAAGGTGAAGGTGAAGGTGAAGGTGAAGGTGAAGGTGAAGGTGAAGGTGAAGGTGAAGGTGAAGGTGAAAGTGAAAGTGAAAGTGAAGGTGAAGGAAAGTCCTGTTGCCAAGGGTAGTAGGGCGAGACAGCAGGAAGCTGTGGGGGAAAACAACTTCTCAGCATCAGCCACCTTGTTCCTCCTTAGGAGCCCTGCCAAAAAAGCAGCTGCAGAGGAATGCAGAAGCACAAAGCAACAATGGGTGGATCAGGCTAAAAACCATTACAGAGTTTTATTTCTTCATTTGTAGGCAACACAGGCAGTAAGCAGCCTCCTAAAAGTTGCTGCCCAAGGCAGCTGTCTGCTTTTCTTCTGCAATGAAACAGCATTGCATTGGCCCTGCCCTGTGCGTCGCTGGATGAATGGTATGATTTATGCCCTGCTGCAAATGTGCTGGCATTTTAGGATGTGCCACAACATTTCAATATTCCTTCATTTGCGACTTCGTGAATTATTTGGGAGGGGGGTGGGGGGTGGGTGGGTTGGAATACACCTCCTCTCCCTTCTGACTCCACCCTCCCAGTTTAATAAAGTACTATACAAAATTAAGGAAATTAAAAAGGGGAAAAAAATCCCGAAAGAAAGCATGGACTTTAAAACTGCCCAATTTGATAAAGAATGGAAATAACCAGATTGCAGAAATGGAAAAGTCTCCTAATTGTGGAAAGGAGGAATAAGTTTGGTTCATTTGCTTATTATATTAAAACCAAAGTCATAGTGCTGGCATTATGCCATGCAGAACAGTTACCAAAGGTAGCAGGATAAGCTCTGTGAGTTGGTGGTGCCACTAACATTATTCATTCTCACTGAACATAACCTGAAGGGTTTTTTTAAAATAAAAAATGCCATGACCAAACAAGATATTATTTTCCTTACAACTAACTCTATAGCTCCTGCAACATCCAAGGCCATATAAGGAGAGACATCTTCCAAACTTTGCAGGGAGGGAAAAAGGTAAATGAAACAGTCCACTACATCTGATAGTAGATAGCATTTTTAGATTAATAATTTTAAAACCTGCTGATGCTGACAAGTCAACACAGATGATCAAAGGTTACAGAATAATCCCTTTCATTTTGTGAAAATCCTTGATTTTTAATGCTTCCAGCATCTGTCTTAATCTGCTATGCTGAAGATGAGCAATGTTAGGGAAAAAATAGTGTCATCATAATTCTAAATTCTAAAAACCAAAATCATTCAAATGCTACTTATGTAAAAAAGGACCAATTTAAATCAAATCATTAGCTTCTGCTTAAATGTTCAATTAGAAAAGTGTAATAATATAAATGTTTTATGTATTCGCAGCTCTTGTCTTCAAATTTAACCTTTCTTCCATTTTTGCTGTTATTTCTCCCTTTTATAAATGTTGGTGTAATTACGCCCATTTTCTCTTTAGAGGTGAATATACAATCACAGCTAGAAATTCCCCAGCATGTTTTACGGTCTGAAACGTATAATAATCAATCTCACGACTAATAACTACCATGGCATGTTTTATAATTACACCATAAATCAGAGACTGCTGCATTTAAAGTGTAATTTTAGGCTGTTTTGCAATATTTCTTGGCACATTTGAAATATATCAGGGTGGAAAATACATGATCTAGCTATACAATCACAGAGGAGGAAAAAAAAGTCTTTCTCCACTTACAGGAGTGCCCCAAAAGAGATGCTAAAGGGCAGCGACATACAGAAAGATAGTGAGGATACCCAAGCTGCCTTGGGGACCTCAATGACGGCACATTGTATGAGCAGATGTTGCAGTGTAATGGTTAAGGGGCAGAGGGGATAAACCCCTGGCACAAGCTTGCAGAATGAGCACTCTTAGCAACAAGTACTCTTTGGCTTTTGCAACTTGGCTTTTTGCTTGAATCATTCTGGGGAGGGGGGCTATATTTGGGAGGGACTAAGCTGAAAGGAAGAGAGCAAGTATCTGCAGTGAAACCTGGAGGAAAAATTCTGCCAGCTCACCCAGCATCTCCCAGTAACTGTCTCAAGTGCTTCTGCAGCTGCTGACAGGTAAATGATGGTCTCCCACAAAATCAGGTGAATTTTTTTCCCAAAGCCTGTTTCTGTTTGAAGGAGAATGTTTTATTATTCATTCTGGTTTTGCTGTATATGCTTTAGGTGTTATTTTAGCCCTCTCAGTGTATACAAAAGCTTGTAATGGCATCTGGAAAAATTTCCTAGGGGTTCAGAAATCCTAAGAAATAGTTTAGATGCTGAGAGGCTCTTTTATCCCTTAATTAATGTTGAAGCTTGTTGTATACTAGATCTTGATACTGTATCGCCCCACTGGACTGCCACCACAGGTTTGCTGGAGCTTGTTACAGCCTGACATCTGGGCCTCTTTGCTGGGTACCTTTCTATGTGCAATGCAGCAGCCCAGCACGGTGACTAATGCCTCACTTGTGCCACTGGAGTTCTGCTGGTAATTTAATTAAATTTGCTACATCACTCACATGAGCTCACACTAATTTGGTTTCCTTTAATCAAACACTGAATTTATGCTAGCCAAGTGTTATCATCTCCCCAAATGGCACAAGTCCTGTGATGACATCTGGCTGGATTTTGGCCACTTAATATAGACATCATGGCTGCTTTTTGATTAAGAGAGCAATGTGTGCTGCAGGCTGCCCCAGGCTGCCAAAACCATCAGCAAGGAGAAGTCATGGCAGAGTCTATGTACGTACAGAGACCCTATGTGATCTCCTACACCTGCTCCTTTTTTTCATACGGGAGGTCATGCCATACCAAAACCCTGCATTCTCCTGCTTTTAGACCAGGTAACCTAATTTCTTTAGAAAATAGGGTGGGAAGCTACAGTGGAGTGAAGAAAAACTTTGGGAACATGGGTGTGAGGCATCCCAGGGACAAGTGGTGTTACCCCAGGGTGCAGAAGCAGTTCACAAGGGCCTGGGTCTGTCTGTGTCACCTTCTCCTACACCTCCTCCTCCTGAGCTGTGAATCCCAGGTAGCCAAGTACCGTGTAGCTCTTTGCACTGCCAGCATCTGAATGCTGGTACCAGCGTTATGGGTAAAGGCTACAGTATGGGTGAGCCCTAAAATTTGCGCTAGGTCAACAGGAATTTCATGGACCTATGGTGTCTTCTCATGTTATAGTTCAGGCCCCTTCACACTACTCTATAAACGATGTTGACACACTGCTTGGCTTCAAACTTGCCTTTGCTACTAGTCAAGCAGCTTGAGCCCGGTTCCGGTATGCCTATACTGAAATGATTGATCTGTCCTGGATGAGATCCCACATGATTATCTCAGTTATGTCTGGTATCATCCTCTTACAGCTCATTTAAGCAAATCAATGTCTATTACAAGCTTAAATGAACTGCAAGGACTTGCCTTTAGGGATAGCATCACTAATTTAGGAAGGTAAGAAGGTCAGTGTAATGTAGACTTGGTGTGTTGACTCATAGCAACCTTTACCAGAATACGGTCTGGCACTTCCAAGATTTGCTAGGAGAAGTTTGAAAAAAGGAAACAAGGGTGTTGTAACTCAAGCTCAGAGCTTGAGCCGCTGTTGCCACTAGTTGTGCAAGTAAGTGAATAAGAGAACTACTATAGGCTAGAAATTTCCAGAATTACATGTTTCATGGTGCATTTATTGCCTGTTACATTTGCTGTGTATTATTGCTGGCTGGCTCAGTAACTGCTGATGGGGTCAACGTGGGAAGGTAGGCCTGCGGGAAAAGAGGCACATGAGACAATAATGATAGTGGTGCAGACTTACAGCATCTCAAGATGTATGGCCATAGGGCTGTTAAAAGGATTCAGATCAAGCCACTTATTCCAGACTATTCGCTGAGATTCTCACCTCTTTATTGCAGTTGAAATATCCCAGTAGAGGGGAAATGAGCAGGTTCTGCACTTGTGTAGTGTTTTTGAGACCCTCAACAATAGCAGAGGCTCTATAAACAGAGCACATTGGCACCTGCTTCTCTGTACTGGGTTTGTGTGGCAAGGTTCTGGCAGCAGGGCAGGACTGCAGGGGTGGCTTCTGTGAGAAGCTGCTAGAAGCTTCCCCCATGTCCGACAGCGCCAAAGTCAGCCAGCTCCAAGACGGACCCACTGTTGTCCAAGGCTGAGCCCTTAAGCAACAGTGGTAGAACCTCTGGGATAACATATTTAAGACAGGGAGAAAAGAATCTGCACAAAAAAATGCAGCTGGAGAAAGGTGTGAGACTATGTGAGAGGCACAGCCCTGCAGACGCCAGGGTCAGTGAAGGAGGGGCAGAAGACGCTCCAGGTTCTGGAGCAGAGATTCCCCTGCAGCCCGTGGTGAAGCCCTGCAGCCCACGGAGGTCAGTGATGGAGCAGATCCCCACCTGCAGCCCACGGAGGTCAGTGGTGGAGCAGATCCCCGCCTGCAGCCCACGGAGGTCAGTGGTGGAGCAGGTCCCCGCCTGCAGCCCACGGAGGTCAGTGGTGGAGCAGATCCCCGCCTGCAGCCCACGGAGGTCAGTGGTGGAGCAGGTCCCCACCTGCAGCCCACGGAGGTCAGTGGTGGAGCAGGTCCCCACCTGCAGCCCATGGAGGACCCCACACCGCAGCAGGTGGATGCGCCCAAAGGGGGCTGTGACCAGTGGGCAGCCCGCGCTGGAGCAGGCTCCTGGCAGGACCCGTGGCTCCCTGGAGAGAGGAGCCCAGGCTGGAGCAGGTTTGCTGGCCGGGCTTGTGACCCCGCGGGGGACCCACGCTGGAGCAGCCTGTGCCTGAAGGGCTGCGCCCCGGGGCAGGGACCCACGCTGGGGCAGGGTGGGAAGGACTGCAGCCCGTGGGAAGGGCTCGTGTGGGAGAAGTTCATGGAGGGCTGTCTGCCGGGGGGGACCCCAGGCTGGAGCCGGAGCAGGGTGTGAGGAGCCTCCTGCTGAGGGGGGGGAGCGGCAGAGACAGCGTGTGGGGGACTGACCGCAGCCCCTGGTCCCTGTCCCCCTGTGCTGCTGGTTTCAGCTGGGATAGAGTCAATTTTCTTCTCAGTAGCTGGTGCGGGGCTGTGGTTTGGGTTTGGTGTGAGAGCAATGCTGACAGCACACGGATGGGTTTGGTTGTTGCTGGGTGATGTTTATGCTACATCAAGGACTTTTTGGTTTCTCGAGCCCTGCCAGCCAGAGGGCTGGAGGGGCACGGGACATTGGGAGGGGACACAGCCAGGACAGCTGACCCCAACTAGCCAAAGGGACATTCCATACCATATGATGTCATGCTGAGTGTATAACCTGGGGGAAGAAGGAAGGTGGGGACATTTGGCATTATGATGTTTGTCTTCCCAAGTAACCATTACGCATGCTGGAGCCCTGCTCTCCTGGGGGTGGCTGAGCACCTGCCTGCCCACGGGAAATGGTGAATCAATTCCTTGCTTTGCTTTGCTCGTGTGTGTGGCTTTTGCTTTACCTATCGAACCGTCTTTATCTCAGCCCAGAGTTTTCTCGCTTTTACTCTTCCAGTCCTGTCCCCCATCCCACTGTGGGGGGAGGGAGCGAGCGGCTGCGTGGAGCTTAGTCACTGGCCAGGGTTAAACCAACACCCCACACTGCTCAGGGGGAGGAGGCAGATATAACTGGGAATGAAGTTAAGCCTTCAAAGAAGGGAGAAGTGAGGCGGAAGGCGTTTTAAGATTTGGGTTTATTTCTCATTATCCTACTCTGATTTGATTGGTAATTAATTAAACTAATTTCCCCAAGTTGAGTCTGTTTTGCCCGTGATGGTAATTGGTGAGTGATCTCCCTGCCGTTACCTCAACCCATGAACCTTCGGTTACATTTTCTCTCCCCTGCCTGGCTGAGGAGGGGAGTGATGGAGTGGCTTTGGTGGGCACCTGGCCGCCAGCCAGGGTCAACGCACTACAATCCTGTTTTCTCATCTTAGCACAGCCCCTGAAGGAAGTTACATCTTAAAAGACTGCGGTTTGTTGCAATTTTTTGTATTTCTTTAGAACAAAAGGAGCGTAAGGCTAAGGCAAAAACTGCTTTCAATTGCAAACATACAGCTTGCAGGTGTGCGCAGAGTTTAGCCTAAAATAACTGGAGGCAAAAGAAAGAAAAAAGCAGCTTAAAAATGTGATGTCAGCAGGAGAAAATAGACTCTGTGGGGCACTGGTTTTCTAAAGCCTTGTTCTGTAATCAACACAGCTCATTACCGTGGCTGTGCATGATGTTGCAAATGGCATTTGGATGAACACATTTTGTCTTTCCATCATGCTCGCTAGTTAACAAATTGTCTGCCCAAATTGCTGAACCATGTGTATTGTGTCAAAGAAGAGGAAAGCAGATTCTCTTTGTCAGGGTGGACAGCCTGTACCAAACTCTCAGTTTCTGATTTTCAACCTGCTGCTGTTTAGACCCCTATGAATTCTCCTGTGGAGGTACAGGACCTTGTATAGATGTCTCTTCCTCCTGCAGTGATAATCATACTGCTTCCTCTTCCCTCCCAGTCTACAGTGTACACCTGACTCTGAGGTCTGCAGACCACATTTTGGAAATTGGTCCCCCAAGCAATTTAATTTTGTGCATTTACAGTTACACCCCATTCTTCTTTTAAAACATCACATTCTCATAATATCTCAGTTCAGTCCTTAAATAGCACTGACGTTACCATTGCAAGGCATGGGGCAATCCATCCCGCAATCCCGGCTGCCGAAGGAAGTGACTGCATACCTTTCATCAGCTAGCAGCGTGTGTGACCGTACATCACATTGCAAGGCACAACACAAGTTCTGGCTCCCATCTGAATTTGCTTTGGAGTCTTTGACATGGGGTTAAAGGCAGCTGGACCTCTGCATTTCTTTCCTGTAGTAGGTGTTGCAATGTGTTTGGGGGTAAATAAGACATTGTAAGCTGTAATCTGTTGTGTAAACCTTGTTTTGAGTCATGATGCAGGGTGAGGATGCAGTCTACAAACTGACATTATGCTATGCCTTCTAGAGATAAAAAGGGTTGTGGGCCATTTTTGTCGCATTGTGATTGTGGACTTTCCAGTACAATGCCACTCGTAATTAAAGCAGTCATTAGAGTAATAAAATAGATTTATCAGGAGTTGCGTTACTGCATACTTTCCCCACACTTTTCAGCTGTTCAGTTGTATTCACTGTTCCATCCGTTGGATTTCTCAGGGGAAATGAGAAGGGTCCCATATTGCTTCTTACGTTAGGAAAATTCCCCTTAACTGGCTGTGGGGCTGCTGTGTTTCCTTTGTGCCATCCAGAAGCACAGAGGGGTCAAGGAGATGTTCAAATTTCACTTCAGTCTCACCTGAGGAGAAGGAAGAAAGGAGAAGCAGAATGGGACTATAAATGGTATCCCAAAGGTAAAGGAAAAACATGACTGAAAGAGGACTGACTTTAGGATTTGAATATCTTTTATTTAGTATGTAATTTTTTGGTGGTCAGACACTATCACAAGTTGCCCAGAGAGGCCGTGGAGTCTCCATCCTCTAAGATATTCAAAACCCAACTGGACACAGTGCTGGGCAACCTGCTCTGGGTGGTCCTGCTAGAGCAGGTGGGTTGGACCAGATGATCTATGGAAATCCCTTCCAAGTTCAGCCACTCTGCCATTCTGTAGTTCAGTGGTTTAGAAATTTACTTCCATTTTTCTGGAGGGAAGAAGGAGCTGCAAGAAGTGAATAAGTGAAAGTTAACAAAATCTTTCCCTTTTTCAGTTTAATGGCATTAACTTCTATTAACCTTTCTAGCCATTGCCGACCTCGTCAACGTGAGCAATCTCATTAGCTGGGCTGGATTTTATCAGCACGAGAGGTAATTCTTTAGTACATCCAGGCTGTCTCTGAGGTTTTCCTTAGTGTGGAAATGAGGAAGCGAGGAAGAAGCATTGAGAGACATTCTGGTTCGGTTCCCCATGGGGTCAGGATTTGCCTAAAGCGCACATCTGACCTGGGAAGCAGGAGATGCTGCTGGGTTGCTTACTGTAGATGCAGGAGTGAGGAAGATGTAGTATACTCATAGAGAAATGGGTGTGGGAAGAGGTTTATAGCCATGCGGAACAGCTGCTCATATTCAAGAGGAAGGCAAGACAAGGTTTTAAATGGAGCCTGGATATAATACAGGTTAGCCTGTATAAAAGTATGTATGTGTTTGTAGGACTGGTTTGAGGAGTCCTGGGCCTCAGGCTCTCTGGCTACATCCATGAACAGACACATCACCGCTTCTATCATTTCAGGCACTCTGTTACCCAGTGCAATTTTCTAGCATCAAGTTAGGCACCCGAAGACGATGTCCATAAGCAGAGCTGACTCAAGGCACAGGCAAAATAGGTAAACATCTGGGTTAGAGATTGCTGGGGAACAGCTGATCCCCTCTCACGTCTTTTTACCTGTTTGTGCCCTCTCAAAATTTCCCAGAATACTGCTGGTGCTACTTCTGTCTCCCTCTGCTTGTGCTGCTAGATTTAATTTTGCATTTCTGAGGCAGTGGAACTCAGTTTTGCCTGACGGCTGAGAATCCCTAAGCTGGCTCTGGAGACAGGCTGGATCAGCTCAGAAAGAGATCTGTTCAGCATCAGCGCTGGTGCGAGGAGGAGGAGGAGGAAGACTATGTGTCCAGGGACAGGGGAGGGGAGAGGATGCAGCCTGAAACAGGACCTTTCAGTAGTAGTTAGAGCCACTGAAATCAACATTTAACTTCATCTATAGACCCGTGCTGGTGTCTGCGTGGAAGCACTCAGCACTTAGACAAGGATTTACGAAATTATTTGAGCATAGGCTGAATAAAGGGCTGGTGTTCCTAAAGTAAGTTTTAGGCAGAACTTTTAAGCATCAAAGTGCAAGACTGCAATTCTAAGATGATACTTTGTTCCCTAATCCAGGAGGTTCCCAAACTTCAGACATACATTACTTTTTCACTTCAAAATTGTTCAGTGGTCTCTACTCATGCTTCTCTGGGGTCTGCTCCCTTCCTGATGGGATGGGCAGGGATGTCTTCCTCACTATCTTGTAGTAGTCTGGGATTCCCACAGAAGCAAAATCCCTAAACTGGTGGTGGGACCAGTGCCCCCTTCCTCAGAGGAGGCATCCTTGCCTGAGATGCATAAAACCTGCTAGTAGAAATCATGGCCTCACATAGTGATTCACACTGTTAAAACACTACTAAATGCCAAGAGCTGCCTTAATGCAACTTATGGTCTGAAATTCACATTTCCTATGTCTGAATTGTATGTATTATAGAGGACACATACAGTGAAAGAAGAAAAAAAACCCAAACCAAAACAAGAGGTTGTTTAAGTTAAAACAGCCTTTGCCATCCTGTACTGGGTTGACAGCTCTTCCAACCAGTGGAGTTATCCAGGGACTACTGCGATTCCCCAAGGTCAGCCTGACACACCTGATCACCTCTTCTCTCCATGCTACCAAATGTGAGACACTTAAATTAATAGATCAGCTTCTATCTGGTAATAAAATATCACATATATCCATTTACATGACATGTGAATCTGACTGACGAAATCCTATCACATGTGTCCCAGCAGTTTGTAGTACAGTTAGTCAGAGGAAAATTGAAAGTGAAGAAAAAGGAACATTTCCAGGCTGAGGAGGAAATGGGTAAGACGTTGAGCAAGAAAAAAGGCCTAATATTTCTTCCCCCGCCCCAGACATACGCACATAAATAAAGAGCGATTTCCCCTGCTCACTGGCTGTCACTTGCCTGCTGCATCTCTCTTGGGACCTCGAGCCATCCCTCCAAGATGTGGGCAAAGGTACTGTCTTGTTTCTTTGCACTGTAAGATGCACTTTTCTGCTTAAGCTTTTGTATCATCACTCTGTATGTTTCAGCAGGTGTACATCACACCATGGGATGTGTGGTTCACCTGCTTTAAACAACTTGTGTTCCTCAAGATAGTCTTAATGCTTTAGTACTTAAAGCTGAGTGAGAAACTTCTCTGAAATAAAGGGTACAATTCTGGTCACCATTGCTAGAAAAGAGTAATCCAATGTGAAAAACACAATGAAAAGCTACTGGCATAGTGGGGGTGAACCTGTATAATAAAGGAGGAGAGAGCAGCACAGCTTGTTTAACTTAGCAAAATTAAGGCCAAGCATAAATATCATCACTCTGTGTGGATATGTGCAGGGGAGTAGAGGAAGGGGAAGGACAAGGGGAAATGGAAGGAGAGAATTTGCAAAGAGACGGGGATGTTCAGAGCTATGTTCAGTAATGTCAGTATAAAAAAAAAAGCAAGTGTGTGTATAGACTGGTTGTAAATAATATATACTCTATAGGGGGAAGTTTCTAACGGTCAGAGAAGGGAAGGTCTAGATTAGTTTCTAATAGAGATATTAACAGCAGCTAACAACTGCAGCCAAGAAGCAGACTGAATCTGAATAATCATAGCACAGAATGGTTGGGGTTGGAAAGGACCTTAAAGATCACCTAGTTCCAACCCCCTGCCACGGGCAGGGACATCTTCCACCAGACCAGGTTGCTCAAAGCCCCATCCAGCCTGGCCTTGAGCACTGCCAGGGATGGGGCAGCCACAGCTTCTTTGGGCAACCTGTGCCAGTGCTTCACCACCCTCACAGTGAAGAATTTCTTCCTAATATCTAATCTAAATCTAAATCTAATGGGTCAATGCTCAACAAGAAAGCAAAAATAAAAAATTAGAAATACAATTCCCAGATCAGTAGGAGCCAAGAACAAGGAGCCACTGCTTTTCAAAGAGGTGAGAGCTCGTCTTGGAGAAAAGCTCAAACTCCAGCTGAGCGTGAATTCTATGGGAGCTGGGAGATAGCAGCAAGGGGTGCAAGGTAGAGCTGCCAAGCTCAGCAAGATTTGGGGTAGTAAGTCTGCTACTCAGGGAAATTAAATCTTGCCTCCTTGTGTGGTAGTGGCTGCACTGGATTGAAATGACACTTTCCCACTGATTTCAATAGCAATAAATAGGTGCCATGGAAAGCTAGATTTTTTTGCTTCTCTTTTTTTTATATATGTGTGTGCGTGTGTGTGTAGAGATATAGCTATAAATACAGTTACAGATATCTTGTGGTGTTACATCACCTGCAGTGCTTACCCTCAAGGACTCAAGTCAGGGAGGAAGCAGCAGAAATACAGAACAGGCAAGGACACTGATGAAAGTATAAATAAAATATAAATAACTGTGGTATTTCTGGGAATAAAAAGAGGAAGAATGTAAAACTTAGTTTTGCTGATGCAATTCATGTAAGCAGGGGCAGGGCAACAGAAATGGCCAGCATGCTAAGCAGTAGCCCAAAAGTGAAAGAAAAGAAAAAAAAAAAAAAGAGGGGAAAAAAAGAGTTTTCTTTACATGAAGAGAAATATCTACTTCCTCTTTTGTTGGTTTTTTTTCCCCCTCCCAGACAATTACGGGAAATTTTGCTAATGTCATTTATGGTTTGAATGCAAACCACTTGACAGACCAAGTCATTCAAAGAAGTAAGCGAATGATTCTGGATACTCTTGGAGTGGGGCTTCTGGGTACCAGCACTGAGGTCTGCCACAAAGTGACACAGTACAGCAAGGTAAGTGTGACAATCATAGCTTACCCTAAGGTTTAGCTTTCAGAAAAGCAAGGGAAAACTTAGGTTATAAGGGGAAACTTTGTCATGGTGAAATTCTTTTGGAGATGGGAAGAGAGAGACAGTGTTATTCCCACTGGAGACAGGGAAACTTCATTGCTCGAGTTACTTTTCACTCTGGATGGGCAGAAGTCTGTGTAAGAGACTGGATGCTAAGATCCCCCACTGCAAACACAGTTAATTAAGGATGCTTTCTTTTCTTTCACCTATAAGATTTTATTAAAAACATCCACATAGTAAACATCCCATATCACCAGACTTTCAAAATTAAGGAGCTGTTAAAAGGATGGAGAGTTAGTAGCAGGTTACTTCCAATCCATAAAACATAATTGTTTTCTGATGTACATTGATCATATTTCCCCTCCACTCTTGCTCTCTTTAAGTTAGAGAAGTACTTGACCCTGAGAAGAAGCCTTCCCAACACAGTGCATCAATGAAGAGTTCATCCCACTGTTTTATCGGTCAGACCTGCCCAGTTGCACTCAGGCTCCAGAGCTCTGTGCACTAGTAAGACTCTGCACAGAGATTCCCCCATTCCCAAACCCTGGTAGTTTATGCCCTTTTATTTAATTCCTTAAAGATCCCTTCATTGGCTAGAAGATCTGCTCAGCAAAAGGAAAGGAACAGCATCCTTTAGAGCATGGGGATACCAGTTCTAGGAGGCCATATATCATTTAATCATGGTCTTACTAAAATGTAGAAAAGCAGAACCATTAACTGGAGATCTTCCCCAAGAAGGTGATGACAGTTCTGAGGGAACTGCTGATGGGTGGTGAGAAGGCCAGAGGCTGTGTGAAGGTATTGAATGGCCAGATGGATGGTGTTGGTCTGTCCCCTGAGGTCTGTTTGGGCAGAAAGGGACATAAGCCAACAGGAAACCAAATTTCTTTTCATACTTTCTGAAAGAACAATATAACATTTGGGTCCCAAGAGGGTATGGTCTGATCTCAGTTACATCAGATATACAGCGCACATTTATTCTTGGGTTCAGGACTTTGAATTAATTGATGTCAATTTGTTTCAGATCTACAGCTCAGATATATCCAGTACCATCTGGGGCCACTTGGATTTCCGACTGCCTCCTCTGTATGCAGCCTTTGTGAATGGAGTGGCTGTAAGGGATGCTCTTTCATTTGCTCTTAAATCACACTAACTGATGCCATTCTTGCTCTAGAGAGAACAGAATGCTCCTAAAATCTTAGTTTGCTTTATTCTTCTGCCTGAAGCCTGCTACAAAATTTTCCTAGACTGTTCTCTTAATGTGTTTCAACTTTCTCCCAATGAGGCCAAGCTCAAGGTATGATATATATCTGATCCAACTCAACAGCATCCCTTACCTTAAATGCGGGACATGGGGCTGTTTTCAAAGGTCAGAACTCTACAGCTTGTTACAACTTTGCTACAGCTGCATTACAAGGAGGTACTCTTGCTCTCACTGATTTCACTGGGATCCAAATTTCATGCCAGCTGGCGAAGTATAGTTACAGAAAAACACAGATATAGACAGACGCACATATATATACATACACACATACAATATCAGAAGGCAATTTAATCTTCAGTTACACAGTTTTCAAAAGCCAATTATATATTTTGGACACATACTTTGTCATTAAAGCAATAGCTGACTCCCCAGGCATTTGTCTAAATTCAGATTAAAGCTGAAACCATTTGAAATTGAAAGATGCACAAGAGGTGGGGTAGACAAATTTGGCAATTATGCAAAACTAGGGAAGGTGACCAACCAAGGAAATGCTAATATTAAGCCTATCTAAATTAGTGTGACAACAGGATCAGAGGTCCAATTTGACACCTCATTTCCAACGTAGAGAAAATTACCTTGGAAATGAGATCTGGTACCTCTCAGCTCCTAGCAGTCCATGTAATATTCAAATCTGGCTGTTAGCATGTATATGATCATCTCAGTTTATGTCTCAGTCACACATCAATTCTAAGCACTTATTGATGACACCAGGGATGCAGCTTACCCAGTACTGGGCACAACTTTCGTCATCCTGCAGTGCAGAACAGCTTCCCAGCTGGCATCAAAGTTTTTCAAGGCAGGGACTGGGGAGCCTGACCACCTTCCCAGTTTGCTCTGAAGTAAGACATAGGTGAACAGGCATGAAAGTTCAGCTTTTGAAGCTTTATTGTATTATTAAAAATGCTGTCTGTCCCTGATGTTCTCAAGTTCTTGGGGGTTCTTGAAACTTGGCAGGGGGGAGGGTGGTATTGGCACCGTGTGACCAGCAGTACATTGCAGGCACTCACTGGACTGCTGGGAGCAGTCTTCTATCAAAACAGCAGCTCTATGCCATGCAGGGAATGCCCAAAACCTGCCTGAGCACCTGGGCTCTGGGCATGGGAAGGAGGCAGCATCTCTCTGGATACTCTCAAGGGCTAATCAGCTTGTCCCAGTTTTAAGAATGTAGTTTTCTCCTATTCCCAGCAACCCCAGGGACTCTAGTTCCTCATATGATAGGTCTTGTTTCAATGTGCTGAAAATTCAGGATAAAGCCTTGTGTACATTGGCAGGCTGGTGCCTACTGCCAGTGGATGGTTGCACTAGAGAAGTTCTGATGATACAGCTTTCAGTTAGCAGTAGGGATTCGACTGCTACAGTTTTAATGGTGTGAGCCCAAACAGCAGCATCAGTTGCAGTGCTGGGGAAGTGATTTCATTATGTTACACATAATAAACATATACTGTTGTGGGTGAAGTGAAAATTCACTTGAAATAGAATGATACTCCTTTGAGGCAAGATTTGTATTGCATCGCTGCATCTCACGGAGCCACGTTAGCAGTAAAGGTCTTAAAAAGAAAAACTTTTGAAGTTTTGTTTTCTAAGGAATATCTAGTTCTTCAGTCCTTTTTCATACCAGTTACAGGAGTTTCATTTGGCTGAGCCAATCTTGCCATGTCAGAGTTTATTTCTGATGACAAGTCAAGGCTTCTCTTTCCATTAGGTACACTCAATGGATTTTGATGACACGTGGCACCCAGCCACACACCCATCTGGGGCTGTGCTCCCTGCCGTGATTGCGCTCGCCGAGGCCTTCCCTCAGAAGAAAAAAATCTCAGGTCTTGATCTGCTCTTAGCTTTCAACGTGGGAATCGAGGTGCAAGGCAGGCTGCTGCACTTCTCCAATGAAGCCAGGAATATTCCAAAAAGGTACATAGAAATGCTTCAAGTAGAAAGCCGAGTGGAAGGGGTTTTTTCTTGGTGTTAGTACACTTAATTAAGTGCCAGTTAAAATATAAATGGAACAGTTAATCATATTTTCTGTTGTCTGCAAAATTAGGTTCATCTTAAATATAGATTTACATGACTGCTTAAGGCTTAGCTAATAAATTTATTTGTGAGAGCACTGATCATTTTACAAGAAGGAGGTGATTACCTTCCTATTTACTAAAAACAGCAGCAAAAGGGCAACGTTTAACAGCAGATACAATCATGTGTCACTTGCAAACTGGCTTGCTCTCGGCAGACAGGCGTCACTGGTGCTGGGCCCAGAGCAGAGCCCAAGAAGATGGGATGTGCTTAGGGGAAAGCCTAGAAGTGCGGGATTGGCTAGATGTCTTCTTGCTATTTTCTGTGCATTCCTTCTACCAGTTTTGCAAAACTAGTTCAGAATTAGAAAACTTGCCTCCCCTAACATGTAATTTATAGATGGCTGTAGATTATTTACAGATAATTTACAGACGACTATGAACTGTGGTGTTTTTGCCACTATTCTGTTCAGGATGCCTTGAACTATGAGCAGTTCTAACATTTCAGTTGCTTTCTGCGGAGGACCTATGGTAAGCAGCGCTATTGCAGTTTAACTTGCTCCTGGGGAAAAGCAACATCTTTTTGTGTTAGGACCACACATGAATTCGGGATGTATGTTTCTTTATGATCCAATCTGTCTTCCACAGCAGTGGAAGGAAATGTGAGCTTGTGTATATGCTGAATTCAGATGACTTTTTGAAATATGGTAAGGAAGATATTTTGTTTCCTCAGGTTCCACCCACCGACTGTGGTTGGTACAATGGGGAGTGCAGCAGCTTGTGCCAAACTGCTAGCTCTTGACCAGCTGAAATGTAAAAACGCCTTGGCTATTGCTGCCTCCTATGCAGGTGCCCCACTGGCTAATGCAGCAACCCAAACGAAGCCCCTCCATGTTGGCAATGCTGCCAAGCATGGACTGGAAGCAGCTTGCTTGGCATCACAGGGCCTTCAAGGAAACAAACAGATCTTGGACATGGAGTCAGGGATAGGGGCCTTTTATACAGATTACAACCCACAGACTCTGCCAACCTTGCAGTCCTATCCCTGGCTGTTGGGCCAGCAAGATGTGGCCATCAAACGCTTTCCTGCTCATCTTGGAACGCACTGGGTGGCTGATGCAGCATCTTCTGTTAGGAGGAAGCTTGTGGAGAGCAGTGACAACTTGCTCCCCCTTGATAAAATAGAGAAAGTCACTCTCAAAGTCCCAGAAGTCAAATATGTGAACAGACCCAGCCCTACTTCAGAGCATGAAGCTCGACACTCCTTCCAGTTTGTTGCATGCTCTGCTTTGCTAGATGGCACCATGTCGGTCCAGTCCTTCACCAGCGAAAACATTCACCGGCCAGCCTTGCAGGAGCTCCTCTACAAAACACAGCTGGAGCACCCTTCTGATAACACACCTAGCTTTGAGAGTCTTTACTGCGAAGTGAGTGTCACGCTTCGGGACAACACCGCGATCAGTGACCGCTGCAATACATTCTACGGACACTGGAGGAAACCTCTGAAAAAGGAGGACTTGGAGAAAAAGTTTCAATCCAATGCCTCCACTGTCCTGCCTGCAGAAGCCACAGAAGGCATTATAGAGACTGTGTACAATCTGGAGAAAATAGAGGACTGTTCTGTATTAAGTAGATTTTTATCAGGACAGTCAGCTAGAGAGCCTTCGCAGAAGCTGTGCTTCCTTTGAATGTTCCGACAGCTGGATGCTGTTCACAAAGCAAACGCCAAACTCAGGACAAACTCTTACTTAGTGACTCAAGCACTTTTAATTGGACTACTGTAACACAAGAGCCACGTTCAGTCCAATATTGTGGGTTTTGACTAAGTAAATACCTTAGCAATTATGTGCACAGCACAGGCTGAACAGAAGATCCATACTGGCACAGACTACTTGGATTATCTTTATACCTCTAGAAACAGAGCACTGCTTGCACACAACACAAACATTTCCCTGCTCTTCTGCCAAAAATATCTGTATGTCCTGCTTCCACTAATTAACTCCATAAAGAAAATCCAAATTCTGGAGGAGTATGGAAATGCTGTCTCCATCACTGTGAGAAGGCCAGCGAATATAAGTTTTTATATATTTACCTCTGTAGATTTAGCTCTGAAGCCTCCTTGAAGATGACACCCGCTACGTTGAAGTTTGTGCTAAAATAAATGCGTGCTAAAATAAATGTGCCACACAGAGCCGTAGCACTTGATATTCTGTAACATGTCAGATTTTGCTGTAAGGATTGGTCTGGCACTGACGAGGTAAAGGTTAGCGCCCTTCCTGATCATGCCAGCTGCGGAGCAAGAGGGACAACTCAACACTCCCCATCGTAAAAGCAGTTATTTCACAGTTCCATCTTTTCACTGCTCTGTGGTACAGGTTTGTTCCTGCTGTATTCCTGCTCCAGTTACAAGGCACTCGCTCAGCAAGACATGATTAGCACTAACGAGCAATGACACGTTTAGATTATTACTTCAGGCACTGCAAAGCATGAGCTACAGTACACTCGTGATGAGTGACAGAGACCTGTGAGCATCAGAATGCTTCTTAGGGGAGACAATTAAGTGTCCAAAGTGACAATCAACATACCTTGATAATGAATTCTGGGAAGTTTTAGTTCCTTCAGGAGTACAAAGCTGTGCCAGACTGCGCTTCTAAGAAAGGCTGACAACATTTGTTTACATTTGGAAGATCACAGCACGTGTTCTAACATACATAAAACGTACCTCCCTTAGGGCACCAAATTACATATGCAAAAGATCACAAAATAAAGATAATTCATTTTACTAAAAACCTCACATTATTTATTAGAGCAAACTTGTGTATTTTCCACATACAAGGTATCCATTTGTGCTTAAGCCTCTGACTCTCGGTTTACAAAAAGTTGGTTTACCTAGAGGGCTCTGCAAAAATTTCAGAAGTCCATTAGTTACACTTGCTTAAAGATTTGCAAGGGAAGGAAAAAAAAAAACGAAAAACAACAAACCAACTAATAACCACATTCTTTTCTTTTTCCCTTCTGATTAGAAAGTAGAATTTCATTACCTATACTGAAGGTATACAGACTCATTTACAGCTATTTCATCTGTAATTATAGCTGGGTAGGTAACACCAAATGTGAATTACTGATAACCATTAGTGATGTGATAAAACCCCACTGGACAAGGAGGGTTGCTGCACTATTTTATCAAGACTGAATATATTCAGATTAATGAGAAAAAAAAGCAGAACACGCCCACCACAGCAACCTTCAACACATGCTTTCTATTTTAAAAGAGAAATAAATAGGATAAACTTAGCAATAACCGTTTGAAGTATTACAGATTTAAAAAAAAAAAACAAAACCAGAAAACCACACCAAGAACTGTGAAGTTTAGCAGTTGCATTATTTTATTAATACAATCAAAGGAAGCTAAAAGCTTACACTTAGTTAATTTGATTTCCTCATAGAAGTCTGTACTCTTCCAGTCAGGCAAGTTTCAGGACTTCTTGCACCATTGTTCCAATTCCATCAAAGATTTCATGCAGAGGAGCCTTGCACATGAAAGCACAGGTAGTAACTATTTTATTGGCTTTATCCACATGGGATTCATTTACATTTTTGCAAATGTGCTTACATCCAAGCTCTGCTATAGCAGATGCCGTTTCAGCATCAGGAAATCTGTAAATAAAACAACTGTAATTAACATAAAGAGATGATACAGTCATAAAGTTCTGCCAACATAACTTGAATGAGAGAACTATAGTAATATTTAAGTGACTCTTTAGTTGAAGGTGACAAAGGAGTCAGACTGCCACTGTCAGGTTCTCCCATCCGTAGGGACACAAGTGAGATCTGATCTCTTTGAAAACAGGGTCTGAAATGCAAAGCCACGGTAATTCAGAAAGTACATTTCTGGTTTTAACCTTTCAGTAAGATTACAAGATGATACCAAGTGCAGCCATAGCTGATCCTCAGAAGTCTGAGAGATGTCAGCTGAACTTGCAGAAATGTTAGACCTTTTCCAACACCAGAATTCCACTGGGATTCTGCAGAGATTTTTTTTTTTTTCCTGAGGATAAGGGAGGAACAGATGCAATCCCTCACTACTGCTGCTGCTATGAAATTCCACTCAGGAGTTACCAGGAGTTGACAATCCTTGAAGCAGCACTGACTTCTGCCAGGCCCTTTTCTCACCTGCCTCCCCTAAACTGGCCCCAAACCACTACCACCAGAAAAACTTCATTAAAACACCCTGAGCTGACAAAAGCCCACAGATGCAAGCTAAACAACCACTCAAATTACCACAAATTTTTGAATGCCAGCCGGACAGATGCCTGTTCTTCATTTGCACATTTGTAATATGAACCATGGCCTTCAAAGGCACTGGGTAAGCAAATTCTGTATCTCACTTAGTGTAAGCTAAAATCTATCACTCAATTACCATGAATGTAATGTGAAAAAATAACTTTATATCCTTGGTCACCGGTGCATTTGCACAGCAGTGATTCTGTAAAAGTCACTTTGTTCTGTCACTTTTAGGGCTGACAGATGCCACATCCAGTGACTCATTAGCACACACACTGTACAATAAAGCCAGTGCAGGAACCCATGTCACCTTTGGTGGCTCAGAGCAATAGATTAGGCAAGAGATAAGGCTATCTAGAATTTTCAGACTATTAGTTGTACTGTGTCTGTGTCTGTTGGTATTATACAACATATCACAGACCAATATATTTCTGAATTTAGGGATAAACTGTTCCTGTGTACTAGCACATAAGTCACATGACCTCATGGATTCTGTCTGCCTGCCCCAAGAGCTCTGTGCCTACCACTATTATGCAAGTGAAAACTTGACGTAAGTGAAAAATGTCACTAATAAGTTACCCAAGGTTTACTGGCACCAGAGACCTCAGACTTTTGCACAGAAGACTGGCCACTTCCTAATCCTAATTCCCATATAAATTATCTTCATCCATTTTCTTCTTACCTTCCATCTACATTTTTATCTTGGCCGACTGTAACTTCACAACCAGGAAAGACTTTAGCTGCCAGAACTGGTGATATACAGCACAAACCAATGGGCTTTTTAGCACTGTGGAAAGCTTGGAGTGTGGAGTTTACATGTTCATTGACAGTACAGTTCTTGCCATCTGTAGCCCAGGAACACAGGTTCTTTGCTACACCAAAACCACCTAAAAAAAAAAAAAACAAAAACCCATACCAAAAACAGAACAACCCCAAAAGCTCTTCTCATTTTTTTACAACATAATCTTGGCAGATGTAGGAATGTTAAGTTGCTATACTGACGGTTTTCAGCACGTGAAACTTGATGAGTTTACGACGTTAAAAGTTCAACTGCACACTTTTTATACCACGTATGTTACACAGGCCAGAAAGCTTAATCTTGCTTCAATAACCAACAAATAGAAAACCTCACATCCATTTGCTAGTCACTGGAAAAGCTGCACCATCTGATATGCACCCCTCAATAAGCAAGAGAGAGATAAGAAGAAAGACCAATGATAACTAAAAGTGATAACAAAAAGTATAAGAGCGTAATTCATGAGGCTAATGCAAACAGTGATTTGACCCTCTACAGTAATTCATTCTCAAGTTTTAGTTCTATACTTCAGCAACTAATAGAGTTTTTTCCTCCCCTCAAATGATTTATGGACTTAAAAAAAAAAAGCCCCAAAAGTTTAACACAATAAGAACAAAATGGATATTACATAAAAAGGCAATGATAACATGCGATATTCTGAGACATACCACTCGTGAATGGTAACATAATTTCCTATTAAAAATAATGCTGGATTTTTCTTCCTAGAAATTAGTTATAACAATCGCTTTACTTGCATTTAATCTTCATTTAAATGTACAAGCATATTATATTTTACAGCACCTTCATTTGCTGGATTTATAACCATCAAAATAGACAGATTAAGAAGGTTATTAGTGTAACCATCGATTATACTTGATTCCTTATGGAATGTGCACAACATCAACTTTTCTACAATAAACAAACAGAAATTTCCACAAGTACTTCAATGAACAACATCAAGAAGCTTTGCATTTTTAATATTTTTCCTTTCACTCTTTGCTCACTTTCAAGTGTTATCTGGAATCTCTGAGGTAAGATTTTAATTTTCAAACTTAATAGGTTTCATTTCCCTCTAACAGTTATTACAGCAACCCCCCTGAGCCTGGGTTATAACAGCATGAAATTAACGTGGAAAATATTTGCTAGGCTCTACTCCCTGATCAGCTCTGATGTCACCCACGCGTTTTAGTGCTGGAAGTGTTTCTCCACGTTATACAGCCACCCTCTGCTGGCCTTACAACAAAAGACAGCGTAACAAAATTCACAGCGGGCACAGCCGTGAAGGCCGTCTTCAGCAGTACTATGAATACTCTGGAAACTGATCTTCAGCGTCACAGTTGCCTCGTAACGCCTTGGCTTCTTCATTTCTAAAGTGATTACAATTACCTCTGTCTGAAAGGCAATTTTGTGGTCTATAAATAAAAAATTATCCATAAACATGTTTAGTATAACTTCATCAGCAGCAAACCAGATACATAATTAAAACAACATGTACTCACATCTGACAGCGAATATAATCTATTTGGCAACCTGCTATACTGCCAACAATTTCAGAGGCCCTAAAACTAAGACACTGCCATGTAATATCAGGTTTGGGCCCTACTTTTGTACTCTGGTCAGTGTTCTTGTCCACAAACAGGCACTGAAGTTTTCACAATCCTTAGAAAGAAGGAATAGTGTGATGTATAATTTGACACCACAAGAACACTCTGGCATTTTAAATTAATAAACTATAAATTAATAAATAAACTGAGATGACCTGCCAGCCCATAAGAGCTTCCTAAAACATCTTCTCATCCTCAAAAGAAAGTAAAAAGAAAGAAAACACCCACATACATCTCAAATTCAAGATGTAATTTATTCTCCAAATCGATTTAAAAATAAAAAAACAGCAGAAGCAAACCAGTTATTTGCAATTGAAAAAAACCCCACGATTTTCTTTTAAAAGCACCTACCAGGGAAAATGACTGCATCAAATTCACTAGCTTTCAGTTCAGCCAAATCCTGAATATTTCCTCTTGCCAATCTCGCACTTTCAACTAACACATTTCTCTTCTCTTCTGTTGGACTTCCTTTCAGGTGATCGACTACATCCTTTTGCTCAATATTGGGGGCAAATATCTTCACCTAGAACACAGAGACGAATCAATTTTGTGAATATAAACAGAACTCACGCAGCCTGGTCACAAGAAAGATCATTTCATGAAATCAGGTTTTGTTCCTGAAGTCTCTTATCCAAGAGAAGTGGATTCCACAGGATGGATCTATCACATTAAATATCTGAAGTGACAGGTGGCATATTAGGACAGGTAAATCCGGTCATCCTCCCCATCCTATTCCTACAGCCTTTAGACAGAACTGCATTCTTGGCCAGCATTAAGCTTACCGATTTTGCTATGGCCTGCATTCCCTCTGCAGGTAACCCCAAGGACAAACAGAGCACCGTCATTTGTACCAGCAGCCTGACTGGACACACAGCTGAGTCTGAAGAAAGGCTACTCTTAACTATTATGGGATCAGAGCGCTAAAAAAGTTTTACAAAAAAAGTTTAAAAGATACAGATGCAAACCTTACAGCCATTTCCAGTGCAGACATTAGAGTTACTTGCTTTCCTAAGACACTGGTAGCAGGAAGGAACAGCAAAAGACGGAATAACATATTTTGAACAATAAGGGAAAGCTGCATTAAAATGTCAAGCTCTGTGAAAGCTGTACCGCAAAGGCTGTCTTCACGTATCTGTTTTGAAGTTTGCCTGGCAGGCTTCTCAGCGCTCGCCACTTTAGTTCACTTTAGAGAGGGCAATTTTGTGCTAAATGTGGAGGTGCCGTTGTTACCGTCAGACACCCCAGTGCCGCTACACCCAGACACCCGCAGCCACGGGCACGACCCAGGCACACCCCACACCCTGGTCCGGGCTTCCCAGGGACTCCCCGTTACCGAAAAAGCCCAGAAACAGCTGGCACAAACAAGCAGGTGAACCCGAGCGAGGGCGAGCGCCGGCCTTCCGCAGAACCGGCTGGACAGCGGAGCCGGCACGTTAACCGGGCCCCATCCCCGGCTCGGCGCAGCCTGGGGCGGGGGCGGGCAGCGGGCTGGGCCTCCTGCCGCTCCGCACGGCCGGCTGCCGCCCGCCGCCCCTGCCCGGGGACACGCACGTCTCGGGGAGGGGTATAAATACAGAAAAGGGAGGGGGTAAGATAAGGAGGGAGAGTACGGCTGAACAGACTTGGTGGCGTGCAGTGGTGAGAAGCGGGAGGAGCTCGGATCCCACAAACCGTGCCCAGCGCCGGGCTTCGGCACAGGGCCTCGGCGGGGAGGGACGCAAAGAGATGGGGAGACGAACCCGGCCGCCCCCCGGGGAGCCTGTCGCACCCGGCTCCGCACAGCCGCCGCGGGGGGGCCGGGAGCCGGGCCCCGCCTGGCCGCCCCCTACCTCCGCGCCGCCGCGGCTGAGGTGCACCAGCGCCGCCGCGGCCTCGTGAATCTCGCTGCCATCGAAGACGCCGCAGCCGGCCAGAACCACGGCCACCCGCTTGCCCATGGCGGCCGCTGCCGAGCCCGGGCGCAGCCTGCTCACGCCACCGAACCCGGGCCCGCAGCACCCTCCCTCCTCCTGCTGCGCCTGCGCCACTGGGCCCTCCCCGGGCTCCGCGGCCTGCCCCCGGGCTGGCGGGGCCGGCGCCCCGCGGCTCAGCCGCACCGTCCGCAGGTGTTGCGGGCAGTTTTCCACTAGGTGCTCTCCCTCCTGCTTACAAAACGTGGGTGGGAATGAGTTTTAAACGTTGCAGAAATCTGGGGAAAAAAAGCACGAGACCTGCCTTTAGTTTTAAACGATGCAGGCTCAGGAGTCTTTTTGGTCTCGTTTCTCGCCGGGCCCTCGCAGTGTTGTTACCTACCCACCGCGTTCCTGCAGCTTGTCTGAGGGCTGCTGTGCCACCAGCAGGGCCTTGCAGAGGCTCCGTGGTGTACCCCTGCAGCTGGTTCTTTGTTTTACACATAGGACTATAATGGTGTAATGAATATACTTTGAAAGCCAAGTGAAGTGGAGTGTGGGTAGGGGCCAGCGGTACTGATGGGCCCTGATGCTGTTTGTTTCCATGATAACCTTACTCGACAGACCCACACACATCTTTTGGCTCCCTTAACCTCATACTGCGCTGTGGGGAGCAGCTTCGTTTTACCAGGAAAACCAGTTTCTTTGGAAAACCAGCCTGCCTTTTCACCTGCTCCCAGCTTAGTCATCAAGGCATTGGCCTAGGAAATCAAGGGTTTCCTTGGCCCAAGGCAGCATTCACCTGTAGTCCCCTTCTTACACACACATGCCACGCCAGAGACCAGTTCTAGTCAATTTTAGCAAGATCTCTCAGCTCTCGGTCCTTCATTTTTCGTGAGCTGCTTCTCTTACAAGAAGAAACTTGGGCTTAATAATGAAAACATACACTTTTACGGGACCAGAGGGCTGAAAAGCTCGATTTTGTAGAAAAATGAGAGTGTCTTCAAAAAATCTGGAGCATGGGGGTTCTGCAGGGGACCCAACAGTGCATCAGCTGGGAAGCGCAAAAACGGCATATGAAAGCAAAGTCTCTGTAACAAAATGCGTTCAGCTATATACTGAGAGGTCAGGAGGCTGTGTGGGATAATGGATAGGGAGACTTTTGAACAGGAAAGGGCCAAGATAGGGAAACTCCCTGCTTAAAGGCAGACTGCTGTCTGCTGGGCAATCTTTGCTCCAAATGAATGTAGGGCTACAGCTCGGACTCCACCACAGCTCGCACTCTGTCTCTCAGGATTAAGAGCAGGACTGCAGTGCAGCTGCAGTTCAGAATGCCCACAACTGCTCAAAATGCTTGAGTTAGAGCTCTGTACAGCACCAAATCTTCACCTTACTCTCCAGATTGAGTAGGACCCCAGGGAAATTCCAGTGGAGCCATCTCAACCCAGAGAAATACAAAATATGTTTGGTGAGAGTGGAGTGGCAGTTCAGCATTCTTACTGGCATGGGACTCCTTAGGCGCAGATGTAGGAGAGTGGGAAGGCTGGGTTGGGGATCAGGGACCTGAGAGTCTCCAGAGCTAGAATCCCACTAGAGTCCTACTCAAGCTTGAATGCTAGGAGGATGCTGCTGTCTGGAAGGAGCTTCATTTCAGTGCATGTTTGGAGATACAAGCAGAGTCCCAGACTCTCCTGTGTGTTAGAGCCAGGGTTAATGTTAGAGCTAGGGGACTGAGCACCTTCAAAGCTGGAATTCCCTGCTTCTTTCTGTCCTGACTTACTGGCTAGTACTGTTCCTGGGTGGATCTGAATTGTCAGTAACCTCATCTCTAGCCTTGCTTCTGGTCCTGTCCCTTGGGTGGACCTCAGACTCACATTACAGGTAGCCCTTTTTCCTGGATGGACCTTGGACTTGATTGGGATTCCAATTCCCATCCCACTTCAGGTTCCCCCATGTCACATCTCTGTGACACCTCCATAACTGACCTGGCTCTGTTCCATGGTCTAGCTCCAGCTCGCTCATGCCATCTCCTGGCTTTGTGATCTTATCATGGCCCTCTGTATCTGCCTTAGGTCCATATTTTCATCCCAGGTCATGGCACATCCTTGCCCTGGCTCTGCACCACCCTGAAGTATCGCCCTGTGATGACTCTTCTCTGGCCTGGGCCCACAAAAGCAAGTAGCAACAGGAGCATTTCACAAGCGGTACACCTCTGAAACCAGATCTTTGCAAGGTGAGAGTACAAACCCTGATGGGAGAAGAAGCTGCTGTGAAGGCCCAGAGTGCACTAGTAGCCCTATGATTACGCAGGCTAGCCTCAGCTGTGGCCTCCACCCTCACACCCTCTGGCCACAAACCCATGGGCTGCATGTAAACTTAGGCCTGGATGTCTGGAGATGGTACGAGATATGCTGTAGATGTGCATGTCCAGTCCTGTTTCTTGTCGTCCTGACACACAGGTCTTCCTGCACAGACCGTGAACCTGTGCTACAGGTAGTATTCTGCCTCCTGGATGGAACTTGGACACATCATAGGTAGCCCTGGGCTTGATTCTACCTTGCTGTTTCTGGGGCTGTTGCTGGATCCAGCCACTACTACATACCTGTTCCCATTGAGAAACTGCAGGACTGCAGTGTGGTCATTGATGTCACTGCCCTTGCCTGCACCATGGTCACCTCTGCTCCTGGGTTGTCCTCTCTTGCAAAGCAGCCCTACTCCTGCTGCTCCCTGACACCCCCAGAGATAGCATAAATGACAAAAGTTGCTGCCTGACTTCAGATAAACATCTGGGGAGTGGGGACGAGGATTCACTGCTATGCAATGTGGCAGCATCAGAGTTAGGGTGCCAGGGCATGGTGAGGGCTGGCTGCTCTCCATGGGGAGCCTAGCATGATAAAAGGACAAGTGGAGGCTGTGTCCCACCCTCCCTGAGCAAGGTGAGCAGGGCAGCTCTGGTGATGGCAATGAAGTTCCACCAAGAGTCCAATCACTAGGCAAGTCCATAGTGATGAGGCAGATCCAAGGCCAAGCTGGGTTGTCAGATGCATGAGTCAGGGTCTGCACCCATGGGGTACATGTCTGGGCCCAGGCGTGGCTGCAGCGTAGCTCAGGTGGGAGGCAAGAACCTTAGCTTAAAAGCAGCTCCCCATGAAAGGAGTAGGGAGATCCTGCTGAGGTGTCTCAGCAGAGCAGAAGCAATTTCTGGCTGTCCACACAACAGTTCTTGTCAGACTTTGAGCAACCAGCTACACACCCTGAAGGGGAGAAAGCATGTACTGTTCCCTTCAGGTTTCAAAGGGTTGAATTACAGCTCTGTCCAGGACCCCAAGGCTTTTCCTGCTGCTCAGGATTTGAGAAAGATATTTTCTCTAGTGGAAATCCTGCTCTGAAGGGCCTTAGTTGCCTAACAACATATTCTCATATTGGCTTAAATTTGACTTGAATAGTTCTTTGTATTTCACAGACTGCATCTGGTTGACTCATAAATTTACTGATCTCTACCCTGCAGCAGATACCAGAGAGTCCCTCCTAGCACAAAACTCATGATGAACTTCATTTGCATCCTTATTCCAGCCCTCATTCTATCTCTCAGGCTTCAGCAGAGCCCTCTGGAATTCCAGCTTGGAAATAAATAATTTCCCTCCCTTGTCCCCTAAGCTGCTAGACAAAGCAGAAGCTGCCCTGCAGTTCCAAATGCTCACTGAGCTGCACACCTCTCCTGAAGCACAGTCCTCATCCTAGCTCTCAGGGTTAAGGAGGACATGAGGGGAACCCTTAGCCCTACCTTACATGGTCACAAAGCCCAGCCGTTCTCCTTTTCTGTAGAGAAAGATACGGCTTTCTCTCACCCCAACTCACAGTTCAGGTTGCATCTCAGGCTATATAGCAGAGCATAGGTGCAGAGGAGTCCTGTGTATAGCTCCTTTTTTCAAGATTTCTTTCATACTCCTCAAAGGCGAGAGGGTGGACCTCAGACTGATGAACTCCTGTCTTTCAGACTGGCTTCAATATGACTTCAGGTGACGTTTGTATTTCTCAGTGTGCATCCAGCTGACTCAATTGCTAACATACACCATTGTGAATATCTTTTTAAAAAAACCCACCAAGCTGCAAGCAGTAAAACTGCCAGCTGCGTAGTTTTGTTTGCTGTGATCCGTATATATAACTGTAATTTTCTGACTGAATGGCATATTGCTAGAATATAGGCTGGCAGATGTGCAGCTGAGCATGTAAACACCATCCAGAGGAGCCCATTGTTGTGAGATAGGAGCTGTTACTTCAGGTTCACCAGCATCTTTGCTGTGACTATTACAGTGTGATGACTCACGTAGATGTTCAAACCCAAAGTAGCTGTTCAAAAATACAACAGCAGGGTTGGTTTTCCCCTTTCCCTCTGTTCCTTCCATCCTGTCGCTTTCAAGGGCAGAGGTGGAGAAGGTGCTGTTTTATAATGGGAAATCTCCAAGAGTCTTCTTCATTGTCTCAGGAAAATATTTGCTTTTCACTAATCAAAAGGAAATACTCCGGGAAATAAGAAAAAATTTAGGAATTTTGTCAAATCCAGACGTTGATCTTTGTAGTCAGTCTCAATCTTTCCTTTAAGCCTGCTAGTGGACAGAGATGCAGATCATCTCTGTGAGTTTATAAAGGGCACTTTGACATGTTTCTGGATAATAAACGAGACAGCCGCTGACTCAGAAATTGCTGATGTGAGCTTTTTTAGCTGAAGTACATTTATTCACAAATCTATTAGTTGTTAATTTTCCATGTTAAAATATGGTTCACAACAAAACCTAGATTCTATGAGAAGAAAAACCAGTACTGTGCTGCAAAAATTTTGTATGGGATGCAATGAAGTAAGATATAAAAATGCTACTAAAATGAAAAAAAAAATTATAAAATCAATAGCTTTACCATCTTAGTTATTTGACCTGACACCTTCAGCAATCACAGCAGTGCCTGCATGAGACTTAATAGTCCAAATTGTAAACTGAGCCAGGATTAAGAACCAGTTCATAGTGTATTTCCAGTTTGGCTACTGAGCAGTTACAGTACCTTCATTATGTCATTTCACTTCCCTGCATCTTGGTTTCATAGCAGGGATAAATTATGCTTCCATTATTTCATAAAGCACTTCTAGAGTTACACATCAAAAACTCTGAAACTAGGAGTTACGGATATATTCCACAGAAACACATACCTTTTTGAACAGATGAAAGAGCTGGCATCTTGTGCTACGCTCAAGCTAGGAAACACATATGAGTAATAGCACATGCTGTTTTATAAAGAACAAACCCAGAGCTTTACTTTAAAACAAACAGAAATAACATGGATGAGATTGAATTGAAATATGGGAATATAGGTATGTGTAGATCATGCATACATGCATTAATATATAATGCTAAATGGCATGGATTTTAAATATAAGCAGTATAGAATCAGGCAGGAATGAAGTGAGATACAGAAATATTGCTGAAATGAAGGATTTTAATAGCTGTGCCATCTTACGGTTTTCTGAACACCTTTAGTACCTCCGAAACTGATATTCAGCAGCCTATCCTGCATTTTTATGTAGGATGCAGGGTTCTCCACCTCCAATTTTGTTTGAATACAGCCTAGCATGTAGTGCTGACTAGAGAACTGATTGTTCTTTAGGGGCTTGTATGCAATGAGCAGGGATATTTCTCTGGCTCCTGATAGCCAAAAGTCCACAGCACAGTTATTATTTACCCAGTGAAGAGCAAACGGCAGTGCTTTCACTGCAGATCCCAACCACCAAACTTAGCCTCCTGGACTCTGATGCCAGTGTAGCTGGTTTTGAACTCTACAGAGCTGGAAAAAGCTGTGCTTATTCCAGGGATGATGCTGGCAAACTGGTCCTCACCGTTTCCCTTAGCCAGAGTTCATCTGCAAGATAGTTCTCGCTGTTGCCATAAAACCAAGAGAACAAACTGCTATATAATGCCCATAACGTTAAGTTTATACAGACTGAATTTCAATTCTGAAATAGGTGGCAGGTATACAAGCTTGGCTTGGAAGCCCTGAAAGGCTTCAGACAAGACTTCTGGGCAGCCCGAAGGGGCTCAGGACTACGGGGTTTATGGCAGCAAAAGCCTTTCTGCCGCGGGCGAGGCCGCACCTCTCCGTCCCGGGACCCAGGCCATCCCTCTCGGCGGGTTCTGGTTGTAAGGGCCGACATCTGCTGTGTGTTTTACGGTGGCTCTAAGGCAAGGCTCATAACAACGTACTGGGCTGCTAACAAACGCTTCAGCTAAATTAAAAGAACGCGCAGCTGTCTGGGTCGCCAGAAAACTGAATTCGTAGTTCAGTCCAGTGATGTTTTTCAGGGATGAGTCAGCCCACGCTCGCTTTTCCTCGGGAGGAGGAAGACACCCCGCGCCGGGCCCCGCCGCGCCGCGCCGCGCAGCGCCGCCCTCCCGCCCGGGCTGGCCGCGCCACGGCCGAGCTTGCCGGGCCCCGTGGGCGGGCGCGGGGGCGGCCCCTTCCCGCCCAGCCTCCCGCAGCCCCGCAGGCCGCGCCGCCATGGGCTGCCGGCCGCTCCTGCTGCTGCTGCTGGCGGCGGCTTGCGGGCCCTGCTTCCCGGAGGGGCTCCGCGCCCCGCAGCGGCGGTGGCCGGTGCCTTACAGGTGAGTGGCCGGGGAGGGGGCCCGGCCGGTGGGGGAGGCACGTCCCCCCGGCCGCCCGCGCCTAACCGCCCGCCTCTTCCAAGGGCCGCCACCTTTCCCTTTGTTTTGTTTGTTTAATGTTTAGACTAAAAAGGCTGTGCATAGTTTTCTCTTTTTCATCACGGGGGTATTTGTCGCTGTCGGTGTTTGGTGTACTTCGCTCGCAGGTGTGGGGGAACGGGCGTGCCGGGCCTAGGGCAGCGCCCGCGCTGCCGGCGGTGGGATTGCAGCCCCCGGGAGTGACGGCCCTCGCTTGGAAGGTGCGCCTTTAATTCCCGTTCTAGCAGAAAGCTGCGATCAGGAAGTTGGGCTAGGATTTATTTTACTTTATTAAATCTAAATTTCATACTTCTGTTCGTGATACGAACTGGTATAAATCCCATTTGCTGCTCCGGAGCTGCCTCAGCCCCAAGGGCCTGGTGGCGCTGGGGAAGGCATAGGAGGGGACGCTGCCACGTTTTCCTGAGGCGAATCGCTCAGGCGTTGGCAGTGCTGGGGAGAAGGGCCCCCTCAGGAGAAGGGCTACGCTTGTGCGTGTATTTTGTGCAGGCTTGCTGTTTGCCAAGGGAGGTGTTAGCAGTGTTTAACTGCTATCAAGTGCAAGCCTGAAGTTTAGAGAGCCTGTTGCACAATTCCCAGCGGTTAGATTTTTATCTGGGGGTGCCTGAAGGAGCTGATCTTGCAGTCCGGAATCGTCTGGATTTTCCAGCAAATTCAGTAGTTGCAAGGCTGGGTCTCAGGTTCGTCAAAATTGGAGCCTGTTAGTGTGAAACACTCAGAAATGTGGCATTTTAATGCTTCTTAATGTGCTTGTTATTTTCTTGTCACAGGCAAGGTGCAGCGGGAGGGGAAATTGAAAATGAAAGGTGTGCAATTAAGAAACAGGACTTAAATGTGTGGCTGGCATAAGTCTTTGTTTTCTATAACTGTGTGTCCTTTTTCCAGCCATACTCGTTTATTTTTTTTTTCTTTCACACCACCCCAGGCAAAATAAAGGCAGATATACTGAAGTACCAGCAAGCTTGGAGAAGTCCACAGGCAAAATAAATCTCATCAGGGCTACTGGCCTCACTATGGCTCAGGGAATCATGTGTCCTTGAGTCATCTCATGGCTGGAGTACATTTGCCATTGAGTAGCCCTGCACAAGTGAGTGTGTTAGACTCTGAGGCTGTGCTCTGGGCAAGCTGTGTAAGCCAAGCTGTCTTGGTAACAGGAATATAAGAACCTTGTTTTAAGTGACATACAGTGAGTCAGTCTGAAGGAAGTTGGGAAAGGAAGACTTGTCAGAAAGGTCTTTTGCTGTTTGTATATAGTATGATATGTAAGCTGGTCAGTTTTTGAGGTTTAACAGGAGTGATGAATGGAAACAGTGATCCTAGCTAGGTTCTTAGACCTCTTTATCTAAAGTAGCATAGAGGAACAGCATATTTTTTCCCTGATGTTGGCAGTGTTCTAGAGTAAAAATAGCTCCATCTGGGGAGCTTGTACTGTGGAATAGTTTCCCAGAGCAAACCAGTCAATCCTTGTGTAGAGAAACCACTAGGAGAATGTTTTTGAGGCAGATCTCAAACCGTCCTCTACCCACCATCTATGTGTCTCTCATTTTGTGACTGTAAGTGACCCTTTGTAATATGCATCATTTCTGCACCTTCACTACCCAGTACTGTGTACAACACGACTTGCATTTTTGTGTCATTAAGTCCTGTTTCTACAAATGTGCACCTTGGCAGCCTTACGAACTTACATACACCGAGTGTTGCAGTGTCTGGATCACACAATCTGTCTTTGGTGGTGGCTGGACACTTGAGTTCTCCCACTCAGGCCCTTAGGAAGCCATGAGACAGTTACTCCAGCCATGAAGCTGTACTTAAAATTCTCTTTCTCAGTGCTTCTCTTTCTCAACACAGGCGCTTTGATTACCGTCCAAAAACTGATCCTTACTGCCAAGCTCGTTACACCTTCTGTCCCACTGGCTCTGCCATTCCAGTTATGAAGGAAGAGGATGTCATTGAAGTGTATCGGTTACAGGCTCCAGTATGGGAATTCAAATACGGGGACCTGCTAGGACATTTGGTGAGGTGATGCTTTTGTTTAACAAAGTTATACTGGCAAATTCAGCTGAATTCAACAGCAGTTGTCAAGAATGGGTGCTGTAAAGTTGGGATATGCCTGTGTGGAGGAGTATTGGAGCACACAAGCTAGGCTATCTATAGGAAAGATATCCAAAGAGCAGTAAGTTTCAAACAAAAGTTACAGAATTTAGTTCAGCTAAAGAGAAGAACATAACCAGCACTGTCGGTGGGTTTGAATGTGTTCCCTTATGAAGCTGCGTATTGGAGTGTTTTGTACACACATACCACTATGTTTTGGGTGTCTTTTTTTTCTGCACTAAGACTGCATCAAGGACATATTTATTTGTCTCCTACTATCAGATGAAATGCTTGCTTAGTGTATTAACTCTGCTGTTGTCAAACACATACATTTTCATGAACGTGGTTATCTGTCAGGAGTGGACAGCTAGCTGGTCAGAACTGTGGGTGATGGGGAGTTGGTTGCTTTTATGGTTCTTTCTTGAATGTTGTGATAAGCCTCCATTCATGGAGTCATGCAAACATGAAAGACTGTCAACTTTAGTAATATTTATAACTGTAGCAGCATAATTAAGCTTCAAAGCGTGATCCCTAATGAATAAAGAAATACTAATGTACATGAAATAGGAACATCAAAACCAAGCACACAGACTGAAAACTAGAAATAGCTTCAAATATTATTGTTTCTGTTGTTAAACTAAGGTTGAATATATGTATTTGCTATACAGTTTTGCCAAAGAAATATTTATTCCATTCCTTTTGTGGGTTTCATTACTAAGATCTGTTTTCAGTAATTCAGTTCTGCTCTTTATTTCTTTGATACCCCTGTGAGGTTAAGCAAGCTTGAGTTTTGGTGATGAGCTCCCACTGAGTACCTGTCTCCAAATAAATGAATTTACAATGGGTGGATAGACAACCACTGAGACAGTGTGACTCTGATAAAAGTGTGATACAATCTAGTATGTTGTCCATCAATGCTGCTGAATCCAAGATGTTACAGAAGCCTCTTCCTCTTTTCTCGCCCTGTTACACAACAGCTCCCAAGTGTCTTATCTTCTGTACAAGTCAAACTGAAGTAATTTTTATGGTAAAGGTTTTTTGTGGTGTTTTTATTTTTTCTTTTCCAGAAAATTATGCATGATGCTGTGGGTTTCAAGAGCTCTCTAACGGGCAAAAACTACACAATGGAGTGGTATGAGCTCTTCCAGCTTGGGAACTGCACATTTCCACATCTCCGGCCTGACATGGATGCACCGTTCTGGTGTAACCAGGGAGCTGCCTGCTTTTATGAGGGAATAGATGATGCACACTGGAAGGAAAACGGAACGTTAGTTCTCGTGACCACAATATCAGGTAGATTTCAGATGCTTTGGATAGTGCTAAATACATTGAAATACGAGTCAGCCTTGTCTTCATGTAAAACAGAATCTTTTAATTTATGTTTTGTAGGTTATTCGCAATGTTAGTCGCAGATGCTGATTTCTTTCAAATTGAAATACTATCCCTGCACGCTCTTTAATACAGAAAGTGATATGAGGCTGCTGGCTTTTGATCAACACACACTGGAGAGTTGTTAAATGAGAGTCATTTGGTGTTGCTGTACAAAACCACTTGAGTCTCTTGAGTGTAAAAATAGCAAAACAGCTTATACAGAACCATTATGCACTCTTTTGACATGGCTTCACCAAAACAAAACCTTCTATTGTGAAGTGGCAGATGACTGCTGAGATAGAAAAACTGCCGAAAATGTGTAAATTGCTGAGCAAACAAGTAAGGCGTATTTAGAAATAGTCTCAAATATAAAAATAATAATCTCTATTTCAGTCTCCCCCGCTGTGTCATAAAAACTGTGCAGATGTCCCCAGTAATAGGTCTGTCTCTTATGTTGTAGAACAAAACCAGGATTTACACCTCTAAATACATGGGTGATCACCAGAATAGCTTCCTGGTGTACACTGAACACTGAAATGCTAAAATAAAGAGGTCATTTAAATACAGTGAATGACTTATGAACAAAGTCTGCTGAGGACTTGGAGAGCTGCATTTTGTGTGATCAAACCCCCTTACTCTTGGAAGCTGGCATAATGTAAAAGGCACAATGGAGAGTCAGATTGCAGCTGGTGTGGTGTGGTGCTGTATGTTTGCCCACTTCTACCTTTAGCAGCTTTGCTGGACTCAGTCTCTAGACAATCTGTGCAGGGCTGCTATGAAATTCTAGGCTGTTCTTTAAGCAATGAAATAGCAGAGCTGCTTTCCTGTTTATGACTGAAGTCTTTGATGCCTGATATGATTGGATTCTTTTGTACAAATACCAAGTTCAATATTTTCATGGAGTTGTGGAAATTTTAATGCTTCCTGCCTGTGTGGATTGTTTGATGCCTAAGAAAGGTGAGGAGCTTTGTGGAGGTGTTGTTACAGTCTTCCTTGTCTCTCTTGCTTCCTCTTTACATGAAACTTGAAGGAAGGTGGTATCTCTGAGGATTTTGAATTGTCTGAATTTGATTAGGAATCTGAAAGTCACTGTGGAATAGGATGAATGGATGCAAACACAGATGGACAGCATCATGAGCTGAACTTGGTTCTTTCAGAGAGCAGGCAAAAAGCATCCCATCTTGTAGGAGAAGGTTTTAACATAGGAAACAGCTGGACCCACTTTGCCCTTGTGAGATCCTATAAAGCTGTTTGTCAGCAGTGTCAGAGACCACAGTGAAGCAACCTCTTTTCTAGAGCCCATCGGCCAGGTTAATGTTACTAAGGGGTGTGTTGCTTCTGTGGAACTAGGGCAGGAATATCCAAAGTCTGATTTTTGATTGTCTAGGCAGATTATCATGAAACCATGCATTAACCTGTAATATCTATGTTTAATTTAAGATGTTAAGTCCAGAACTTATATTAAGTCCATCTCGGTCTTGTTAGGAGAGATAAACCCTTTTCAGTAACATGCCTTACAGAATACACACTAGGAAGATAATTGGGTAGGAGCTGGAGAAGATGAAGGGGTCATGAAGGTCATGGCTTAGAACACTGTCACAATTGCAAGCTGTTGCCTGCCTGTGCCCTTTGACATATCACACAAGAAGAATCTGCAAAATTTGGTCATGCTGTGAATGTGAGGTCCTAGGTGGATCTGAGTCACAGATGGTTGTACCCTGTGCCATGACTGAGGAAAGACGGGAGGAGCTAGGCTGAGGTGCAATGCTAGCTAGGATTGTGGGAAAAACAAAAGAAAGAAAATTAGCCCTGTGCTTTAGCTCTGTTTTGGGGAGGCAGATGCATCACCCATAGGGAGCTACTAGAGATATGGGCTGAGTTAGAGATGTCTTCCTCATTCCAGTTGTGAAATCACTATCACCAGAGTACTCCAAACACATATTCTAAATAAAAAAGTATTCCTCAAGGTCTTGAAGTTTACTGGTCTTTACATCCCACTCATATTATTTGGCTCAGTTCAACTTTGCTGGCTGAGGGGCTGCTAAAACAGCAGGGTGTCTCAGTCCAGTTTGTTTTGTGGAGAGACATGACAGCTTCTGCCCTGATTTGCTGAATTTAGTTAAAACTTGAGAAAGTGCGGAAATGCCTGTTGCACTAGTGAGTGCTTTGTCAGCCTATCTGGTAGGTTGTACTACCTGCCCTGTTTGTCTACATGGATAAAACAAAAGGGGAACATCGTGGTTCTTTGATGTTTGGATGTTCTGGCATAGTAGCAGGAAATGCAACAGGAAAAGGAATTACAGTTTAAGTAACTTAGTTATAAATGTTTATTCAGTGGTGTATCATTTCTCCCTCAAGCCTAAGCCTTGTGTCTTAGTATGGTTAGGTAATGTTGCAGGTAAACTTTTGCAGAACCTGGAAGTAGATGGAAAATATTTTGAGTCATGTATTTCTTACCTTGTTTCTGTAATACTTTCATCTCTTACAGGAACCATGTTTAATGAAATGGCAAAATGGGTAAAATACGACAATGAGACTGGCATTTACTATGAGACCTGGACAGTTCAAGCAAGTCCTGACAAACAATCAGTAGTTTGGTTTGAATCTTATGAATGCTCTAAATTTATACTGAGAACGTACCAGAAGCTAGCTGACTTAGGAGCTGTATTTAAGAAGGTACAAACAAACTATACAAGCATAATTTTATTCAGTGGAGAACCTGTTTATTTGGGAAATGAAACATCTATTTTTGGACCACTAGGAAACGAGACATTGGCAACAGCTATAAGAGACTTCTACTATCCGTTCAAACCTCATCGGACAGTAGGAGAGTTTTTTGTGGATCTTTTAAAAATAATCGATCGTGTCATCTTGAATCATCAGTTTTACCTCTTCTACAACTTGGAGTACTGGTTTTTACCTATGAAGTTCCCTTATCTCAAAATAATTTATGAAGAGGTCCCTTTACCTGTTGGAAGCAAAACATCCTTTGGTGTGTAGTTGCTTACTGAAGAGCCGAACTTGCCCTTATGTCAGAATATCCTGAAGGATTTTGGACTGCTACCGTGATGGTATTATAGTGTATGTTTCATTGCTGACTGTAAAAGTGTTGTGGTGGGAAGGCTTTGCTAGACCACATGAAAGACTATGCCTTTTTTTCTTATTACCTGTGTAACACATTCATGAATGCTTCAGCATCTCTGGGTTGGCCAGCTTCTGTGTAACCATGGATAGCTGCTGCCTGAAAGTAGGCTGGTGTGGTGCCGCTTGGCTGAACTCTGTAGTGCCAGAGGGTGACTGGGAGGCAGCCCCCCCTGCTCTGGTTTCGGGTGCTCCCTGCATACACGGCCATGTGGTGGCAGATAGCACCTGGCCACCAGCAGGGGTGGGATAAGCATTACAAGGACCTTCTGGTCTGACCAGCTCAGCCAATCTGTGTGTTGGAGGTAACAAACCTGGGTGCCTAGATGTACCCAGTTCCCTCCACATGTGCCTTAAGTTGGTGGTTTTGTATTACTTTGGTCTGTACAACTGGGACCTATGAAGTGTACTCTGGTTCATGACAGTGGGAAGGGGCAGTCAATCTACTAGAGGATAGCATGGGTGGTATCTTTTCACCACTTTGCAGCCTTCACCTGCACTGTAAACACAATACAGATGGCGCTTCCTAAGGCTTGTGTGTGTTTTCTAGCACAGATAGAAGGCAAACAGCCTGTTTTGATGTCAACTTGAATGCATAATTGTGTTCTAGTGGTCTCCTGCCTTAAAGTCTGCTTGAGGCTTTAGTTAGGTCAGTTTCATAGAAGTCATGTTTATATAATTTTAAGTTTTTTTAAGAAGCATAGAACCCTTAACATGAAAAAAGCAATGACAGTTTGTGGGGTATATCAAAGTCACAGTTAAAAATTCACGCTTTGTCACAGATTTGCTGTAAAAAGTGATTGCAGCCCCTTACTGGCAGTGGTGCTTCCAGTAACGGTGCTGTGCCAGCAGCCATGTGCTCAAGTCCTGTTACAGGCTATGCCTAGAGCAGCTTGGACACTGTTCTTTTTAAACCCAACTGACGAAAGCCAAAGGGAACAGCAGCATTCTGGAGACCAGCGAGGTGCCTATATGCAAAAAAATACACCTGCAGCAGCATAATCGTCTCCAAATGTATGCGGCTCACTTTGTTGTTGTTGTGCTTGGTTTTTTTTAAACTAGTTGCAGAATGAGTTGTGCTCCTGAGGTTATCACTGCACCGTGGCTAAGCAGTAACACAGGAGCCCCACACTGCAGTGTCATTTGGCTTGAGCCAAGTTAATAGCCTGCTGCAGCCAAAGAGGAGAGGGCACTGTGATTTGATTGAAATCATAAGAATGGCAGAAAATTAACCTTTTTAAAAGTCACTAAAATGGATCAGTTGAATTGCATTCTCATGTAGTGGGATGAGCATGAAAGCTAGTGTGAGGGGAATGAGGTGATGAGAGCTGCTACTTAGTTCCACTGTGATGTGAAACTTCATCTTCTGCCTCAACTTGAAAGGCCTTTAATCTTTGCAGCCAAATTTATGAGCCCTTGCTTTAGCCAGCTGAGCTTTGGATTCTTCAGATTACCCTCCAAGAAGGTAATCCAGAAGGCACCGGAGAAGATAAAGGGGTGCAGCAAGCCTGTCCACAGAAGGTACATTCTTGTTGATGCGTGTTTTTATGACTTCGAAACCCTCAGCATTGTTGAACCTATGTTTATCTTCTCAGGAAAAAGCCTTAACCTCAAAACCAGCATCCAGAGCTCTGAAAAGGAAATAGGATCATGGAACCAAGCCAGTAGAAGCCCCAAAGGCTTCTTCTGTCTCACTTGCTGAAAAGCTTGTAATACTGATACAGCTGGAGACCTTTCAGAGCCTGAAGCAGATGCAGTGGTGGGGTAGGTCTCTGCTCAGCCTGATGGGCTGTTCATGCACTGTAACAGTATTTTGTCATCTTCACGTGGAACCCAGGGAGCCTATGCACCACAGTCACTCTTCCCCGAATAGTTGGGAGTATTCTGTGATGCGCAGTAGCTGAATCCCACATGTCAAAGCTGCCTTGTGCAGCTTGTAACGATCAAAAAGGTGGGTATTTGTGGACTGGTAGTATCTAGAGACATGCAACAACTGACATAGGTGACTGGTTGCAGAGGTAAAACCTTAAAGAACCCGATCAAAAATAGTGGATGTCTGTATGAAAGTAGTAATCGGTTTTCATGTCTGTGGTAAAACATAACTGCCTGGTTCTGTCATCAGTACAAGTTTATAATATCCTGGGCTTTTTGTACCTAAATAACAGCCCTTCTCACTTTCCCTGTATCATCTGTACAATCTGCTTAATTTAGCATGTTTTACTCTAACCCTAATACTCTGGATGGTACAGGGCATTGCTTCAAGGAGAAGCAGATACATCCTAGCATGTATTAGTTGCAAGTTAGAAGACAGTACATTTCTGGCAACAAGAAGAGACAAAGACAACTGGACAGTTATTTGCCAAGGATCCTGCATCCCTTCCAGGCAGAAGCAGAAGGAAGCAGCTGTTTTGAGACAGAATCTGCGAGAGTATTCAGTAGTAGGTCACACTGGTGACCGTTTGACCATTCCTTCACGCAGCCGTGTGTGTATATGCAAGTCTGTTTCATGTTTTGAACTCTATCCTCAGTTTAAAGCTACTGGTTAGGTGCTGTTGCTGAAGTGGACTCATTATTGCACTGGAAGTAGTTTCACTAGGATTTAGATGGAAGTTATCATCGAGTGTAGTGCTGTCCTGTAGGCAGAATCCAGAATCCTTGAGTTAGGCATATAGACTTAGATTCAAAATAATACCGAGGTGGTGAGCAGGCTCCTTTTGTTAGACAACCCCAGAACAGAACCATAAGGATTACACTTTTGTCACCTAAATAGCGAATGTTTGTGACATCTAACAGCTTGTATATGCCTGATAATCTGTAGTTTTTTGTGTCTGAAAACAAAATTTATTGTTTTAATTAGCTCAAGCATTTGAGGTGGATGTCTTCCTGCCAGAAGTTACATTGGGGGCCAGGCATAATAGGATCACACCTAGCATTTCACTCACAGCCAGCTGGTATTAGGACTTGCCTGATGGTAGGAACCAGGGGACAGTCCTAACTGCTGGGCTCAAGGACACGCTCTGACTTTCTCTTTTACCTGGCTCCACTGAACGTGTCACCGAGCTGTTACTCATGCTTTGAATAGAGGAATTACTGGTCACTTCAGACTGTGCTTTGTTCCGTTGCCTGCTTTTACACATGTTGCTGTTAAGGGTAATAATACACAATCATTCTGTAATACAAACATTTCCAAGTCTGCACAGGGGTCTTGCACAAAACTGCTTAACTTTTATACCACTGCGCTGCTGAGGGCTAACCCGCACTGCGCTCCAGGAGGGTTCTCAAGCGACGCAGTTCCTGGCTTGTCACACGGGAAGGTCCAATACAGCGTGTGGCTGCTGTTCCCCAAAGGGCTGTGCAGCACAGCTGGTATGACTGCTTTCTGCCTTCCCCCTCACAAATGTTCTGGAAAAGGAGAGCTGCTGCCTTCAGGATCATAACTTGGGATGGTGTCACCGAATTTGAGGTTCCTCTGGTTTTGAAGTCACCAAAACTAGGAAATAATATGAAAAGCAGAGTGGGCTTCTGCTCTTCCACTTACAACGGAGTCGTAACTGGAAGTCTAAAGCATAGCTCCACCCACAGCCCCCCTGCCATCAGCTGCTGGTTGCAAATCATAAAATTAGATAGCGAAAACAGACCTTACTGGCCACCTAGGGAACATCATATTTTCAGTCTAGGGAAAACTAACAGAATAAGAAGAATCCTCTCCCATGTCACATCACACTTAAAATTCAGTATTAATGGTAGACTCAGTCTGTGGGGTTCTGCGATTAAAAACTGTTACGAAGCAGATGCCTGCAAGCAATTTTTCAGCTGATACCATGCCTTGAACAGTTAGAGCAAAGCATGGCCTCCTGAAACAATTTATCTTGGAGGGTTCATACCACCATTGAGTCAGGATCCCTTGGAAGTGCTTGATGCTGTAGTCCATGGGAGAAGCGATTGTTCTAAAGCCTGCCTCTTTCCTGCTGCACTAAGGCTGTTGCATGTGCAGAGAACAGCTTTTGGGTGCCTAAGCCTCCCAGGGAACAAAGGATCCAGCCATCAGGTCCACAGGACTTCCAGGCCACCTACTTGCTTACTGTCAAGAGACTTCTGCTACGGAATTAGGAAATCAACCCTTTTCCTCCTTTCCCTCACCCCCAACACTAAAGCATTTGTTTGGGGGATGGTTGAGGGTGGCACTGTCTCTTAAATCTTGCCTTTTGAGGATAAAGCAGCAAAATGGTATAATGCTGCATGCACCAAAGTTCTTGTCTTACTAATGTTTAAACCAGGTTTTGAGATCCAGGCTGCCTGGTTGCCAGTTCATCGACTTCAATCTGGATTACATGGTTCTTTATCTTACATCCACACAACAGACAAAGAATCACAAGCCTTTCTCCTTACTCTTGTAACCATGACAGCTGATCTTCATGCAGGATCATCCTAAAATAGGAAACTAGGAGTTTTCTGTCATGCTGCAGGACTGGAAGGAACAGATACATTCCTCTAAAAGGTCCAGAGCTGTCCCGGTTCCTCAGCATTTTGCAAGGAAACACTATCTTACAAAAGCACAGGTGGAAGACAGAGCAGAAAACATGCCCGCAGCCTGTTTCAAAGCATATGAATGACACCAGCCAGCAGTGGATGTGATTCTACAAGAAAAAACCTAACAAAAAATAAACAAACAGAACACCTAAGGTTAATTGTGGTTTCACTGTCCCAGTGTTAATACTAGTAGACTTCGATCGTGTCTCCAAGGAACTTGTTTCTACAGCACCTGTATTTTAGGAAAATGAATTCAGTTTGTCGTCTAAACATAGATGCTGAAATTCTGAGTGCCTTTACAATTTCACAAGTTTCCTCATTAAATCTCACAAGTTTCCTCATTAAATCAATGCTCCAGTTTTAGATACAGCAGCAGCACTTTTACCATTGCATGTGCAGCCAACTAGACTGGCCAGAGATGAAGACAGATCTCTCTGAAGTAACGTAACAAAGTTCAGGCTGTAGTCAGGCCAACTCCAAATAGAAAGAGGCCCAGCTGAACCCTGCTTTAAATTCACAGGAAGGTAATTTGGCACACATGAAAATTTTAACAATTGGAATAAGTATAGCAATTTTTACTTACACGGTTAGATCTCTGCATAGTGTTAGTGAAAGCTTCTGACTAAGAAATCCCACTTAAATTCACAAGTTTTTAGCTTTGGGTGAATTGCATGAAACTACAAAGTTAATGTAAACAGCTACTCTTAATTCACACACCTTTTCACTTCTGATATATTATCTCATGGTAAACGAGTGTAACTGGTCAGGATTATCCCAGCTGTTTAACATCAACAGCTTTCAAGATTAATTTTGAATCAAAAACCTGAAATGATGTAGCACTTGTTTTCAGAAGTAAGACTTGTGACTGCACACATTAACAACTCCTACCCAAAACTGGACAACCAAGTCAACGCTGGGTTTTCTTCTGACAACAGCAAGAAGTAAAGGTGAACCCAGGGAAAATTATCTTACACAGCTATAAAACACTCATGTTCATGTTTCTAGTGAACTTTTTACCACTTGTGTCACAGATTAATAATAAAAACGTAATTTGTTCCAAACGTGTAAAGGCAAAATAAGAATTGCACAAGACTTGCCAAAAAGGAGCATTGTAGTTTTTACTGAGGCTACTTAGAATCCAGGGTTGCTTGGGAAGTTTGTTCTATAGCTGGATTATTTGAGCGAAGGATGCTGTAATTGGTTCAATGGATAAAGACTGCTGACCTCCAGTGGGGGAGACAACTGCTTCCAAGCAGTTTTCTTATCACTGAACATTTTGATAGCCATTACAATACTGTGTTGCATTTATGAAGGCCTTTTTGAAGTCTAACCAACAAAACAGAGAGACTGCCTCAGAAAAGGCTGGCCACGTACCTGGCTGGGGAAGCAGTTTCATTACAACTAAGCATAAAGCCTTCAGCTGCCGACATGTCCCCCACCTCAGGGTCTGACAGAGGTTTGTCTGTGAAAAGCAGAACACAGGGTTTCACGGATGTCAATTCCAGAAGTGAGGGGACTCTGGTATTTAGGTTGCATCTTGCCTTTCAGTTACTCCCGCTACCACAGCGGTAAGCAGGAGACCAACATACACTGCCAACATCAGGACACCAGCAGTCAAGGTCCAAAGAGGTTTTATCTGCATTATTAGTGAGATTACTTCACACATTTAGTGAAAATGTTACTTCACACATTTAGTGAAAATGTTCTCTTCCCCAGATTACTAGCGTTACTCAACCTTTATCGTGCAGGCAATTCTGAGAGTCAGAATATAAAAAACACTGAGCTTTTTTACTTTTACAGACTAAATATATTGACACCTTTTATGCAAATAAAAGCAAATTAGTGTTACATTAGTTTAATAAATTCTAATACAAAACCCATGTATTTAATAAAATGCAATCTTTAAATCAAAGCTCTACAGAAACATACAATTCCCCTATAAAGATGTCCAGTCCTCTGAACATTGTTTGCTCAAAATATAATTATGAACTTAAATATGCTCATAAGTGTATTACACTTGAACTATACATTTGGATAAACATCACTGAAATCAGAAATTAAGACGATCTATCGCCAGCACTAGCTGTACAGCTCGAATGAGAAACCACCACCCCTGCGTGCAGCACAGCCCACCGCTGGCACAGCTTTGCCTTGCTGATGGCTCACCATCACCTTTCAAATGCATTCAGCAGCCACACAATACTTCAGTGTTACCAATCAATAAAGTAAAAGAGAAAATAACGTAACTGTTGGCGGTCAGAAATGAAGTCACAAGCCACATCCAGATCACAGGCAACACGCTGCCTACGCCACTTACAGACTAAAAACTTTCTTTAATAAAACTGATTTACCAAATACTCAAAACAAGTTTTTGCCTATTGCTCTACTTCACACAAGTCTACTGCTTTAGGTTTTTAAATACTATGAAATGATCGAACTAGCTGAATTAAAGGTATACAAAATGATCATCTATCAAACATTCACTTTATACATAAACGTTTCTGAAACAGATTTACAGTATACAATTAGTTTATACAGCTTAAGCAACTGTTACAATGTCATTTCTCTCAAATTGAAAGCAGCCAAAAGGTCTAAGGTTTTGTTAAAAGGTTCTTGGTCACCATTCAAATTTTGACTTCCTCGTCTCACACCGTTGGCATCCATGTCATCACATTTAACACTGCAGGGTTTATTTTATAAACTATACATTATTCCATCTAACCGTATGCTGCAAAACCAGTTAATGTGCTAGAAAAGCTCATTAACTCCAGTATTTTTAAATACAATGTATCTACATTTTTTCCCCAGAATGCTTTCGCTTCCTGAGCTAGACAAAATACCTTAAAACAGGTTTAGACACAGATCTGAGACCCCATAAGCAAACTATATTAAAATGCATAGAGGGGGGAAAAAACCACACCACTTCCGGTAGCTCACACTACTATCTGTCTGCATGCTAAATACATTTTAGAGATGGATCTAATAATCTGTTGAATAAGGTAGCAAACAATATTTTAATTGTCCAAACTATATTATTGTGTATTGCTCTTGCCTTTTATGACTTTTATAGAAAGAACGTGTACATTTAACAGCCTACTAGATACTCAGCTAAATGACTGGATTTAGAAATGCTATAGTCTGCAACAGAAGCATGCAATCTCCGTGGGGTTTCGTTTGTTTCCTAAGATCAAATTGATCATGTTCAATACTAGTATCTGAATCAGAGAAGGACAGCATATTAAAACTGGTATTTTGGAGGTACATTTCAGTTATTTTAAATAGACTTCTATGGAAATAAAAAGATGTGAGGTCACTGTTGATGAAAAAGAACAAATCTAAACCAGATTTTTGTTTGGATGAAAATGGGTTTTGGAGCTATCCATGATTTCTATTTTTGAATCTGGGTTTCAAATAATTTTTGAATTAAAAATTAATTTTCTAATCAAACAATGAAGTAACTTACAGTAAAAACTATAGTATTAAATAAGCTTATATAGTAAATTGCAGTATGGTAAGCTTGGGTTTAAGGTGCTATTCCATCCGTCTTGAAGTCTTTTAAGGACTTTACCATGTAGGCATCATGTCCGGGAACCAGACTCTACCGAGATGCTTTGAAACTTCCCAATGAATCTGCTCTAAGCTGTATTTCTGATCAGGAATCAAAACTTCCTCCATAATAGAAAGCTGGGAGAGACGACCACCACACATCTTCACAAACTCAACAAAGGCACTGCAAGAGACTTCACATTCTCCTAGGCCAACGGCTGACAGATACTTGCAACGTTCTGCAATACGGATCAGCTCCTCATCCAGTGGCCGTAATCCATTGGCGCACACAACCAGTTCAACTAACCGAGGACATGTCATCCCAACGCGGCCAAGTACGTCTTTGCTTACCGATCTTCCAAAGTAAAGGTGAGTGACGGGTATTTCGTAACGAAAGAACGGGTCAAACTCTTCTTCGTACAAGAAAAAGTACATGACTAAATTTACTTTAGGAGAATGCTTGATGAAAGCGTCCCAGCTGCTCTTTTGAATCGTGTGGAACTGAGTCTGTCCTGGATTTTCACTGACAACATCAATGCGCAAGTGTTCTAACCTGACATGTTTTTCAGAAGACAAAGCAAGCAGAAGCTCATCGCTCAGCAGGTGGTAGTTCAGCGCCAGCTCGCGTAAGCCGTGACACTGGTCAGCCACACAAAGGATACCTGGGAAAAGAGAACATTATGAAAGGGGTTACACAGATAAATACACTGATAACGAGAAACCTAAGTGTGAATTTGTTGATGCATGTCAAGAGCATGCAAAGACCAGGTATTTCAACATGCAATCAAGACCTAACATCGAAACAAAATCATACTGGACAACCAGAGCACGAATCTCTTCCGTATTAGGATGATCTTGTGACTTCCTTGTACCCACACAGTAAGATACACATACACTGTGTGACTATATCGCTATTTTGCTAGGGAAACTTAAAGAAGTTAACATGTTGCATTGTATACTTCCCTGTGGGAGTTGATTCTCACGTGATCGGTATATAAATAGCATACTCTGACTGTTCTGCCTTGTTGTAAGACCAACATATACTCAACTTCATCCTTGTAAAAGGAGCTTACTCATCATAATATGAGTTTTTCCCTAGCCTGCTCTGAAAAAACTGCACACTCCCTCTGTGGCTGACAAAGCAACCATGAACTAAATTCATCACCTGCAGAAAGCAAAGGTAAATCGAATGCTGGATTTTAATTAAATACAGAAGTTGTTGCTGTCAGCATTTGTTCTTTCTAGCAAAGTATAAATATTTAAATTTGGAAAAGAAACAGCAAATGAAAAAAGAGGGAAACCACTAAAAATTCATAGCAGCAATTGCTATAGCAATGATTTTCAGAGTCTCCTTTTAATGAGTCAATTTAACTTGCTGCTCATGGAAGACAAAGACATTAACAAAAAGAATTCAGTTCTGTCTTTAAGGTTTCCACTCATCCTATCTGCAGATACAAGCAATGGTACCACACTGGTAACAGTACTAAAAAAACCCAACAAAACAATAAAAAAAACCCATTAAAAAAAAAGAAGAATACAGTCTTCCACATTTCATGTGACTGAGAAAACTGCGTAAAATTTGGGATATGGTCTTCCATTAACACAGGAGATGAGAACAGAGTGTTTAATATGGAACTGAAAAACGTGAGCTCAGTCCACTATAGCTTTGAAGCAATGGGAAGAAATACAGAAAGACATAAGCTGTTTTAAGATGCAGTTATTAAACTCAAAAGAGGAGCCTATACTGAGCCTAAAAACACTTGAAAAAAATTACTGTAAAAATACTGTATGAATATTTACACCAAGAAAAGATGTATTTTTCACCCAAGGACCTGCAAGGACACATGCATCAGCAGCTTTTCTAACAATATCAAATATTGTAATTTTAAATAAAGAAGTTACAGATTAAAACTAAAAAAAAGCAGAATTTAGGTTAACATAATTTTAACCCAACTCTTACTGTAACTATTTCCTGTAAAACCAGTGCATATATGTAAGCATACTCATTATTTCATTGGGGGACAAAGGGATGGAATCCAAGGTGAATGGAACATACAGATTTATTGGGGTTTAAGATAGGAGTACAAAATTAGAACAACTGCAAACTTCTGTGTACCTTCTACACGTGCCAGAGACAATTTCCTGCCCTTAAATCATAGCACAGTTATTCTTACAGCAACACTCCCATAAGGGCTACTAGGACCACTCCCTTTAAGCAGCCTTAGGCACGCTGCTTCGCAACACCTGGGTCTGTTGACACAGGAAATATTTCAGATTCATACACATTGTCTCATCACCAGTTTCCGAAAACAACTCACTACAAATTTAGCATCCAAACCAGCTTGTTGTCCAAACTGCCATCCTTCAAGAAGTCTTTGTTAACTTTATAAAGGTACATTATTGACTGGTGCGAGGCGAAAAGGGAAGAACTGGGGTTCAGCTGGCTGCAATTTTTTAGGGGCCTGGGCATCCACATCACACACTGTCAATGAAATTACATAACCTGCATATAGCAACTGACAATGAATGCAGTGCAGATCGTTACCGGAGGGGCTGCCTGGAGCCCATGCTGTTCACAACATCCCTCAGCACTGCCCAAACCTTTGTGTCACCGAAAAGTACATCGTTCTGGTATCATACAGCACAGATCCGCATCAAAATTACCCCTCTGCTAAACTGCTGATGCAGACTCATCCTACATCCGCCCTTCTCCCCTACCCCCCATTCCAAGAGGAGCAACCCTCCCACCCCTAAAGCACAGCAGAAACACAGCCTTTATGGAAGTGCTTTCAGTTCCCTCTGTTCCAATAGCTAATAGTTCAGGTAATAAACAGCAGCACATCAATGTGGATTTTAAAATAACCGTTATTTTGTTTTACAAGGTACTGCTGCAGTTCTAATGCAAGTTAAAGTTCAGAGGGGAAAGAGCAATCAGAAGAAACTTCACACATGCTCACCAAGATCAGAAATACATCACTGCCTTTGTTTGTCCAGCCCAAACTCAAACATGCCTCTTTACCTTTGTACGGTAAATTAGGAATTATTCAGAGCATCCTTTGGAAGCAATTCACAGTTTGATATCAATCTTTTTCCTTTATCCCTGCAGTGGTGGACTCTATCTCTTCCACTACTTGCATTACCCTTCTCTGTCCTTCAATAACACATTTACTGAGAACTAATCTAGTAATGAACACTACCCTCCCTCCCCACCCCCACCTCCTGCAATTTGAAGGCATGTTATACCATTTTAAGTGCAGGTATAAGTAGTTAGTTTTGCATAACTCATGGCCCTTTTGGTTCAATTAAAGTTCTTCCACTTTTATAGCAGCCTACTCATTACAATATTCCCATCAGAAAAAAAAAAATGCAGGGAAGTCTCAGTGCTCAAAAAGATCTCATTCTCCTTCAAGAGTCTTATTTTGGAAGCCTGCCTGCTCTTGAAGCCAACTATCCACATATTGGTGCATTTCTTTCGTTCCACTGCTGTGCGTTGACCCTGGCTGGAGGCCAGGTGCCCACCAAAGCCACTCCATCACTCCCCTCCTCAGCCAGGCAGGGGAGAGAAAATGTAACCGAAGGTTCATGGGTTGAGGTAATGGCAGGGAGATCACTCACCAATTACCATCACGGGCAAAACAGACTCAACTTGGGGAAATTAGTTTAATTAATTACCAATCAAATCAGAGTACGATAATGAGAAATAAAACTAAATTTTAAAACACCTTCCCCCCACCCTTCCCCTCTTCCCAGGCTTAACTTCACTCCCAATTTATTTGTGTCTTCCCCCTGAGCAGCACAGGGGGACAGGGACCAGGGGCTGCGGTCAGTCCCTCACACGCTGTCTCTGCCGCTCCCCCCCCCTCAGCAGGAGGCTCCTCACACCCTGCTCCGGCTCCAGCCTGGGGTCCCCCCCGGCAGACAGCCCTCCATGAACTTCTCCCACACGAGCCCTTCCCACGGGCTGCAGTCCTTCCCACCCTGCCCCAGCGTGGGTCCCTGCCCCGGGGCGCAGCCCTTCAGGCACAGGCTGCTCCAGCGTGGGTCCCCCGCGGGGTCACAAGCCCGGCCAGCAAACCTGCTCCAGCCTGGGCTCCTCTCTCCAGGGGGCCACGGGTCCTGCCAGGAGCCTGCTCCAGCGCGGGCTGCCCCCTGGTCACAGCCCCCTTTGGGCGCATCCACCTGCTGCGGTGTGGGGTCCTCCATGGGCTGCAGGTGGGGACCTGCTCCACCACTGACCTCCGTGGGCTGCAGGTGGGGACCTGCTCCACCACTGACCTCCGTGGGCTGCAGGTGGGGACCTGCTCCACCACTGACCTCCGTGGGCTGCAGGTGGGGACCTGCTCCACCACTGACCTCCGTGGGCTGCAGGTGGGGACCTGCTCCACCACTGACCTCCGTGCGCTGCAGGTGGGGATCTGCTCCACCACTGACCTCCGTGGGCTGCAGGTGGGGATCTGCTCCACCACTGAGCTCCGTGGGCTGCAGGGCACAGCCTGACTCACCACGGGCTGCAGGGGAATCTCTGCTCCAGAACCTGGAGCGTCTTCTGCCCCTCCTTCACTGACCCTGGCGTCTGCAGGGCTGTGCCTCTCACATAGTCTCACTCCTCTGTCCAGCTGCTGTTGCACAGGATTTTTCCCCTCCTTCTTCAATAAATTATCCCAGGGGCACTACCACGATTGCTGATGGGCTTGGCGTTGGCCAGCCGCAGGTCCGTCTTGGAGCCAGCTGACATTGGCTCCATTAGACACAGGAGAAGCTTCTAGCAGATTCTCACAGAAGCCACCTCTGTAGCCCTGGCCCGACTACCAAACCTTTGCCACACAAACCCAATACATCCACTTTTTTCTCTGTCTCAGGGTACATTCCTACCTGAATTAAGCAATCAAATTCTCTTGCCATTTACTTAGCACTCTTCTGGTTTTGTCACTAATGCATCTGCTCCCATTCTATTCACCTCCACTCCATGAAGGAGTTGGATAGCAGTTGGGCTTCTTGTTCCTTAAACAGGTGTTACCATTTCCCACCCATTGTTCCTTCGATTAAAAACATTGTACAAGATACATCAACCAGTATACACCAGTCAAAGAACTTTGTAAACTGATGCCCCCTCCCAAATTATCAAGTGTATGATGTTCCATAAAACCTTCTGGCAAGGACTAGCCACAAGCCAGCAAAGTCTGCTAGAGCTGACAGGTTACACTTGGATCCAAGTCCAAGGAAATTACTCTCTCTGCCCAGCTACACTCCTGCTGGAGCCTCTTCCTCTCAACAGACACATTATGGCTCCTGTACGCAGACACAACGATCCTCAAACAAGATTTTAAGTCAGGAAAACCAGTCACTCAAGCCCATTTAAGCAACCCCCTTTACAAAGGGCTTACAAAGCTTTGAAGGAAGTAACATTCCAGTTCACATGCTGAACACTTTGCTAGACAAATCTGCTACAAAACAAACCTGCACTTGCAGGACTTCCTTATGTAAAACCAAACACAAGGTTTTGTCTGAGAGCTGCAACTGCAAAAGGTATTAAGTTTGTGTTTTGTTTTTTATCACTACAGTAACACGCTCTCTGCCACAGTACGATTTTCCCCACATACCAAAGTCCTGCTGGTGAATTTTACATATAATATACCCAATATTTACACTTGCAATACATTTGCATGAAAAAACTACAGTAGTTTCTACTCATCCTCAGAAGAACTGAACTATGTTGCCAGCATCTCATTTACAATTCATCTTCCATTTCTCAGTGAAAAACCGTAAGTGTTGATGGGCTGTGAATCAATCTTAAAACTTCTTGTGTATAATTCTTCCACAAACATTAATTCTATGAACTTCAACAATCTTCAGTGAATTCATTCTGATACAAGCTGTTTTCGTTCTTGCTACAAACACGCTTAGTGTTAATGAAGTTGGTAATGAAGTTCCACCATTTGGTAATGCTGGAAGTCCTGCACAGCTCAGTCTCATCTCCCCTTTGCTGACGCTGTCTACATTTATTCTCCAGCAAAAGATAAAACTGCTTTCTTTCAGAACTACTTTCATAATCCATGACTTTGCAACACTCAAAACCTATACATAATGAACTGCAGAAAAGAAACTCATGTTCCAAAAAGCCTAATTATACTGGAATACTTAAATAGTCATTTTAGAAGTAGTGCGCTATGAAGTTTGATAAAGTTCTAGAAGAGGTTGGATATTTGTCCTGAACAGACATGCACTATTCTATTATTAGCTCAGCAGTCACTCTGCCAGTAGTAGGATGGATGGATTGGCAACCAGTTGAGTTAGTATTTTATTCAGTGACAGCTGCTGTAGATACATTCATTGTCGCTCTCACCCCACCCCTGTTTTTTCAGGTCTTTACTGGTTTCAGACAGAATTTAATGCTGTCCCAGTTCTGGCTGGGGTAGAGTTAATTTTCTCCTCACTAGCTGGTACAATGCTGTGTTTCGGATTTGGTATGAGAATAACGTTGATACCACACTGATGTTTTAGTTGCTGCTAAGTAGTGCTTACTCTAACTCAAGGACTTTAAGCTCCCCCAGTGAGCAAGTGCACAGGAAGCTGGGAGGGAGCATAACCAGGACAGCTGGTCTGAACTAGGCAAAGGGATATTTCATATATCATGAACACCATGATCAGTATATAAAGCTGGTGAAAGAAGGGGGGCACATTCCCAGTTATACATGCTGGAGCCCTGCTTTCCTGGAGATGGCTGAACACCTGCCTGCTGATGGGAAGTGATGAACAAATTCTTTGTTTTGCTCTGCTTGCATGCGGTGGCTTTTGTTCTATTAAATTGTCTTTATCTCAACCCATGCGTTTTACCTTTTTTCCCCCTGATTCTCCTCTCCATCCCGCTGGGGGCAGAGGGGGAGAATGTGAGTGAGCGGCTGTGTGGTACTTAGTTGCCAGCTGGGGTTAAACCATGACAAATGTATACACTGAAAACACAACAAAACCACAAAACAAAACCCCCAAAACACATTAGCTTACCTGCTGGAGAAACATGAGGACAACTGCTCATTTTCAACAGTTTGAGCGTGTCGCTGTTGTTAGCCACTAGCACTTTAAGAGATGGATCATCTACTGGTGTATCATCAATCTTAAGTGAAGAGAGTGATTTGGAGTTTACAAAAACCACTGTCAGTGCAGAAATAAAGTGAGACTGGAAAAAAAAAAAAAGAAAAACAATAGTATCTGAAATAAAAATCTCAATGCTTCTACAACAGTCCTAGTATTCTTTCACTTATTGACAGCATTTGCTGAAAGAGCATTCTTTTGATACTTTTAATACTGCATAACTAAAAATACTAAAAATTGGCATATTTTTGAGTAGAGGAAGTATAATCATTTTTTGCTATCAATTTATGCATTTGGCAAATCAGAATGTTTAACATTAAACGTAAATCAAGAACCTGACCCGGGACAATCCTAACTTAAATCTGTAGGAAGACCGCAAGCAAAGAGAAAGCCTAGAAGCCCTGATTTTGAGGATTATTTGCAAGTCACACTCTAAAACAGGCCGGCACGTGGATTAAGTGGCAGTCATCTGTGGCTGCTTGGTTCCCCCTCCCCAAGCCCCGGCAGGGGGCGGGGGTGGGGCAGGGAGGTTCTGTAAATACCGGGGCCGGATTGAGGACCCTGGGGGGCCGTATCCGGCCCGCAGGCCGTAGTTTGAGGACCCCTGCTCTAAAAGAAGCATCTTCTTGAACAGGAATTCCCACATAGCGAGTTGTGCTGTATCGGTGAGATGCAAACACAACCAAGAGTGGCAACTCCATCCTGTTAAAATGTGTCCAAAGCCAAATGATACCACTGCCTGCCTACCATCCACAAAGAGTATTTAGGGTTTGAGTGCATTTATCTCTGATAACTAACTGGAGCAGTCCAAACAGAGCCAAGGAGCAGGTGATCAATTAGTTACTGATTAAGCAGCATAGATAAGGCAGGTCCAGTGCTCAAGGTTGCTCCTCAGCATTTTTATGTAACCACTGAAACTTACACCGAAGATAGAGCCCAAGATGTTAACTTGAGAAATGCAGACTGGGGAGCAGATACAGCACTGCTTGTAGAAATCACCAGTGGTATGAAGGAAGTGAGTAGTAATTTCTTCCAAGACTGACTGAATAGAAGACTTTAAAAAAGTACTTCCTCCATGCACTACATTACATATCCCACAAAATTACCTGCTACTTTGATTTCAATACTGTTCCACTCTGAGCCACATTCACATGTAAAATCCTGAATACAGTTATTTGCTCATTCTTATGTACTGTTTGTGGTTTTCACTAAAACTCACTCACAATTAGATTCAGAACAGGAATTAATATTTTCACATCAACATAAACTGTCAAAGTCAGCTCACGCAAATGGGAACAAAAAGTTCAAATCAGAATTATTAGGCATTTTGGCTTTAAGGACCACTCCCAACTATACTGACAACATGCTGATTATATATGTTATGTACAGAAGAAAAGGTGTTTTAATATTTCCATTCTGTATTCCAAAAGTTAGTACTGTGTTTTTATTCTCTATATTTAGAATGTATTTCCCTTTGCTAAGAAGGCTGTTAAATAGAAAGGCAAAGAAAGTTAACCATGTTTACAAAACCACGTAATTTGAAATCACAGTTTGAAGAGCTACCAAAGACAGGCAACGTCCCAAAATGGAAAAGCTGGTGATTTAATGCCTTTTCCATATTGCCACATATGTAGCCTACAGTATGATTCTTTAAAAGATTATGTAGAATGTGCTTAGCAAAAGACTAGGCAACACAAAGCTAAGTGCTATTTACAAATATTTGTCATGTTGAAATCAGAAGGGCACCGATGAAGATAGCACAAAGTAGTTCAGAATTCCCATACAGTCTGATAAAAAAAAAAATATTAAAAAAAGTGTAGTGTTAAACATTTTTCAGATCCATTTATCTTTGCCTGCTTCTCATCAATGGCCCTGTTACTAGTGGCTTCCCACAAGAGCTTATTCATTGTCCAATTCAATTCTTTAGTTTCATTAGTGGTCCAAGAAAATTTGAAAAACATTGCCGGTCCCATATGCCAGTGACAGTATTAATGGAGTGGTAAACATCAAAAGGCAAATTATGCCTAGAGTTGATTTTGGCTCATTTTGAATATATATTTTTAAAGGCCACGTGTGAACCTATTGGGAACGGGGAAAAAAAAAAAAAAATAAAAAAAAAAATGAGAGAGAAAGCCTGTATTTTAGAAGCCTTGAAGCTGAGTAAGGCCATGCAAATAACTACTCAGGCAGCTGAACAGGACCATAACATACCCCTCCAGTGAAAACTAGTCCTGAGTGCTGTTTTAGCTTTCTCACTAAGAAATAACATACAAGAGCTGAAAGGACAAAGTATTTCTAACACACTGAGTCTGTGGATTGTTTTAACTACATTCAGATTTTCTTATAGTCACATCTCAAAGCACATCAAAAAAGGAAAAAACATGCAGAAACTAGTTAAAGATCTGGAAAGCCTCTTTGAATATTAAGGATTAAAAATACATATTCAAGAGAACTACATGATGCATCTGTGATCACTGCTAAGGATAGTAATTGATAATCCTTCTGTAGCTAACCTTGCTTAAACCTATAGCCTGCTTCCTCTCCTCGGGCTGTCCCTAGTTCTTCTGTGTCCTTATTGCCATCATCTGCAATGACATCACTGAGATCCAGCTAATAGTCTAGTTGTATCTGGTCCTTCACATACATGTGGACTGGATTCAAGAATTGAGGCTGTGCGACATTCGAGATGTCACTGCCATAAAACAGTCCAAGTTACCCTGAAACTCTCTTGCGCCTCAGCAATAATACACTTCTACCTCACTAGCAGGAATTCCTGTTTAGAAGCACACATAAGAGATCTATTGTCTTCCAGATCAGATGCCTTCTAACAAAATCTAAATTTTGGTAAGCATGCGATGTAAAAATCTGACAAAGTTTCAGAAATACAGTGCACGCTGCCTAAGAATCTGACACTTGACTGTGTGGCATGAATTATTGAAAATCATGATCATATTGCTTTCTGAAGAGTGCTCATTGATAATACAATCCCCACAGCAAGTTCACATGGATTAAACCCTCCCACTCATTCAATTGTAATAGCCCCCTAAACATCACCCACAGTACAATGACACAGACAGGAATTATCTAGCCTCCTGACTTGCATCATGTTGCTCAGTATCACATTGAGGTCAGTAGACAGGAGGACTTGGAAGAACAAGGTCAGGACTAACTTCTCACATGGTGCAGAGAATAAGTTAACCATTTTAGCACATCATCTCAGTTCCTCCCTTTAATAGAGCCCAGCAAAACCAGTTATCTTTACCAAAGATCCATATTCTTCCAACAAAACTTTTCATAAAGTTACAGAAATACACTATGAAACACTGCAATACTTTGCTATAGAAAAATATACATATTTAAATACCTTTGGTAAATCCATGAAGCTTGGCCGGGCAGTTGAAATTAGCCCAAGTGTTTTCAGAGAGCAATTCACCAGCTGTGATAAAATATCACAAGCTGCTTCTGCAGATTCCTTGCTACTGTCCACCTTAAAACAAAACAGATTTATTGTCCAAAAAACACTGCATCACACATACTCTTTACAAAAAAGCGAAGCAGAGCAGATGTACTTTTAACATTTTTTTCACTTTACCTTCTGAAATTCCTCACTCGGAATCCATCAATGTAATTCTTTTTTCCCCCAAAAAAAGTACATGCCAAAAATCCAAGACAATTTACTAGAATTTTACCATTCTCCTAAACACTTTAATAAAATCTAGCACAGTGAGGGGTCACCTAAACAGTTTGTTCCCAGATACTCAATCCACATCAAATACTAGGAAGCAGAGGTTCATTTGGGTCTGGAGCCTACCCCACTTCCTCTTTACATTCCTCCTTATAAAAACGCATGAATTCTATAAACATTTTACTGTCTGAGAAAGCTGCTTCCTCCTACAGTGACTCAGCTCATAACATAGAGCTGCTGGAGGGTTACGTCCATTGTGATACGAACCTAAATAACTAGGCCTTCATCATTAATACCACAACAGATATGCAACGGATACACTGGGAACAAAAAAATATCTTAATTAGCCTGCTTGTTACACAACCAAATCACTTAATGTGCCTTCAGTGGATTTCCTTCAACGGTCAGATGTGCTTTCTGAATGATTTCTTATTGTTCTGTTATTATTCTCTATCTATTACAGTAGGCATGACAGCTTTGCAAATCTACAGAACAGCAAAAAGCTTGATCAGAAGACCAATTTTAAGTCTACCATAAGATACGCAACCTTCCCAGCAACTGATCCAAGTCCAACAAATCTTCACTTTCTGCTTGAACACAAGCTGAAAAACCTTATTTCCGACAATCCAATCTTTCTTTGCCTACAAAAGAAAAACCCCAAGTTTTCAGCCTTGACAGAGCAACAGTCAATGTTACAGCCACTTCCTTGTGCTTATCCTTGCTCCTTACTATTTCCTGCAATCTACTCTTCATGCTGCAACACCGAAGGGACAGTTCAAGGAACAATGTGGGTATCGCCCCACCAGCGAAGAGCATCTGAAATCCTTCAAAATGACTTGATGCAAAGCAATGTAGATGGGAGACAGACAGTGGAAGGCCATCTCAATACTGCTATGTTTCCTTTATTTGGACACTGATAAACCCTGCAGACCTTGCGGTAACAGTTTGTATCTGATACTGCACCAAGCTGTAGCAATACATGTGATCAGGCAGAGGTCTGCAGCTACCCACATGCTGATGATTCCTACATTAAAACTGCCAGATCTCAGAAACAAACAACTAGCGTGTCCACCTTGCTGTAGGAGTAATTTTCTTTCCAAACTGGTAACATAGCTGATGCATATGCAGCTGTGACTGTTTCACAGCACTCTTCTAAAACACAGTGATATGTAAACCAATGTTAAAGGTTTTCATCTGCTGAAAATAATTCCATGATGTTAACAAAGCCAGTTCTCACCAGATGGCATTTCTTAGCCAAGCACAATCAGTAGATATACCATCCTTTGCAAAACCCATATACTTTTTCAGCTGACTGAAATGCAGCTGTGCTGAGTAGATGCCATTACACAGACAATCCCATACAATTTAGTACTAAAATTGATAGCTGCTTAATAGTAGTACTGAAGTCACTCTCTGCACTAGATGTTTTCCAACGATGAATATTAGATCCAAGTCCGTACAGGATGTGAAATGGAGAAACACTCAATGTATGCATCCTGATCAAACTAAATTCTGAAGCAGGTACCCACACATACAGTAGTATCAGAGCTGAAGTCGTTCTGCCAGTTCACTGAGGCTTAATTTTAGACAGCTAAAATGCTACAAGAGAAAAAACCAAAAACCTACACCAAACAAAAAAATCTCCACCTAATGGAATTAAGGCAATGAAACGGTATGTTCAGGACTGTTATTTCAAGTTCTTGTCCTGAAAACATATTCAAAAAAACAAATGCAATGGGAGGTAACCTCCATATCTATATGCCCATTTAGAGAACCCATTTCTTCAGTATACTAGGCCTGAAAAGAAGGCCTACGACACTGAGAGCTTCCGGATTTCTTTTTAAATAACTGACAATCCTAATCACAAATGTATCATCATAAGCCTCTCCTAACACTTAGTAATACTCTTTAATTTTCAGCATGCTAAAATGTTTTGATCATAGTTGTCAATTACCACTTATCATCAGTATTTCTATTACTAACTTTAATTAAATCACACTTTTCATGCTTTTATATTTATATAGATGAATCATCAAAACTGTCTCAAGAGTACCAGAGCTATTTCCTTAAAATATTCCAAATAAAATGCAGAAAAGAAAAAATAACCAAGTTTAACAACTGCTTTTATTTTTATAAAGATACTTTTAAAAGCCTATAAAATACACTACCTTGAAGCTTACATACTGCAGGTGATTGGAATGCCTCTTTATTATTTGCTTGATTAGTTCAGGATGTGTAGCCCTCAAGTAAGATGTAGCTGGCTGATTCAGTTCAAACTCAAAACACCTCCAGAGATCAGGCATATGAAACACTTGGTTCCAGCTTCGGCAGACCTGGGACGCATGAGCACGATCCAGAAGGGGCAAGTACTGAAACACCTGCAGGATAATGTCTTGAAGCAGGTTTGCCCAGTCAGGACTCTGCACAACTATGGTCTTCTCATCGATAACCTTGTGTCTCTTGGATTCTTCCTCAGTTGTCTCTTCAGATGAACTGTTGTTTGCCTCATTAGTTTTCCTTCCTCGTTTCATTCTATAAAAACAATACAAAAATGTTTTCTATATATTGTGTAAATATAACAGAGCTGAGAAGAACAATATTAATAGGAAACTATGGAGGTAAAAAAGCATGTTTTCTGTAGTCACACTTTTACAGAGGGTTTTTTTCAGGGAAAGAAAGAGCCCAATGAATTTGAAGTGGTAGTCTAAAAATACCATTACCCTCTACAGAGATATCTTTAATATTACTTAACAATTAACAGTGCTGATCCATTCATAACAGTCACTCCCCTTTCAGCATTTCAATTTGGTGTTTGAAAACACTTTGAACCTAATTTGTTTTACTATTTTGTTGAGTAACAATCTACTTTCCTACTAATGGGAAGATGCTCTTCTAAACAATTCTGTGACCACTGACAGCATATTACTGTCCCAGTCTTATTTACCAAAACCAACACTTGAAACTGTGGAAGGCAAAAGTCAAGCAAGAAACTAAACAATGAGGCATGTATGTTTGCAGGCATTGCATCTTGCAGATGTTCTATCTGTCCAATTAATTTTTATACCCAGACAGGAAGAACCTGTATTTTTCTAAATGTATGTATTTTTTAAAAAAGGTTACTTCAAAATGCATCTATTTTAAATCACTATTCTTAAAAACATATTTCATTAAAAGCACTGGTGTACTTTTGTTTCTCCAACTAACTAGTAAATAGGGATTATGAAAGATTTCCAGTGAGTCTGGAAGTTTCAAGCCACAAAAAAAGTTTACAGAAGAGTCAGTAAACTTTCTTCAAAATCATACTAAATTCAGCAGAGATGAGGCAAAAGGTTATCTCATTCTCAGTAGCATATACTTCTTCCATAGTGGTCTCACTTACACAAGTTCTATCTTATATCACATTATTAAAGAGGAAAAAAACTCCACCACTACATACATCTGAAATAACATCTAGTACTGGATTTTGATCGAAGCGTGGTCTTTTATACGTGCCAGCTTACAACTGAATTTAGCAACCAATCATTTATTTCTAAAAGCCTCAATGGCATGCACACCATGTCCTAAAGGGTTCTGAACGAGATCTCACACTGAAGTACAATACACTGAATTCTAATCTGTAAAAAGCTAAGAGAATCCAGGGGTGGTACAAGCACCCCCCCAGCCCCCATGATTTCTAGAAGATAAACATGGACTTCATACACAGTGAAATCATTCTGGTTTAACATTCAAGTACAATTACACATATAAGATTATCATACACCCCGTTCACTTGGGACCAGGACAATGAACTTACTCTGCTATGTACTGCAACTAAGTACAAGTCTTTGTTTTTAAAAAAAAGTGTAATACACTAGATATACAAGTGAAAAATTATACTGTTTATCATCCAATGGTCACAGATTCTTTTCTCAAAGCCAGCATCTCCTTAACTATCTTTAAAAGGCTTTAATCCTGCCTATTCACATGACAAAAGCAAGCTATCACGTTCAAAGCAAAACGCTACTGGGTAAAAATCGCTACTTGCTTCGTGAGAACTGCTTACTGTGACTCACAGCTCATGATTATGAGACTATGCAAAACATGACTCCTGTGCCGAAATGAGCTTTCTATTCAAGAGAGAGTTCTGTGGCTGAGCCACTAACTTCACTGGTACAGAAGAGAAGCAAGAAAACTGAATAATGACTTAGAACCATCTGCAACTAACAAAAAGATGAAGGAACTGGATTTTGCAACCATGAAAACTGAATAATTAAATTTAAAACTAATAAAGGATTAGTTTTCAAATCCACTGTAAACCGCTCATGTTTGTGTTTGAGATAAAAAGCATAGTCCAAGAATATTACTGCTAATAAGCTAGTCTGAAATGAAACATTCCTTTAAACTTTAGGCCAAACAGATATTCCAAACAATTAGGTTATAGTGAGCAACCAGCATACGCAAGCTGTTCACTTGCCAAATTCGGGATAGCAAGTTTGATGTCTTTAAGTCTTTCCAAAGCCATCTCTTGTTAAGCTGTAAAAAACTACATAAGGTAACTGTTAGACTTGACTCTTCAAGCCTTCCTTTACAGAGATCCTGCCTCATCTTTTGTTAATAAGATAATATATGTGCATGAATTTCTAGTTAGGTAGGCTACTTTTATCATGGTATTAGGGAGTCAAGTTCTGGATTTTCTCATTGCATTATAGGGGCTACTGTGCATGGACAGTAGAGCTGATGCACATATATACAGCACACTTACTACAACCGCTCTCTTCATAGACACAGGCACTAGATCAAACACGTTTTTACTTTTTTTTAAGAAAAGAAGTGAGCTGCCACTGTCAAAACTGTATGAATTCTTCAGCTGGAAGAATAACCTCTGAGATACGGCTGACAAAAGTGGCCCAGGTCATCAACAGCCAACTTGAAAGATGCACCTCTGAGCTAACTTTGGTGAGTTCTGAGTAGTTAATATGTGCTGGTTACGGATCAAAAGCCACTCTTGAAGCTGTGTGGTACTATCCCAAGTTTTTATAGCCATTTAGAGCCACTGAAGAAAAGAGACAATACAGCCATCACTAAAACTATACTGAGGATGAATTTCAGGTGACAGTCTTTCAAGAAAATAAGATGCTACGTGTTTTAAGTGCCATGGCTTGAAAAGTAGGGGATGGGAAAAGACATTTTCAGACAGCTTTTTTTTTACTGACATCTCAAATGCTCCAGTAATGGAAAGGAGAGAGTAAACATAAGTTTTCAAAAATATCTCCTTGTGGAACTTCTTCCAAAGAGCGGGGGGGGGGGGGGGGGGGGGGGGGGGGGGGGGGAAGTCTAAGCTCAAAACTAAAGAATATGGTTTTAAGATTTCAATGACTATTTTGTAATCTAATTTGTTCATTTGTTTTTTGTCATCTCTTTCAGAATTTGAAGTACTGGAATACCTTTTTAAAAACATAACTGATTTCAACCCCTTAACATGCTTTACAATAAAAAACCTCCACAAATTGAAAGAATGCAGATTTGCCTACAAAGTTTTCAAAGTCATCTAGAAATTATTTATAAAAAAAATAAAGCCACTGAGGAGAGTAAATCTTTCTGCAAATTTCACACAGAAACAGGCAAATGCAATTAAGACAGTTCACTTTGTTTTACGTATCTGATAGTCTGAAGATCTAACCATTTTAAATCCAAGGCCAACAGAAATAACTTCTCAATGAGGAAGACGATGCAAAATTCTATTCTAGCATATTACTGCATAGGCACAGCCTATTTTTCAAACAACGATTGCTTATCACTTCTTACAATGCCTGAACCATTAATCTTGCTTTTAACTCTCCCTGACATACTCAGGACACACTTATCACTGGTCGGTTTTCCAAATTGCTGCTATAACCAACTTTCCTTTAAAATCTAAGATAGTGACAGGAAGGGGAGAAAAAACCCCAACAAACAAAAAAACCCCACAAACCCCCAAGGAAAATACCCAGGTCTACCAGGACAGAAAGATGCGTGAAATCGGGATGCCTGGCTCCTAAAGATTTTCCAAGTAAACTACTCAACCTACTATAACAACTTCTTTCTGAACTCCGTGTTCTGAACTCCGCAGCTGGGCGCAGCCCACGCTATCTCGCAGGCAGTATGGTCATGTTCAACCATAAATCACACAGTTCAGTCACAAAGTGGGAGGAGAAGCAAAGCACATGCTCAGCGTTGTTTTTGTTGCCGAGTAAGGTTGCAGACAAAACACAATGGCAGTTTAAAAAAAAAAAAAAAAAAAAAAAAGACCAAACCCAAACAAACAAACCCCTAACAACCGTGCACGGCTGCTGATAACGCTTTCCCATGGAGAAGCCTCAGGGCGCTCGCTGTCTGACACCTCCAGTAAGGCTCTTCCAGAAAGGAACGGGCTAATGGGGGGCGCCCAGACATGAACCGAACCCCTAATCGCCCCGAACCGCGAGTTCTGCCGAGAACGACGAGGGGTTTCCCATTTACTACCGTTTGTACCAGGCGGCTGCGAGGCAGCGACACCCTATAAACACGGAGGGACAGGTTTTAAGTCCCGCTGCTCCCGGAGAAGCTTCACCTCAGGGTCGGCTCCCCCCCGGCTCAGCGCGGCGCCCCGCTGCCGGGCAGGGCCCCGAGCCCCGCCGCCCCCGCTGCTCGGACCCCGCTCTCCACCCCGCACGGCAGCGCGGCCGCGGGCCTGGGGAAGGTCCTGCTGCGCCGCCGCCCCCCCCCTTCCAGCCCTTCACCTGGCGGCTCCCTGCTGCGCTCCGCATTAACCGGGACTCGGGCCGCACTGGCGCCTCCGCTCTGGCCACATCAGCTCCCTCCACCGAAGCCGACCCCAGCGCTTCCGTCCCGTCCAGCCCGCGTCGCTCCCTCCCTCTCTGTTTACTTCCCAGCAGCGGAAGCGACGCACACCAGGCAAAATGGCGGCGGGCGGGATGCGGGGTGGCGCGTCCCCCCCCCCCTCGCCCCCCCCGCGCGAGCGCAGCTGCCCGCCGTCATGGCCGCCCTGCTGCCGCCTGTGCCGCCCGGTCCCGCCGGGAGCAGCGGCCGCGGGGCAGCCGGCTGGCCCTGCCGCCCTCGTCCCGCCTCCCCGCTGCCTCCTGGCTCGATTTGCGGCGCCTCACCGGGCCGCCGCGGCGGTTGGCTGCTGCGCGGCGGGGCGGCAGGGCCCGGGCTGCGGGCAGGCCTCCCCCTCAGGTGCGGGGCGGCCGGGAAGCGGGGGAGTGGGGTCTCGGCGAGACACCGCGGTGATACTGGCACAGAGGAGCTGGGTCCTCATCGCTGATAGAGCCCGTTACCTCAGTAGTTTGAAAGCCCCGTGCCAGGCTAGCCTGAGGAGTGAATGTAATGGAGAAGGCAGACAATCAATGCTTGGTGGGCCCAGCAGGCACTGGGAACGAAGTGCTTGGGGTATTGCTAGGCAAAGAATAAGAAGTGATGTGTGACAGTCCCCATGGGCTGCAGATGCCTTGTTAACAGCGTGTCCCCCCTGGCACGCGGCTCAGGTTGGTGAGATTCCCCAAAATGAACTTTAATTGTTTACTTGTTGGAAGTGATAAGAAATAAATTCCTGCCCCACTGTTTAATTTCAAGCTAGTGGGTTTTGATCCCAGTTGCCATCACTAAGTTTGATGGAAACGGCCAGATATGATCTGGTGCTCTCCCCTGTCTGGAAATGGCCTTGAAACAGGGTAATAGTTTTTCAGTGATCATTCAAATGGCACCATCCTTGAGTTCTTAGAGAAGCACTTTATATAAAAGAATCCTTCCACAGCATTTTCTTGTGTACTTCAAGTCTGTTAAAAAAGCATCAAAAAGAACTTTTTTTTTTTTTTTTCCTTTCTTTCAGTTCTAGGTCTAGTTGCTTGAGATTATTAGTGGGGGGGAGGGAATGACTTGCATAGAAACAGGAATGTTTTCCAGTGAGAAATGTCCATTTTAATTTTGAACATCTATGAGAGAATAATCTCTTTTTCTCCACTTTGAAATGTCTTGAGATATTTACTACAGCTCAGCCAGTATAGTTCTGTGTGTATTTATAAATCTACATCCAGCTTTCAGGTTTTCAGGAAATGCAACAAAAGTCTGGAAGTAAGTGGCTTATCGCCTCACCTTGAGCAGAGAAATGAGCATCTCAGACACACTTGCAGTGTCAAATATGTGACTGTGTAACTTGTTCTGTTACATGGAATAGCTACACAAACCTTGGTAAATAATGAGGTGTGTTTATGGCTGAAGCCAATACTGTCAAGAAAACTGAAATAACTGTTTTGCTGACCCCACCTGGAAACATTCGGTGTCATCTATTCTTGCTATTTAGGAATTGTGCTTTCAGCACCATGTTCCAATTCATTGCTGGTTCTTTAAAGGTGGGAAGATAACAGCCCCCAATTACAGTTCCTAGTAAGGACGCGTTATGTTTGCACGTATATAACTTGCAAACTGCTGGAGATGCAGGAGAGGTAGGTAGCCTCTGACTGCAAAGAGTTGACCCAGACCTAGGCCCAGTACATAGGGAGGAGGAACTATTGTTTATCAGTGCATGTAGAGCAAGAAGCCACCACTTCTCCTGGTCACATCCCTTATTGTTTTCAGGCAGTGTTATGCTGATGATGTAATGTAACTAATCTGTGTCATGCTAAGTCAGTAGTAGAGGAATGAAGTCAGTGGGTTGATTAGCATTGATAACATGCAGCTGTGGCCTTGCCTCGAAGGCAGTGGGTTGATTGACATGGATGATGTGCAGCTGTAGCCCGTTCCTGCTAAGTGGTTAAATAGCACTGAGGATTGTGGGAAAGCTGGGCAGTTGGAGGAGGAGTAGTGTGGTCTGGCCTCTGGAGGAAGGAGAAACACCATCAACAGTAGAATCTGACCAAAGGTAAAAAAAAAGCCTTGCTGCAGTCTACTAGTTTGTGCTGCAACAAGTAGAAATGTCTTTTTGCCATGATTAATGTTCTGATTGCATTCTGGTGTCTGCAGGAAAAAAATTGGAACATCTTGTGGCAAAAAAAAAAAAAGTATTTTCTGGTTCTGTGTAGAAGTCTTGGGAGGTGTAACAGCTGCAATCTTGTTTTGAGGTAACATTATTTTAAAACATCTACTGTGTTATCTGAGCTTAGATGTATTGACTTACTGCGGGAGACTTCTCACAGTGCCTTGCAGTTTTATTTTGCTGCCTGGTATTTGGAGTAAACAAAGCTTGCTTTGATGCCTGTACCTTTATTTGTTTTGCTGTAATTACTTGTGTATGTTTTAGGCACGCTAAGTGTAGGATGAGATGAGAATAAGTGCAGAAGGAGCTCTCTGCATCCTGCTATTTGGGGGCATAGCAGCCAAAATCAGCACAAAAGGCAGCTGCAACTCTGCGCTTGGAGCCAAATCAGGGCCTGGATACAATGCAGAATGCTGCCAACAGTGTCTGTGGTGTCTGTTGGCAAAGCATGAGAAGCTGGGAGTTTACCAGAACTGAATAAAAGAAAACCTATGGCCTTAACTGGTAAGCAAAGCCATGCTGTTTGTCCAGCTCTTTGACTGTGAGGTAGCTGGCACTGAGATAGGTGGTAGCATGTGAAGAAGTGTTGAAGTAAAGGTCCAGAGACAGTACTCAGAAGTCTGGGCTGGTCTGTGAAAGAGCTCTATCCCTGCCGGCTGTGGCAGGGCACCTCGATGCTTTAGTTAGTAACTTGAAAATATTTGAACAGGTATATCTTCATTAGGTGGTTTCTCTGCCCTACTTACCACTTAACTAGCAGCAGATGAGTTTTTGAGAAAGGAGTATTTTAAATTATGAAGGTGAAATTACTTTTACTCGTGTAGACTTCTAACAGTACCAGAAAAAGTCCAGGGGCCTGTACTGGGCCCTGGTATGCAAAACAAAGACTACTGAGGAAACTGCTTTGTAATCCTTTATTTTTCCAAAAGAGAAGGAGAAGCTCTCTGAAGTTTCAGTCTTTCCAGTAGGAGAGTTGCTCACGGCAGAGATTTGAAGCTGCCCTCGCTATGATCATGTGAAGATGAGGAACAGCCCACAGACACCCTTCTGTGCCAGGAGAACGATAGCCAGGAAACAGCCTAGCATCTAAAAGGGGACCTCGCCACATCAGGCTGAGGTTGTGCAGGTACATCTCTTCCTGTTTCAGCTGATGGGCTACCTGCCTGATGAAGGTTGCAAATGCAGGGTCTTGGTTGTAAATGCTACAGCTTCTAGCACTGAAAGTCTCACCTGTGCTTATTTTCTGGCTATGTTCAGGAGGCTCTGAAGCAGTCATGCAGCAGCTGTACTCTGCCCTGATCAGCCTGGCTTGTGTCTGGCTGGGGGAAAATAATAGAAGCAGTTGGAAGAAAGTTAAGTAACAGTAGAATAGACCAGTTCCAGCTATGATGACAGTATGTGAGGCTTGCAGGGCATGAGTAGCCCACTCCAATTTAATGAAAGTACAAGCTGTGAAAAATACGGGGAGATAAGTGTGATGAGTCAGTGGCTGAAGGACCTGTTCTAGGCTGCCTGTGACAATCTTACTCCTCAGCAGACTGTACTGAAAAAAAACCCAGGAAAACAGAACTTGTTCTTTAACAATGCCAAATTAATTTATCATTTTCCAGCAGTAGATTTAATTAGGGAAACTTAGTTTTATTCTTAAGTCTATACAGGAAGATCTTCTAGGGGGAGGGAAGTTCTTACACTGTTAGAATACTTATTTTATCAGTCCCTAATACTGTATATATTATCTACCACAAACAATACCTTATAGAACAGGAGCTGAAACTCGACTGTTTCTTAAAAAGTAGCCACAAGTAAAATGATTCTTAAAACAGAGGGCCTCATGGCCACAGAAAAATGAAAAGATCAAACTAGGGATGACAACAGGGTAGTGTGTTGCCTGCAACAGGCTTGTTACTTGATACTGTTGCTCATGCTTCCATAAAAGCTGGAGATAATTGCTTCAAAAAGGCTCCTCAAACCTCACTGTCTAGGTATTATTTCTGTCCCTGGAGTCTATAGTGATTCTTTCCAGATAAATGACTCTGATGTTTGCTTCATTGGTAAAGGCTATCATACCACTCTGCTATATTCTGTAAGATTACATAGTAAAAATTGCTATTTGCTGGAGCATCTCTGGTACAGGAGTATCCTGGTGTGGTTTTGGTTAGTAGTTCCATACAAATGGGCTGAACATGCTGAGCCATGCAAACGCCAGCAGATGACAACCAAACATTTCTATAGCGGGAACCATGGATCACCAGCTGACAGGAGAACGGTATTGCTGGAAAGGGGTAGCACCATCTCATGGATAGGCTGACCTGACAACATGCTGGTAGAGTAGCTTTTTGGTTTTTCTGTGTTCTGTGGGTCTCCCTGCAAATTGGTTCAGCTGTCTCTGCTAGTGAGTGAGGACTTGATTAGCAAGCTAGCAGTCGTAAAAAATCCCAGACTTATTGCTAAGAGGGGTCTGGCATTTGTATTGGGATTAGCCTTGGTACCAAGGCACTGAAGGAGGGTATCTTATGTGGCATGTGAAATGGGTCCTGCATAGACACCCTAATGCTGGTTTTCAAATATAGGTCCAGGACCTTGTTTCTAACTCCTGTATTCCAGCACTGGAGGCAAAACCTAGATGTTATTCACCAATTCCTTGAATGTAAGAGCATGCTGGAAGAACAGATCCAATGTCCTGCCAGACCATCACCTGGTCCATCCTCAAGCAGAGAGCGCCTCCCATACCAAGGAGTGGTGCTCACTCATGCAGCTAGCCACAACACTACTTTGAAGCCAAGCTACAAGCAGGTAGCAGCATGGGGGATTCATGCAAAAGGAAGAAGTTTGGCTAAAGGGCACAGCCCTGATTGACCCTCAGTGGTGCAGTGTGCTTTTCTGTGGCCTCAGGTGGGGCACTGATGGGCTGCAAGTAGAGCTAGGGGTTCAGGGGCTACCTGCAGCGCTGCTGTCGCTGCCAGATGAGGCTTCTGCAGGCTTGTTTGTTCCTCTGCCACATGTAATCAAGGAAGTCCGTGGGTGCAGCCTTCTGTTGGTGACTGTACTGATGTCAGAAAAAACTGGAGCTGTAAATAATTGACCCATGGATGCTACATTTGTTGTTCTGGTATTCTTTCCTTGTAGAGCCTGTTCATTGTCTGGTTTGACTTGCAGATAGGTGATGTGCACTAGGTAGAAGACAAAGTGCAAGTAGTGACCAATGGAAACAGTGCTTTGTGCATGTCAGCTGTTATACCAGTATCCAGGGAGGATGGTGCAACTGGTTATCCCAGTGGGCTGCGGAAAGGAGTGAGAATGTAGAAGCAGTGCCATGACGGTGATAGCAAATGGCGCTGTGTGTACTGCTCAATGGCTATCCCAAAGCAATGCCTCAAGTACCATTTAAGGTTTCAGCAGCCAAACCTCCTATTAGGTACAACATGGGAAGAAACGGTTACACCCAGAGTGACTGAATTTTAACTAGCAGTAGACAGCCTACACAAAACCTTGTGGCAAGAGCACAGAGCGCCATCTCGGGTGCCTCCTCTGTCCCAACAGACTGTGGATGTTGTCATTACTTGGGAAAACTCATTGGCGAGCTGGCAGGGGACATATTTGGGTGATTATCAATGACTCATTGATGCTCCATAGTGCCTGATTGTTGTGCTGTTGATTGTAATCAGTTTGTTGTTTTGTATTTGGTTGCATCTATTTAGGTATCTCTGGTGAAGAGTCTGCCACCGGGCATGCTTGGTAGTGCAAGTTCTTCACTACTAGACCTCAGCATTGAGAGCAGGGGGTGTGACAATGCAGCCCTTCTAGTATCCCTTATGCTGAGGGACGTGGGGCACCTGTGGTACAGCTACTACAGTCTGTCACCTGCAGTGTTTGGCATGGGGTAAGGAAGGGGCTGTGGCAAAAACCTACAAAGTCTGTTATATCCTGATTGACCAGGTGGTCCTAAAGCTTCCTAGCTAGCCTCTGTTTAGGTGAAATGAACTAACGCAGTACGATGTGATTAACAAAAAATGTTTTGTAAGGACCAGGATTTTCAGGCCCTGGTGATGAGTGGTTAATTGTCTGTACCTTATTAACTTTTACTGTTCACTTTGTGCTCAGTGGGTGGATACACCTGTGAAAGTTTAAGCTATTTGTAAACTAATGATGTATGGTCTGAGTGGGAGTACTATGGCTTCACCTTGGCCAGGAGCTGAGTTGGGTATGAATTAGCTGAGTGTGGTGAGCTGTGGCAAACACAGCAGTGCAAACAAGAACCGAGTATTTCCATTGCGTGGGCTGTGGATCAACAGCTGACAGAAAAGCATGTGAGACTGCTGGAAGGCATACAGCAATCTTATTGTGGGCTGATCTGATTAGTGCTCTGTGCTGGCATCTGGCTGTAATCGGCAGTAGGGATTGGTGCAGGGGAAGATGTGGTGACGTGGATGTCTGTCTGAGAGCATAGTAGCGGAGTGGCCAAGGTGTGACCTAATGGGTGGCCAGTGAGCTCTACTCAAGAGCCTGATGCTCACATTTGGCTGTGCCATCTCCCTGCAGTAGTAATCTGGGATGGTCAGTCGTGTGTGTGAGAAAAGTTTTCCTGACACTGCCTATCCCTCACTCAGTCCATTTAATAAACTGAATGTAACAGTGTCAAATCCTTTTCCAACTGTAAACTCAATTTCCTAAATTAATACTTGTACTAGTCTAAAATCAAAGAAAAGGCTGGAAAATCAAAAAAATTAATTTGTAACTATGGAGCTACACTCAGAAATTTTCCAAAAAGGATAGTGGGTCAGACACCTCAGATTTGTCTGCTCACTATAACTCATTTTTCTGCAATTTAAGACCCACAGGGACCTATGTCAAGAACCTATGCATAAAGATACAAACCACTTCAAATTACATGTGTTAATCTTCCACTGTAGTTAATTTGTCTTTCTTCAATATCCTTTTTAGGCAAAAAATTTCTTTTTGTATTTTCTTTTAATGTTTCCTCATCAAATCAGCTTACAATTAGAAAAATGACTTTTCTAAACCAAATGCCCTCTCAATGGAGTTTCAATTTACAGACATCTAATCCACGATATGGGGAATAGAGAAGTGTAAATGCAGCTCTATCTTTTATGTACTGGTTAATACCTGCATTATGAACAAGGTTCCTCTTTGTGTGATGCTTAACACAGGAAAAAAAAATAATTCTGCCTTTTTGTAACATCTTATATTGGCTTTAAAATGGTACAGCATATGCTGCAGAGTGTATTTGGCAGCTTCAGGTTCTGCTGTGTCTCCTTGGCTGTATGTGGTCAGCCAGGAAAAGCAGCAGTGTGGGCAGCCTGACGTGGGCACTGCTCCACCTGCTACCCCTCCATGTGGCAGCTCTGTTCCTGCACGCTGGGGTGCAGGAGGAGGCTCCTAAAATGGAGAAACAGTAGCCAGAAAGCAATGAAAGGAGAAAAAGGGTTTGTTGTCTGTGGTGGATTAGGATGGAAAACAGCACCTGAGAGTCCTAGTGAAGGGCAGGGGGGAAATGACATGAGGGTTTGAGTGTAGATGAGAAGTAGGGAATGAGGAGGGTACTGGGTTGTGAGAGACATCTGAATAGTGTGATAGGGAGATTCTTAATAAACACTCTGCTTTCTTCCACCTTCTGTCCTGCATACCACTAGTATAATCCAAATTTACTGCAGCACCTCCCAACTAATAGGCATATTAGTTCTGGTAATCCTACAGCACATTTCTTCTATGAGAAGTAGAAGAGTCCTTAGCACATCATTTTGCATTTTTTACTCTACATCTACCATTCTGAAGTGACTCGGGGTGTATTCAGTAGTAGTTCACGGGTGTCAGATAAAAGATTATCAAGTATTGAGAAAGGAACTTTCAAATAAAGACACTGAATCTTAAGGTCCACAGTAGGTAGCTCTCCAGGAAGTATCTGGCAACATGAAAACACCAACTGTCCAATCTCGGGCCACAATGTTTACCTTTCACCTGCCAGAATGTGCTGAGTGCTATGCCAGAAGAAAGCTTGATGATCTGTTTATGAAAAAAAAACATTAACCAGGGAACACAGAGCCACAAACGTGGAAGAACACTTCAGATTTTGACCTTTCACTCTTTGTATCTTGACATCTCTCTCAAAAAAAAAATAATCTGCCTTGGTGCTAAAGGCTGTGGTGTCATAGGTCCAAAACATTGCTTCTGCCTCAGGCTGCAGAGTAGGTTGTGGTAACTTAGCTTTAAAAATGCACATTGTAGTCAACTACATCTGAGCTATTCAGGTGGCTTCCACTTTATACTGAGATGAAATCAACCATATCCCAGCAGTACCTGCCCCTCCTGACTGAAGAGACTATGACTGAGTTAAACACTTATGGTATGGGCATAATTTGGACAAGTGACTTGTATTCTCTGATTATATATGAAGTTTAATGTAAGAAGAATCTTGACTCTTCAAGATGCTGAACACAAACACCACCTTGACTTCCTCCTGATATTCAAATAGAGGGTTTAACATGGTTTGAAATTTAGTGACTTTTTTTTTTTTATGGAATGAAGGGCTTCATCATTGCAGGTACAGGACCAATTTTTTTCTCTTGCCTACTTGTTATTCTTTATGTCCATTGCAAATTCCGTTTTATCTTGTATGTTCCCCCCCTGCTATTTATCTGTAGCAATTTGATTTTATTTCCTTTTTTTAAAATATATAATTCCAGACTGGGCCAAGCTGACTGATTAGTACAAGTTATATCCTTTGTTTGCAGTAGGATAGCCCTGGCTGTGATCTTAGAACAACCAACTATACTAAAGAAAATGTCAACGCTCCTAGATAACTTTTTCTTTACATTTGATTCCTACAAGATCTTACCTATGATTTCCATCAATTTACTGAATATATTTTATCTCTCTTCAGAATAATGAATGTTGTTGCTTCATGATTGTTTTCCTCTAAACTGACTTTGAATCATAATCGAATCTAGTAAGGCCACCTTTTAGTTACTTTCTCTACTTCATATGACATTTATTTTAAATATATTCCAAGAACTTACCAAGCAGCCTCTCTCCTGATGTATATCTTTCCAAGTAGATACCCTCTAGTTAAAATTCTGCACTATCACAAATTCAGTTGTTTGGACAACTTTGTTAAAAAAAAAGTGGCATATTTCTTTGCAAGTCTAGTGCAAGCCCTGTGTGTGACAATCTTTGTCTCTATGTCTGCAACCACTCTCATCCCTCACGTTCATTGCATCATAGAATCCTTTAGGTTGGAAAAGACCTTTGAGATCATTGAGTCCAACCATTAACCTTAGCACTGCCAAGTTTGCCACTAAACCATGTCCCTAAGTGCTATAGCTACAAGTCTTTTAAATACCCTCAGGGATGGTGACCCCGCCACTTCCCTGGGCAGCCTGTTCTAGTGCTCTATGACCTTTCCTGTGACTAAATTTTTCCTAACACCTATTTAAACTTCCTCTGGTACAAATTGAGGCAGTTTCCTCTTGTCCTATTGCTTACTTGGGAGAAGAAACTGACACCCACCTCGCTACAACCACCTTTCAGGTAGCTGTAGAGAGGGGTAAGATCTCCCCTGAGCCTCCCTTTTTCCCAGGCTAACCAACGCCAGTTCCCTCAGCTGCTCCTCACAAGACTTGTGCTCCAGACCCTTCACCAGCTTCATTGCCCTTCTCTGGACACGCTCCAGCACCTCAACATCTGTCTTGTAGTGAGAGGCCCAAAACTGACCACAGTATTCAAGGTGTGCCCCCACCAGTGTGGACTGCAGAGGGACGATCACTGCTGTTGTCCTGCTGGCCACACTGTTTCTGACACAAGCCAGGATGCTGTTGGCCTTCTTGGCTACCTGTGTGCACTACTAGCTCATGTTCAGCCATCTGTTGACCAGCACCCCCAGGTCCTTTTCTGCCAGGCAGCTTCCCAGCCGCTCTGCCCCAAGCCTGTAGTGCTGCGTGGGGCTGTTGTGACCCAAGCACAGGACCTGGCACTTTTGCTTATTGAACCTCATACAATTGCCCTCAGCACATTAGTCCAGCCTGTCCCGATCCCTCTGCAGAGCTACTGTAAGATACATTGTACTTCAGAGGTGTGTGTTTTTTCTCCAGGTATTCTAAATTACAGATGTCTGAAGTTAGGTTAGATTGATGTTGTTTGACATGGATGCCATCCACCAATATCTTCAATGTAAGAGCACTTGTTCATGTTCACCAGTAACACACATTTCATCAAATTCAAAACAGAAATACTAGAAAAGGTGTCGAACATATATAACAGAGAATCTGAAGAAAAAACCATACAGTAAAAAGCCTTTATGTGAAGTTATATTTTGCTTTCACTATAAAGGAGCAGAGGAATTGGAACTCCATTAAATCAACATTGTGTGATTCATGGCAAAAAGCTATTTGTCCTAAAAGTAGGGGTAACTAAGGCTTCAGTAAAACATAACTGATAAAAAATCTTCTTCTGTGTTTTAAAACATTATTACAATACTTCATATGAATGCTAGCGCATTTATCCAGCTTTTCTATTGGAAGATTGGAGCAGTGCTTTGTATATCTTAAGTACTTCCATAACCACCAGTTCAACCAATAAACTTCCCTACTTTTTTAAAAAGCTGGCTCTATATGACGCTTCCCACCACCATTTAAAAATTCTGAAAATGGAGGCTTACACATTAATTAGACTTTCACTGTATAAAAATGTACAGTGGCTTTATTGACATGTACATTCCATTATGTTTACAGCTGCAAGATATGAGGCACACTCAGTATTGCACTTCATTAAAATTTCAGGCTCAAACATAACCCAGAAGTTTAAATGAAACTGCTGTTGTAATTTAATAATCCTTATACAGGACAAACATTGATACCTTTATATACAGCATGATACTTGTTACATTTATGCCTTCCTAACACAATTTTTTTTTATAACAGTCTAGGAAATAAACCAGAATATTCCTCTTTCCCATCCCCACTTGTGATGCGTTACAATTGTACAAGATTACAAAAAGTCAGTATACAATAATTAATATTTTTTCTTTCTCCTGAAAGCCAGCATCATTCATAGTCCACAGACACACAGATCCTTTAATAGCAATTATTTATTTGTAAATGTCCAATGTTTCCTAGCCAATGACTGTAATGGCCACATGCAAACACCTCACAAGTTTTGATGTCTCAGTTCAAAAAATGTCAATATCTCACAGCAAGAATTATATACATGGTATTTGGCATCCTTCTTGCACTGTAAATTGTTCCTTTTACCTGGGTTATGAAATGGTCCCGTCTTCATCCCAGCTGGACTTTATTTTCATGACATTTCAGGGATGAGGGCACCTGTTTTGCTCTGGTAAAAAAAAAATGCTAGTCTAAAAAGTGTGAGCATTTCTGCAAACCCCGCAACCCAGAGCAAATTCTTCACCAGTGGGTGGATGGACAACATGAAGTGGACATTCTGTTCCTTCAAGTTGTTTACCTTTGGGACCTACAGCAAATTTAATTGTGAGGGGGAGGGAAGGGAAAAAAAGAAGGAAAAAAAAAAAAGGTTAATGCTTGCAGACAGTATCAATAAACATCTATCACATTTTCTCAGAAACCATGCTAAGTAAAGGCAATACATCTATAATATGGATTTATAAGGCATCAAAAATAAAGGCTTAATAGGCCAAGAGAAAAAACATAAATTAGATCTGACAAAACAGGATGAAAAACTGTTAGCTCCTTAAAACAGTCAAATGTTGAATTGGTATTTGAAGAAAAAAAGAGTGATAAACCTTGGAATTTAAAATCAATCAAACTCAAAGTAAAAAAAGCAAAAAGATTTTAGAATCACTGAAGTTTTGTTTCATTAATACTGTAGAAGAAGTTTCTACAATCTAAAAGCAAAATTGATAATTATGAATAAAAATTACACTGCAGTAAACAATTCTAAGGTTAAACAAAAAGAAATTACAATTCCTGGCATGTTTACTTCTTCACTTAAATATCTTAATCAAAGCCTCACTTTTTTTTTCAACAGCAAGGGAAATGATATGATTTATTGAGATCAGTGTTAATTTTTTCGATATAATTTTAACACATCATGTCACCATGAACTGGTGTAGGGAAATTGAAACGTCTTTCTGTATCAAAGCACCTAATGTTTAAAGGATCAGTGTGATGACATCACCTGTATTATTGCCAGAAAAAAAAAATATCAAAAGCACACATAGAACAAATCCATTCTAATATCATTCAAGACACTGAATTTAAAATTTGTGTGACTGACCCCGGGGTTTTCCTAAAAATTATCAGTAAGAAAATATAAGAATATCAATTAGTACTAATTACTTATCTGAGAATTCAGTGTGGTAAATTTGCTTTGCAAAAATACTACCTGCAGGACAGTGTGGGAGTTCTTCTTTAGGGATGCTTGTCATTCTTTGGAAATCGTCATGGCAAGCATTGCAAAAATGCGTTGTCCCAAAACAAAAAAAAACAGCAACTGAACAGCAGTAGCGGCATTTGTACTCTAAGAAATCTGTACCGTGTTTGGGACACATCTAAACAAAAGAAAACAAACACTGATAAATGAAGTACCCATGCTGTAACAATCTGAACAACAGATTTCTACATTCTGTAGTATATATTAACATATGCAATATTATACAACACATACAGTTACACATTACTGTGAATTATTGTACAGCTTAGGTACTTGGAGATTCAGAATGAACTAAGAACGTGAATACAAGTTCTTTACTTACCTGAGCCCTTGAAACATCAGAGCATGCGCCACAGATTAGCTCTCTTGGATCATAGTCATCTCCTTGTCCAGCCTCGGCATCACAACGAGCTTCGCCACCAAAATATGCCTTAATTTTATATAGAAACAATTGGACATTAAACCAGAGTCAACTATTATTTTAACAGATTAACTTTGTAAGGGAAAACTGATGAGCAAAAGCAGTTCCAGTAGTCTCCACTGATCTGATCTCTCTTGGCTGTCTCTATCTAGATGTTTTTGAGGCACTAAGACAATGTCTTTCAATCTCAGGATAAATGAGACCAAAAATTGTGCAACATACTGTGCTCTATGCAAGTGATTGTAAGGCTTTTGAAACAGTATTTGGATGTTCTAGGAACTGTATGTAAGAAAGACGGCACTGAGGCTGAAGACAGCAGAGAAAGAGTCTACCAGGAGGGCTTTTTACTAGCTGAAGGGAGTATTGGTTTTTATGCTCATGTGGGATCCCTTATAATTAGAATTTTGCTATTTTCTACAAATTCATTCTACTTTCTCATCTTATTTTACCAGGACACACTAGGCACAAAAATGCACCAAAACTGCCAGCTCTGATGAATTTCCTCATATACTACAGCGTTTTCACATGGAGTAGTGAGATGCGGCAATGAGTAACTTCCTTTATCACCATCTTATTAACTAATTAGACAATGCACAAAATTCTTGCTCTCGGCAATTCTCGCCTTTTTGCTGTGATTGTGAAAAGATAGGGAAAGTAGTCTCAAAGCAACTATGAGGAAGGAAAAATTTAAGCAGCCCACCTTCCCCAAAACTCCGCAGACTAAAAGGAAAAGGGGGAGTCCTATGGAATGTCTGTCAGGGAATTCTGTAGTAGTTTGGGGTGAAGAGGTGCTGAAGGAAGGAGAGAAGTCAGAAATTAGATAGTTGAATTAGCTGCTCAGACATATGGACGTAGTGCAAAAGGGAGTAACGAGGTACAAGGGACAGAAAAAGAGGGCAATAAAACCCCCTGAATCACTGAGTATTAAATGCTGGAAAAAGTGTAATGAAAAATGGGGACTGGACTAAAAACTGGAGAAAGTAAGATTAAAAGAATTATTATTTTTGTAGGGAACAAAAAAGGCAGTAGGCAAGTTGCTAAAGGATGAGGAGTGAAAATTGATTAATTGTGAGAGGCAGGAACAAAAGTGAACTGAGTAACTGCACGGTAATGAGTTAAAGGGATTCATTACTGCTCTTCTCTAGCAAATAGATGTTAATTCTTTCTCCTCTTATTTCAAAATTTTGCATTTCCATTTAACAAAAAAGTTATTAGAGTGTCCCCTGAAAATGTTGTTACGAAATTGTCTTATTTCATTCATTCCTAAGGGAAAAAGGAAGAAGATGAGATCAAGATGGGCACTAAAACTGGCTTCAGATGAAAGAATCCATGGGAGGGGGGCCAGTGATTATCGGAAATTTCTCTGACCATAGATAAAGAATGCTTGTCTCTCCTCTGCCGGTGGGGAAACTATGGGCTGTTTGTATATGATTTTTGTCTTCTGGATAAATTTCATATTCTCTACTTGAAGAAAACTGTACTTATATGACCCAGTGTCCATCAGGCTAGACCACATATTTCCTTTTCCTACTTTTTTTTCATTCTTCTAATACTTCTGCCCTGAAGTCAGTTTCCTGCAGTTGCAATGAACTTCAACTTGGGTAAAAGTAGTATTTAGGTTGAATCTTAGTGGGGAGCTTTCCATATCGAAGAGTTAGAATGAAACTTATGTTTCTACTGTTTTAATGTTCACGTGAAGTATGAGCTGGAAGTGGGACAAAGGGATTGCTGGTGGTTTAACCACAGTATCATCTCCACATTCTTCTAAGAAGGGCATCACTTCAACATGTGTTTGGTTTCTGAACTGCTTTGTATATACTTTCGAGCTTTACAAGATAAGACACTACGTACATCTAATTTACTCAACACTTTATGATTTAACAATGATTTATTTTTCTGCTTTCCTATTCCATATACAATATATTAAATATGTTCCATTCTTTAAGAAATTACTTTTGAAACTATAACGTATATTTAATTTGAGAAAATACTAGTTGTCATACCTTTTTGCACTTGTAGCAAACATAATAAGCATATCTGTTCATAGCATAGCCAGCTGGGTCATTATAAAATCTAACACCTGGTGTTGTGATGGCCTCACTCTTGTGCAACCCTTCATACTCCAATCTCATTAGAGCTTTTCTCCTTACATCTTCATAGAGTTCTTTGATTGGATCAAGCAAGTCTTTTAATACTGTATGATTGATTTTGTTCTGAAATAAAAAAACTGATTAAAATATCTTGCATCTTTATAACAACAGCTGTGATTATTTGTATTATGGTCAAACACAAATAGTGTAATGGATGTCATAAAACCCGAAAAGCTCAGGCAACGGACATTTCAAAAAATGGCTGCTACTTTATTTGCTGCAAAAACAGTAACCAGGAATTCTTTTTGTATGGTCTTTTGTTATAAGAAGCCACCAGCCCTTACAACAGACTGTAACAACCAGAGGGATGGTAAAGGGTACATGAAATACTCATCACAGCACCGGAATATTCTGATTGTATGTTCTCTCTAATTTTGGTCCCTTTTGACTTACTGCTCAGCAATCAAGAATGACTGACAGCCTTCTTTGCCAGCTCTTCATCATTTAATGATCACAAGCTATTGCCATAAGTTACCAAAACATGGCATGCAGAATGGCTGGCTATTCATAAGTTTCATGTTCCTAGGGTGTTAATGTGCTCTCCTTCCCAGCAGCTATCATATGCTTTTCCTTACAGCAATTATGAGTTTGTAGAGTACAAGAGGATTTTTTAGTAATTTAAGCTGAACTTTGTACATATATTCTTCAGCTCTGTCCTCATACTGAAAAGCAAAGCAGCTTTAAAAGGGGTTAGTAAAGTAAGAGAAGCCAAGTTTCCTGCTTCAGATAATGTGCATTAAGATTACTTTTTCCTCTCCCTGCTGTCCCCAAACTGGGAATTTACAAGCAGACAGCGCTAAGAATAAACTAGCATTAAGATGTCTGCATTATGCTTTTTTTTTTAAGAGGACTCTTTGGGGAACAGTAGGGGAAGGTAAAAAGATGCATCAATGATACCCTTTTCTTTAGTGACATGAGAAAATAAGGAAAGTGACATATAACTAATTTATATTGTAAGAGAAGTATTATTAAAAAAAAAAAGGAAAAACAAAGACAGTATTCGGTAACCTGTTTGATCTAGGCAGTAAACACGTAGTTCATTTACCTTGCAAATAGGACAGGACATAAACCCAAAAGTTATCCTTGGCCCAAGCCATCTGTTTTCTAGTACTCGTTGACAGCATTGCAAATGGAAAACGTGGCTGCAGTCCAGCTTTGGAAAAGAATACATGTATGTGAACACTGAGGTTACATTGACCACTAAAACAGAAGTAGTTATTTGCTTTTAAGAGGCAATATATATCAATTCCAAAACTAATTTATTAAAAATCCTAGAAGATCCCTGTTTTCTTAACAAAGAGAAAGAAAAAAGTTGGGTTTTTTTTTTTGTTAAAATCATAACCTTTCCATTCCAAAATGACCAGTGGATATATGAAATATATTCTTTAATTACTTCAGCTGTTTTTCTCATTCATAAAATATCATATATTTTAATAAAGTAGACACAGCAAACTCAACTGATACAATCTGCTTTGTTGAACTAGCAGTAATGCCAGACAAAAAGAAAGCTTTTTAAATAGCTTCCGTGTTGTTACGGTGTCTATTTTGGAATTTTTAAGAGTGTCATCTGAAGGATTTTTCTGGGAAAAAAAATAAATCAAAGATAAACCTGGATAGCTGGTGCTGCTGAAAGTGCTTCAGTAAAGCAGATCATGCACATGTCATCAGCATCTTGTTTCAGAGTTGTAGCATTCTTATCACAGCCATGCAAGCATGGCAAGCAGTGCTCTTCATTCTTAACGCCTCCACAGGGATGTCCGCAGGGGTGTGTCTTGCTGCAGGCAATTTTAGCGTACTCCTATTAAAAGTAAATAAATAATCTTTTTTCCCCCGCCACTGAATGGTTTGATGTAGTCTTGCTTTTTGAAGGACTGCTGGTTCAGGCAATAAACTAAGATGAAAGAATCATGATTCATGTTGTCTACTGCTACAGCAGGTACTTCGGAAAAACTGCCCATTTTGTGTACTTGAAGTAAAAGTGATACTTTCATTTACTTATGTTACTCCTGAATAGCAATGGCATAATGAAACCATTAATATAAAGTGAAATATTCTTTAATCCTCCATGTGTATTTTGTATGTTAAGTGCTTCCTGCATAAACATTGCTTTCCCTGTATTAATAGCTTTTAAGATATCTACAGATTTTGGTGTTTCAGGAAGGATACGAGGTAACCCACTCTTCAGAACACAGTATGAGCTAATCATTAATCAGCATAAAGCACTTTTGTATGGAAATGGCATTTCAATCACCTCTAATAGAAAACTGTAAAAGTTACCCAGAAGCTAAAAACAGATTGAATGGAATTAATATAACAATAATATATTATTATAGGCTGAGAGAGAAAAAAAGACGACAAATTTCCTACATGTAAAGAGAAGTATATAGGGCGGGATAAGAAATTAGTTAGGATTTGGCCCTCTGCCAATTGTACCTGTACCGTAGGGCACAAAAACGCTCAGGATATGTGGATACAGCTAACAAACCTGGCCAAGTCCTGAATGTTCCATGCTCACACAGCAAACAGGCTGTTACACAAACTACTTTTATCAAGCTTTCCACTACACTAGACTTTATGCTGACAGTGGATATTTTACTTTGTAATTGGAACGCTTTTGTGAAAACTTGAGATACTTTTGAAGACAATGATGAAACTGCCCTGTATTTTGGTTGACTGTTGGTGTTTGTAGCCTGTAATTAAACGGAACATTTACAAACTCGGAAGTATTTGAATTATAATAATCAGTCTTCAGACATTTTCATAGAAGAGATCTGATTTACTATCAACCACAAAGATGAGCAAGGTTTACACAAAATAAGAAATCAATTTAATCCTACAGTCCTTTCTATTTACATAATTAACAATGACTGATGTGTTAATACATACCTGGCAATCTGTATCAGAACAAACGCTTCCCACTGCTGATAATTCTGTTCCACTCCTACATCCACAGAAACGACATGCTTCAGAACTGCTGGTGGTTGGCTTGCCTGGGTCCACAAGAGTAAAGAAAACCAAAAATTGTTGTAATGAAACATAAGGGACTGATATTCTAACAGACATCTAAACAACAACCACAGAAAACAACCAGAAAAACAGCAATACTTACGTTATTGTATTTTTATTAACAAACAATTAAAAGCATTGCCACAAAGCAGGTGAAAACCTCAACTGCTCGTTATTTTTTTCCCCTCAACAAATGCTCGTTTAAAAGGTAAAAATAATCAGGATAAAGAGCAAGTAATAACAGTTGTGTTTTACCTGTCTGTTCTCTAAACTCCACCATCGCTTTCATAGTTTTAGAATCTGCTAATGCCATCAGCCAGAAAAGTTTGGTCCTACCACAACCCTCGTGGAGATCAACTTTGATAGCTTCTTCTTCTTCTTTGAAAACCTGTCAGATTAACCAAACAGATATTAAATAGCATGTCTATGTTATTTTTGTCACTGTCTCTTAGGATTTTCATCAGATGTTTTATAGATTCTGAGGAGTTTGTCTACTGCAAGCTATTTTTCTTTTATGCATTCCATAATTTGTATATATTGCAGAATGGATAAAGGCTTTGTGTTTCTAGAAGTAAAAATACGTAATGTTAATGCTTGAGCTAACATGGCTGGGAAAGAATAGCGCAGCAATGCTAAGAAGAAAGCTGCACAACATTTTTCTAATTTAAAAAATATGGAGCTTGGACTTACACAGCTCATCCAGTAGGCCACAGTATATTAAAAGCACAAGATAACATTAGAAATAGCTTCACATAACCCTGCTGGCAGTTTATTAAAGCAACATTGGTAATTATGGTCTTAATAATATGTACTATACAATACCAATTATATAAGCATGTAATAGTAATATTTTTTGACTTTCACATAAATACACAACTGATACTTTTGGCTACAATGAGGAAAATACAAAATTTTTGCAAAATCAAAAAACTGCATGAGATTCTTAGTGAACTTTATACAGTCTCTTCTTTTTCTCCTTTCCTAAGTTTTGAAGGCAGTTCTGTTTTCATTCATTTCACCTGCAGGGCAATAAAAGTTTTCCTGGGTATAGATATATGCACTCAGTTTGAACTTTAAAAAAAATCTTATTAGTATCAGGGAAAAAAAACCCCAAACTAACTGCTTCGCAAAGAAATCAGATAAGCAGGTCATAGTAACTTACAGACTGTCCTTTCTTGCAGGGAGAGAAAATATATTAAAGAGGTACGTATGACAAAAGGTGGACAAAGAACAGGAAGCCAAGAGAAATAGGACACAGGGAACACGAAAGAATTTAAAATTTAAATTGAGGGGCTTAACATGAGAGATGTAAAGGTGAAGTTGGTGAATAAAGAGTAACAGTTTCAACATGCTTTCAGAAGTAAATAGGAAAATCTGATAAGTAGCCATTTTGGACAGATTAAAGGAGAGATGAGAGGACTTCTATGAGATAAGAACTTACTTTTTATCAACTGTAATCTGAACAGGCTATATAGGAGAAATGAGAAAAGTAAATGAGACTAGACTGTGCTGTGCCATGACAGGAGAGTAGACATACAAAATCACCTTCTTAGGATGACAAACCAGGAAAATTTCAAAGGGAATTGCAAAGATTCTGGCTAAGAAAAACAGAAGTTAACAGATCCGCATGGAACTCCCAGGCTGAGTCTGAACTGTGAATGCTGAGGCACCAAGGAGGTCTGTGGAGCAAAACTCAGTGCCAATGATCTGATGTTTACATCACACATGCTCTAGACCAGCTGATCCTTTGCATGAATGGCCAGTAGCAGTGTGTCCCTGCATCCATCTTTTTTTGTTGTTTTTAGTTCCAGCTGAAAGGAATCGAGTTCATGCCCTCCAAGGCTACTCTACAGCACAAATCAAAACGCGTTGAGGAGAAATGATCGTATCTGTTTCAAAAGCCTATTCCTGACCTTAACTAAAAAGCTAATGTAGGTGCACTCTAGGAAAGGAAGAAGAGAAATTACTTCCACTGAATTAACTTATTAATGAGATTTATTACTTTAAGCTTTATGCAAATATAAGTAGTCAGAGGGAAAGGGGAAATAAAGGACCACAAAAAACACAAACGAGAAATAATGTCAAGAAAGAGGAAAGGTTCAGTAGTTTCAGAAGCAAAGGCATCTTCAACATCAGTTTCCATGAGAAAAATAAATATTCCAAGGAGAATGTAGTTTCAAGTTTAGTAATGAAAAGGATAAAAGAATAACACAAAAGAACACTAATTAGCAGAGTACACAGCAATTTGTAAAAAAAACCTCATTAAGTCAAAGAAGAAAGATGTTTCAATCCTAAAAACAAAAGTAAAAGAAGCTGGGAAATTTTCAGGCTTATGGATTTGACAACATATTTATCTGTGAAAGTGAGAGCTGGAGGAATGCTGAAAAATAAGAGAAGACTGACATAAGAAAACCAGCAGGAATATTTGCTGTCAAGTGGTTTTCTTGGATATTAAAAAATGTATATACATTAAAAATGAAGGGATTGACAAGCATTGGATCACATGATAGAAGTAGTACAGGAGATACAATTAAGAAAATCTATGCAGTTCCTAGGTTCTCCTAAAAAATGTTCCTAATCAATGACAGAATGAGAGAGAAAAAAGCTGATGTAGCATGAGAGTTAGAATTAGGGACTGCTACACGATTTTCTAATGTTCTTCGAAAGATAAAGGACAAAAGAATTTAACTAAAACCAACTAAAAAGTGTTAAATGGAAACTTATCTCATCTCCAAAATAAAAGAAAACACCACTTTCAGATTTGATACTTACTGCTGCCTTTTCCTTATGTATTAATTGGGGAAATGCACACAATGTATGCAGTGCATACAACGCGATGTCACGTATACTCTACCTGTCTCTGATGAGTCTTTGTTCGCCGATGGAGATGAAGGAATCTGTCACAATCTGTACATAAATTCCCACAGACATTACATAAAATGATTGCAGCAGTTTCACCATCATCATGGTTATCACACATTGGCTGGAAAAAAAATAATAATTCTTTCTTTCGTAAATCCCTCATTTCCTTTCAGCATTTCTCCCCCCAGTCATTCACCTCAAATGAATAAAGGGGGATAAAGAGCTTGTTTATATCATTAATTGTATCTTTAGAATAATCAGTATCTAAACAATTACTCCTGGACACAAAAAGTCCCCATTTACTACATCAGCTCTTCTGCTATTCTTCATCTCATATTTTGCGCGATGTAGCAAAAACGTGTTTTTCAACAACATAGCTGACACATCGTGTTCAGCTAGTCTGGGAAAAAGATTTATGTGGCTGCAATGGCTTGTGGGCGCGTTAACAGAAAAGTTCAGAGATAAGAATACTCAGGTCAGTCAATAGGCACGATGTTTACCCTTCATTCCTTTGATATGGTATGTTTACTCTGTTCAAACAACTAATCAAGGCTGTAGTCATCTATAACTCAGAATACAGCTGGAGCAACAAACTTCAAAACTCCATCATAAAATTAAGTTGCTCTATTGATACAATTTTTTGAAATTTAACACAGTTCTGCTTTGCAGTTCAAAAGACCCGTACAAATAAAGTTCACTGACTGACTTTGATTATGCCTATGCATATGTCAGAAAAAGTTTCCATTGTACTCCCAGACCATGTTGTTTCCATGCGACTTAGAACAGAATCCTTTCGACAGAAGTCCTGTGGGAGGGACACACAGCTCACCTCAACATTTAAATATTCTGGTATAAAATAGGACTGGGGAATTTGGGGCTGGGTTTAGCAGCTTGTATCCCTGCTTGATGGTGTCTTGGCTGCTCCTCTGACATTTCCAAAGCTCTGCAGAAGTCCTTTGACTTTCTTAATCACCTCAGAAACCTTTGTGTCTGGTTCCTTCTCAGCAGTTTTAGTCTTTGCTGCTGCTGCAGCCCTGTGCCTACTGTATTCCTTCCTACCTGCGCTAAACTGCTTTGGAGGCTTTGCTCTAAGCATCCTCAGTCTCTAGCAGGAAGGCACAATCTTCCCTTGCCTCCCACTGGGATCCACCTAACCAAGTTATAAAGAAAGCAGCTTCATTATTTAGCTCTTTCCAGATTGGTATTAAAGAAATCATAAGCTTTTTGTGATACTGAAAAATACAAACTCCATAAATCCATCACATTGCATATTAAATTATAAATCCTCTGGGTAAATGGTAGCTTTGCTAAATTCAGTTAGAAAGAGTTTCTTTCTCTTTGGGGTAATCATTCTCTGCTGAGATGGGGAAGAGGAAGCTAAATTACAGAGAAGTTACTGAGGAACACAAAATAATTGACTTTATTTTATAACAGAGATCCAGACAGAAAGAAAAAAAGCTCTGATAGAGGGTGTCATACTAACTGAGTCAATCTACCTTTGAAAATCTGTTCTACAGGTGTTAGGAAGGCCTTGCTCCATCCCAAATACCAGCAGATTTGCTACCTTATTGTTTAAAGTTGGAATTTTTGTTTTCTGAGCAGTGCTTGTCTAGAACACAGATACTACAAACACGTACATACGATATCCACTGGGGACAAAAGGGAGGAATAAGGTTAGGCCAAGTCTGCCTTCCCCTACCATTATTCTAAATTCTTTGACTACTGCATAAATCACAATAAACACAAAAAGATACCATTTTCTGTCTCACCATCTGTTTCTGTTGTCCATCCTTTCCCATCCATCTTCCTGAGGATAGTCTATCAACATGGTCCTGATCAAGTACACAGAGGGATGCTAAGGCCAGCCATAACTATTGAAAGGCAAGGTAGAATTAAATGTTTTAGATGAAAAATATTTTTTAAAAAATAATAATCACAAATACTAAAAATATAAACTTTGGCAGATAAGACTGCCACCTAGAAACCGTGTCACCATTCGCTGAAGCCTGCTTATACAAAGCAAGTTTTTATTTTCCAGAAGTCAAGCACACAATAAAACTTATTGAACTTTGGCTTCTGTCAGGTATGTCACTTTATGATCATGAATACAAGTAGTTAGCACACAAGAGAGAAACAGTAAAGAAAGATCAACCAGCGTACATTTTAGAGAAATACGGCAAATACAGACTTGCATATCACTCCCAAACATTGCAGGCTTTGGGGGAGAAGAAGAAATTCAAGGACACAGACTAATGAAAAAAACCTAGAAACCCAACAAAAAAGCCACCACCCAAACCAACAAAACTTTAGCTCAATGAGATTGGTTTCCCAATGTTCTCTCCTCACCGCATGGGGCATTTGAGATTACCTAGAAGAGGGTTCTGAGCTAACTGTTCTTCTGAGGAAGCTTTTCTCTTCCTCTCCATTGACTACAGTGAAATCCTGAAGAGATGAGCTACATGAGGAGAATTTGTCAGTGAGCCTGCAAGCCAAACTGAATCGCACTGGGCAGCTGCATTTTGCAATAGTTTTTGATCAGAGGTTTGGTTTGAACAGAATGGCTTTCGTTGAAAAAACTCTATTGGACTCCCCCCAGAAGAGCACAGCTCCCTGACAGAGCTAGGTGCGTTCACAAGGAGAGCTAGGCTGACCGTCAGCGCTCCCGCAGGACCTGATTAAACTAACACAGGGACAGCAGGAGCTGGTGGTGCTCTGAGACCATGTCTTCCAAACAGCAGAGAGTATGTAAGTGACAGGATGAAAAGGACAACTGGCACAGCCTTCTAGGATGCAAAACAACGTGAGTGTCAAATGCTTGTAACCATTGCAAATCTCTTCTTTCACATATAATTATTATGCTTCAAAGCCAAAATCTGAACTCCCTAAGCAACAGAAATGTCATTATTTACAAGTATGCCTTTTATGGTATTTCAAGCAATATATTAAGGTTGAGTTAGTTCCAGTTTCTATAAAAGATTCATGGAAGAAGTAAAGACAAGATAAAAAAAACACCCCAGGTAAATAATGAAGGGTTCAGCAAATGACTTTTCATTTTGAGACTAAACCACAAGTGAAGCTTAGCTTAATTGTTCTACAGAATGCTTGTTACCGAGTGTTTTCATAATAGCCTTGAGATGTGGCAGCTGATGACCTAGAAGTCAAACCACTTAATCGTGTAGACAGCTGGAAAAAGACAGCTGATACATATTGTGCCATTTTCCACACAGATGATTTCATAGATTTAGTAAAAGGCAAGTATCACAAACAAAGCAGAATTACCTGAAGGATAAAACCCCAAATGTATAAGCCTAACATGTATTCTTCATTATTTGGGAGGTGCCCAAGATGCATATTTAATCACAATTCAGCATGTATAAGCCTAACATGTATTCTTCATTATTTGGGAGGTGCCCAAGATGCATATTTAATCACAATTCAGCTTTTCCTGGTGTATTTCTGCCACAAAGAAGAAAATTCAAGCTGCTGTGACACAGAGATCCAAGACTTTTAATAGGACAGCGATTGCCTTAGTTAGGATACCTCTCCATTAGGCACACAGCTAGATTTGGAGAATATAAACTGCGTACTGTAGGCATTGTTTCCTGAAGCAACCTGTACAAGGATGTTTCTTCTAAAATATAGGAAGGCTCTTGGATGGGCTCCTACTGCACATTTACAAAGAACTAATGTTAAGTTTAGTAACGTTCTTACTCTGGTTGTTGCAATGCACCGCACTGGTGATCTGTATTCTTCTTCCATTTTGGTCAGAGCTATGATGGTTTCAGCAATAGCATTCTTCGTCACACGGGACCAAGCTTCCGACAGATGACCCTGTTAAAGAGGAAACTCAATTTATTACAGCTTTTATTAAGAACAACTAAAACTGTAATTTGAGCTGCTACAAGCTGTATCACGTTAGGATCTCAAGTTAGAATAGAAAAAGAGGAAGTCAGGGAAGACTTTGAGAAATCCAGTGTTTTTAAATCAGACAGATCTGGTAAAAGATAAAATACTCAGGTGACTGACTGAGGTAGTCTCTAAGCAGCTACTGGAATAACTAACTTGGAATAGGTGGAAGGAATATGATTTGAAGAATGAAAGAACATATTCCTAAAGCTCCCTCCGCCCGACTCTGAGAAAGAAGCTGGAGCACAAATAAGCGACTACGAACAACACAAAGATTACAGTGGATTCCTAGAGAAATCAGCTTCACTCGCCTCTAGCTTGGCCTTCCTGAATACTCTCCACAGTTTCTGTATTTGAACGAAACATCAGCACCATATCTTACTTTCCAAACCAACCTCAATGATTCTGAGCCTGTGGCACTGACTCATACCCTAAATTCCTGACTCAGAGACTGCTGAATTCTTAAGTCCTTAATGTAATCTCCAGATTTCTAAACTTGCTGCTAAAGGTGACAGAAATAATTGAGACTCACTGGACTCTAAAAAAGAAGGTATAGTGACTAACCGGGATGCAGGTACCTACATACCGCAAATGTTGAAAAAGTGAATCACATCTGTAACTCTTAGGAAGTGGCTAGTATGACTGATGTCACCCTGCTGATAATTAGCAGCTCTAAAAAGCCTCAAAGAAAGGTTTTTAAACCAGGACCCCTCTGTTCCTCCATCCTCTTTTGGGTAACAGGGCTCAACCCCCGAACAGGTTTTGAGCATGCCTAAAGCACAGAAGCTTCTTACAAAATGTATTCAAGAAACACTAATACTCCTCTCTTGAATGGCCTCAGTCCAGTCTCCGTGATCTCGAATGAAAGGGAAAAAGTTCAGGTCTCTTCCTTATACAAGAGAGGGGGGTCCTTACTGTTTGCCTACTGAATACATTAGAGTAAAATCAGTCCCAATCATGCCTTTAGGAGCTGCCACAGTTTAAGTAAGCAATTCAGTATCTACTGAAAGAGGGATTTATGTCCACATTTGAGAGGACTACACTTTATCTGACCGACCTGATCCCTTTATTTTTTTTGGTAATAAATAGTTATACATTCATTCCAAGTAGAATGGTTTAAACAAGAGAATTCAAGACCCCACCAGTGTGCCCAACAGCCAGCACTAGTGGAAAACTATCAGGTATGTGGGAGATGGAGCCTAGCATACTCGGACGTACATGCAAGTTGACATATCTAACGCCAGAGCTTTAAGAACTTTCTTACTGATTTCTGCAATGATTTTGGAGAACCAGATATTAGCAAATGCAAGTTTTATGGGCAAAGGTCTTGAATGGGTAGAGTTGCTGCTTAGACGAAAATATAAACATCTGATTCCAGTCAGCCAGCCATTTTCTATTTCTACTAATCTCTTTATTCCAGGCAAAGGTCTCTGATCAGCTTAGTTTTAATCAGCTGTCCATTTAGGGACAGGCTTTCCCATCATCATGGGAGCCACAATCTCATAAAACAAGGACCACCGAGTTGCTTCAAAAGGCTTGACCAGTACTATTTAAAAATGCTGCAGAAGAAAATCCACTATTTCCCTAATGTTTTCCCACTTACTCAAAGCATACCTACCAATAATGGCTACAAATGATACTGGCAACAACGGTTAAAAAAAAAAATTCTTGAACAAATTACCCCCCACCTCTCCAATTCATTCCCAATATATGTTGCATCTTATACACTGAAAGAAGTGGGGTACCCGAGGAAAACATATATACGTAACAGGGGGCACCATGTTAATCATTCTGGCATTTGCTATCTTGTGAGTACTTGTCTTTCCAACTGCTATTTTTTTTGGTCCTAGTATTTATATGCAATTTCCTAAAATGTTGATAAAGTAAGCAAAACCAAAAATCCATCATGTGGAATCACAGACCTTTCCCTCTTGTCAGTGGAACAATGGAAGCAAAGACAAAGTGATCATTTTATGCATGGACCAGTACTGCTGAAGGACAAGACATACTTTAATTGTAACTCTTAGCTAAAGATAATTGTGAGATTCTGAAATCTTGTGCATAGAATTCCCATCCAGCTTCAGCAACTTTGAGAATGGATCTCCTTAATCTAAGTGTAGTGAATGGTTTAGAAAATAGGACTCCAAAGCTGAATATACTGAAACAGCTTTCAAAGAGTAATCACAGAGGAAAATCCATGTCATTTAGAGCATCTTGCTGAAATAGGTACAGAATTAAGGAAAACAAACAGAAACCTCCCAGCCGAACTCCTCTCCCCTAAAGATATACAAACCCTATTTATTTTTTGCCAATATTGTTTCTGGGAAATACCTGAATAACTTTTCATCAAATTCTTCTGCCAAAAAGCTTGCCTGAAGCAGATACAACTATGGAAAATTCCAGCCCAGATGTAATAAGTAATAAGCAACTATAAATGTAGATTTCAGCAAAACTGAAAGAAGTCAGTCTTAACATGCAGTCTTAACCAGAAACTCCACATATAAGATCTACCTACAACACTATTATCTTACTCCACAGATACTTTTTACTTTTCAAGTGGAGTTCTGAGTGCTCAAGACTTTAAAAAATTAGGCCTCCATGTTAATAATGTAGAAAATGGCACACAATTATTGTTTACTACTTAAATTTCTGGTACAAGCGACTTATTTAAAAGCTCATTTCAAAACTGGATTTCTGTTTAGTGGAATCAGAACTCAGCTCCTCCGGCTCCTAGGCCTAGACTCTACCCAGAAGACTCTTATCTTTTTGTTCTTGAGACCAACTCACATTTAACAGCTCAACCCAATACTAACTGTAATAGAAAGTAATGAAAAAATGTACTCTTCATTATCAGAAATATTTGAATACCCTCCACACATATAAAGGATAGAAACTTACTGCTGCCATGTCTTTAATGAGTTTAATAATGATCTCTGAAATCTGTGTAGGTGTTGAACCCTTCATCCACCAGTGGCTTTCACCTCGCCGAATATAGCTGCCAAGGACATACGGTAACACATGAAATAAAAATCAAGTAATTGAGAGAAATCACTATTTGTCAAAATCCAGCACAAAGAAACACTGCACATATTCAGCATATGGTAGGTTGTGGGTTTATTTTATTTTATTTTATTTACTTTTATTTTTTTTTTAAATCAAACTCACTAATAACATGACTCATACTGTAAATGTTACACAATTTTTTCAATTCATAAACAAAGATTGTAAGAGACAACACGCTAACTTCAAAGACTGTAATTATTTTGTGCTTTTAGCTTGAGAATATATAGGTAGTTTTAAACAAACCTGGAATTGAAGATCATTGGAAGTGTGACTGTAGTAACTCCTTTGCCTGCAGTAGTGCCAGCCGTCCCTGTTATAGTAGTTCCTTTGGCTTTTAGCTGTACAGTGAGAGCTTTGGCAATGCATCCCAAAAACATGTCTAAGATACCTAGTTTATTCCAATCTCCTTTTTCTGTTGAGTGAATGATATCACTTATATCCGCTGGTGGAAGAGACTTCACTCCTATGATACTAGCCAGACGACTAGGGGTTACCTCGGGCAAAACACGTCTTAGTAATGATGTTACCTGGAGAAAAAATGAGAACATCACAATTCTTACCAAGACAGCTGGAGTTTTCAAGCAAAATCAAATAAAGTCTTTCTTCTTCTTCACAAGTTGTTTCAGTAAGAAGGACTGAATCTACTTTCTGTACTTGAGTCACACCTAGAAGAAATTCTGTAAAGGTTTCTGTCTTGTTTTGAAGTGTTTATTAATATACCCAGTGAGACAAGGCTGAAGGGTCCAGAACCAATCTCACTCGAACAATATGTAGCCTTCATATCATAACAAAAATATACTTAGTACTGGACTTACAATAATAGCGATAGAGATGTTTGTACAACTCTGATTTGGTTGCACGTTGCATGTTACAGACATGTTACCCACTTTGCATATAATCTTTAGATGCCAGAAACTCTATGGTAGAACTGTTAGAGACACTTCAGACTTTTGAAAATAAAGTACTTGAAATTACATGCTTCAACCTCAACACTTGGTGGAACTGGGGTTGAAATTGGCTCTGTCATGCAAAGTTTGGTCCAAATCAGGATGTTTGAAAGCTTAAGGAGTTAACATTTCATATCTGGTTTCTTAAGCCTTCAATGTTCTTTTGAAAAAACGTTTATATTTAAGAAAAAAAAGCAGTATTTTGTGTATCTGCAATATATCGATACTACTATGCGGGGCATTGTCTGCCTCCAGGCAAGTTGAGATGTAATGTTGTAACAGTTTAGAAAACTGGAAAAAGGAAGAGTAGTGAGTATGAGACATTAAAAATTCTGAAACAGGAACTAAAAATCCACCTAGAGAAGGCATACCAGCCAGCAACAACAAGCTAGCACATTAACCGTACAAAATTGAATCTTTTATATCTATGTTTATGTTATATTATGTGCATATAACTACACATATACTCAGACAGACAACATTCAAGTTCAGAAAAAGAGGTATTAAAGCTCTACCTGAGGATACCAAAAGTAGAAAGGAACTGTCTAGTTCCACACTACTTTTAGCCTGGAGTATATGACAAACATGCTAAGGACTCATCAGATCAGTAACAGACACCGCTAATTTAAAAACCTCTCATCTTCCTTATACAGGCATTATATATGCAGAATATATATACCCCAAACAACACTGGATTTTATAGATCCTATTTGACAGATATTTCAACCATGCCCTACTCATTCAATGTCTTATCTCAACCAGAGAAACCTCTGCTTCATCTGTTACAATGTTTTTGCAAGACAGTCATTACTCATCCCATAATTCTAGCTGTCATTATGCCTTGAGGTCAAATATGATACTAAAAGGGCAAGAATTAACTACAGCCTCCTGAAATTATACAAATATTTACCAACATTTGGAGCATATACAGCACATATAAATGGGGGTACCTGTAGCTCCCAACCCCCTTCCCCACAGTAAGGTGGCATGAGTTCTTACTAAAAAAATAAGCAGCAGTCACCTCACTGGCTTCCTTCCACACGTGAGAACTTAACTGCTTTTTATACAAAATTCTTATTTTAATAAATAAACCAGCTTTCAAACTTCATACATTTGAGAAATGGGAAATTAAGGATAAGAAAGGTGAAGAATGGTATTACTCAAAGGCATTTCAGAACGGTTTGCTGATTTAGGTCATGATGACTTAAGCGTTAATTAAGCAATTTTGGGTTCCTACACCTGTTCTACCTCCTGGAGACAAAACATTACAAACATTCAAAAGTGAGTTTGTTCTAATTTTGCAACTCAAAAGCTGGGGAAAAAAAAAACCCCAAACCTAACACTTCAATTCCAGAAAGAGGTTCTGTAGTTTGTTTTCAAATGTTTGTATATTTCTATTTGCCCCTCCTCATGATTGCAATAACAAAATGAGTTGCTTTATTTACAGTTATTCCCTAGGTGGAATATAGGGATGATCTGAGTAAGATTGAGAAAACAGTTTTGAAGAGAACACATGAAATTACATTTCACAAAAAAGTAAGTTAAAATACGTATTCTATTATCATGCACACAATTATAGGATTCTAAAGACTTTTTTCTAGGAATACCAAGATAGAGGAGTAGTAACTAGTTAGCACTCACCTGTCTCTGCACTCTGGGCGAAGCAGTATGTAGTAATGAGAAGAGATCCTGCAGCAGAGTCAGCTGCTGAGCCAGGTACTGCCGGCCTACATTGGAACCGCTCAGCGCCAGAACCATTGAGAGCAGCTCAAAGCAATAAGCATCAGAAGAAGCATCTTCATCGTTCGGCTGCGAGTTGGCGTTCTCTTTGCTAGAGATAGCATGCTCCCATTCTTCACGCACACGGGTTGCTTCCATTCGTATGGCCTGGACTATATGAGCACACACCTATCCAGAAAGAATACAAATACATAACAACTCTTCAAAACTTTTAAAATGAAGACGACTGTGGTTTATGTACCTTCACAACTATGACTAAAAAGGAAAGCCTGTGAAATTTGGCCTGTGCTTGACTTACTTTTCAACATAAATTCAAATGAAGAATAAAACTTAGATTTAAATCTAAGAGTAAAGATCAGATAAAATTCTTTAGAATGAAGATTTAGATTTAATACTGGATTTGTTTATCTCCATTCTGGAAAATTTCATTGGAATAAATCTTTTTTTTACTGTAGTTCCTGCCTTTTAATTTGCTTTTTATGTAGAATGCAGGTCTAAAAAAACACACACAAAATAACCCCCCAAAGAAATACATTTACTCAACACCCACAAAAGGACTTATTAACATACTTAGTCTCTTGTTTAGTTTACCATTCAGAAAGCTTAAAAATTTTTAGAATCATGTTTTTGTCTTACCGATAGCATGTTAAAAAGCATTTTTAGGAGATTTTAAAGTTTGCTGAGATGGGTGACAAAAGAGTAGATCCTGCATGATTTATTAATCTAACAAACTTCAGAACTTATCTAATAGTTCTTGTATTCATCTTGTAAAGATGAAAATCTTTACAGCAATGTTTGTCTCATGATAGTTGTAATAAAGATAATATAAAAGATGCTTTAATTGGTCTATTTTTTTAAAAAATAAGTATTCAAAACAAAAAGTAAAAATATACTCTACTGCTTTATGCTAAGAAAAACAAAGATAAGGAAGAAAACCACAAACCCAAACATTCATTGACTGCAGGAAAAAATAATTATTGAATCTATGCACCGATTACCTTTTTAGGATTAAATTTTGTTGAACCTAAATATTTTTTGATAACACAAATGGGGAAAAACTGTGCAAACTAAACTCTGTCGCTGAACCTCTCCTAGAAACTTGAGAGGCTCTACTATTACGCTATTATTACCATCAAACACGAATAAGTACCATTTAGAACTCAATTCTAAAAGTTTTAAATTGAGTGTAATAGGATAGAGGTTTTTATCCTATCAAAGTGAATCTTTTCAGTGTCAGTTTCAGCAGATTTTTTGTATCACACACACACACAATATTTAAAATGTAAGCCAAAATTTGATTATACAGAACAACAGAAGAACTGCAAGCGTCAAATAAAAAGTTCTATAGTCACTGAAAATGAGCATATTTATTACAACACACAAGTATTTATTCCTCAAAGCATTTCAGAATGAACAAACCTGCTTCTGCAAATTTGTCAGTTTGCTCCGGCTGAATATGATCCCTACCATGTGCTCCTTCAGGTCTGCATCTGATGTTGCCTTCGTAAAAAGCATATTAAATATTAGGTCAAGACTTTCAATTACATTTCCTAATTACTGTAGCAATTAACATGGAATATATCAATGAACTTTGTTTTAGAAGTTTGTAGCTTTTTGTTACAGAGAAATAAGATATATAGGCAAGATCAATTTAACTATGGTTAATGCCTCTTAGCTGGATTTACTTTCTCTTTATAAGAGGCAATTTGAGCATGAAACAAAATAACATAAGCAAAACAAAGTACAATTATCTGAGTCTGAGATTTAGCATCTTTTCATAGCTTAATGCAATGACTGATTTAAGTCTTTGTAAAGCAGTGCATGGAATATACTATTCAGTTTATATATTTCACAGTAGAAGAAACAGGGAACATACAATTGAGTTACCACACAGCAGGTGTGAGAAAAATACACTTCTATAAATGCATAATTCAGTCACGAAACTTATTGCCCTTAGGTACTGGGTAGAGCAGAACTATATATGTCACCTGAAAAATGAAATTACTTTCATTGAGGACAGTCCTATTTTGGCTATTAAACATGACAGTCCAGATACAGTGACCTTTTCAGGAAAACTTGAACAAATCCTTGCTAGAAAACAGGACAGTATACTAGGTAAAAGGATACTAGTGTAGTTTCTTAATGATATTATTTTAAAAATAACAATTGCGACATTTTACTTCTGTTTTGATCTGAAGATTACATATCATAAGACACAGGATAAATATTGAAAATCATCCTGGATCATTTTTTCAGCAAAGTATTATTGATAGAATACAAATAAATACATTGTGTACTTTTTCTTCTCCTTCTGGGGAAGACAACAGCGCTTTTTCTTCTTGTTCTGGGGTTGGCTCAGCATCTCCAGAGATGAGTTTTCCAAATACCTGGAAGGAAGAAAGTGACAATTATCTTATCTCAGAGATAAATTTGTGCAGATGTGACATTTCACGTTAAAAGATGAAGCACCAAAAGTCTACAACTTATAGTAACTTTCACTGTATAACACATTAAAATCCCACCTGGGATGTAATAAGTCGGAACACTCGCAGCGTCTCAGATTCACAGTTTCTTTGTTGAGCTACACTTGCAGAAATCTGGCCTGCTATCTTAATGCTTTCACCGTCTTTCCATCCAAGAATTTTCACTTGTCGAACTCTTAGTGTGTTCTCTGGACCCTTCAATTCAATTTTGATGATGTGATTGTCACCCCCAGGAAGTTCACTGGTTACCCAGCCAATATGTCTTGAATCCAAGTCTACCTATTAAACAGGAATATAAAGAGAGGAGCTGACATTATTACATCAAACAAAAAGTCACCTACTTCTAAACCAAACCTGTCATATACTGCTGGAACCAAAACAGTGTTTGCTATGAAATTTTCATCCTGAGCAGTAAGACTAAGATGTTTAATTATAAAAACATTCAACATCATTAATTCTGATTTAAAAAATTCTCAAACTTAAAAAGAATTAAATATAGATATTTATTTTTGGTCTTTAAAGCCTATTAGAAATAGTGGCTTATCTATCCCTTTCATCCTCTAAGCAACAGTTCACATATTCAAAAAAACACTTTGAACTAATATTTGCTCACTACTTTTAACAAACAACAAAAAAAAGCAGCCTGAAAATTAACTGAAAATATAACACACAATTATCAGTAGTTATTTCATCCCTATGCACATAAACACCTGTCAAAGAAATTGTAACTGTGTGTAAGTCAATGTTTGATAAGTCCTGCATCTCTTGATAAGACTAGCAGTTGTAAAAAAGACAGATGAACTGTATCAAATGATTTTAAAACAAATATTTTTTTTTTAAAGAATGTGAATAATGTTATAAGATTTAAACTGTGATGTCACTACTGGAAGCCAAAACCCGCTAGGGTGCAGTGCCTCACATCACAGCTCCGAGCAGCCCAAGCAGCCTAAACTGCACTTGGCCCTGAGCCAAGCCAGCCCTCTCTCAATATCCATAGGCTCAATTATAACCAAGCTAATATTTGTTCTTTCCCATTTCTATGCTAATTCTCAGTGTCTGCATTGAACTGTGCTGCAGCAGACAAGACTGACTTTTTTTTTTTAATACCATGAGACAGGGTATGCATGAGTTAGGGTGTAGTATGTGTGTTTGAAGATGAAAAGCTGTTGATGAAGTGTCAGAGGACTGTTCAGCAGAGGGAGCAAAGCTGAATCAAGTCCTGCCTGTCTCCTGGGACTGAACCATCCCTGAAGAAATGCCAGGGCACTGTTTCAGCAGACACAAACAAGGCCAGGCACCAAGCTAACAAGCTGTGTCAATGATAGCAAGTCCAGCACCTGAGCTGTGCTGTAGCATTCTTTTATTTAGCTGGACAGCCAGGCATACCAAGTCAGTCTTCTCACAAAAAAAGAATTATCCAAGAGGGGTGCGTGTGCTTCCATCTATATTTTGTATCTACATATATAGACTCACAGAGGAATATACACACACACACTTTATATCTCTCTACATACATACACACGCTCACACTTCACCATTTAGTATGAGCCCACTGTACCAAAGTTTTTTTTCTTCAGGTTTGTAACAACTTTTGGAGCTGTATCTTTGCTGTAAATGCTCTCTGAGGATAACAGGTAGAGAAAAGCAAGCCATCTCTTTGCAGTAAGACAATGCTTCTTCTTGAAGAATTTTATCACTGATTGTCAATAATCCAAATAAAGTTTTGAGCCCAAAATGGTAACTGCCTGCTTGAAACCTTAAATATCTTTGTTGGGTCACACCAATGTCAAAATAAAAAACATTATTCTCTGTACAAAACACACGTGTCTATCATTTGGCTTCGCAACAGAAATATAAAGACTGAATACCATTCTGAAATCGAGTCTCTGGACAGAAGTCTTCAGCCACCTGAAGCTGAGAACTAAAATAGCAGGGTAAAATGCATGCTATAAACGTATATTAGACCATGTAACTAGAAAAACTTGTCTTAAGGGTAAATGATTTATTTTCTCCTTTCTCATGGTGTTCTACTTCTGCTAACTCTTAAGCTGCATTTCTTTAATGAAAAATGATTCCATGAAGCAGGTAAAGGTGCAACACCAAGAAGACAGGCATCGGAATATGTAACAATGTGTAATACTAATTAATGCAATTATTTCAGGTATATTCAGATGTAAGTACTGTAAAAGAAATCAATCAGCTTGTTGGACCTTATAAAACACAACCTAAACACTCTTTTTTGGAAACTTCCTACATGGACACTTACACTTTCAGCTTCAGCAATTAAAAACCAAAAAAAATAATAATCTAAGGAACATCTCATATTACCCTGTTCTGTTTCAGTAAAAGAATAAAAGCTTGATCAATATTCAGTTTATGTAACTGAATTCTGTCATTAATAATACAGTATTTTCCAATAATATTATGATACCTGATGTTTGTAAAATAATTTATCTACTATAATAAATTGAAACTATTTGCTTAGAAAATCTCTGCTCTACGCAGGCAAAATGACACCAGTTTTTCAATGTCAGCTGTTAAAATGTTTACCTGCTTTATTCTGCAGAGATCTTCTACCGCCTTGCCAGTTAGGAAGGTCATTGAAGTCACTTTATTCTGCAAAAGACAAGCAAAGTAAGAACAAAAAACTTCAACTGAGGACCATTCTGACTATTTCTTCTCTGTTAAGAGAGAATGTACATAAAAGAGTGGCAATTTGTTTCATTAAAAAAAATAATTAAAAAGTGATCAAAACCAAGGACAAAGGATTCCAAAGCACAGCTCTCAAAAAAAAAAAAAAAAAGAAAAAAATTGCTCCTTGTATTAAAAGTTGGAGTTGAAATAAAGATATATTTCTAATATTACTGTACAGAATAAACCTGAATGCAGTAAGTCTAGAAGATAGTCTGGATTTTACAAAAACTCCTTACTTGAATGCTTCGACAGAAATCATGAGTCGGAAAAGTAACTTAGGAAATAATCAAATGCTTCAAAATGCATCTGAAATTGAACATGTTAGTTCATGCAAACTGCACATTTAATTGGATTGGTCTGATCACATCAGCTACTGCTTTCAAAACCACAAGAATCAGAAACTTTACTTTGAAATGTGAGCTTCAGAATTAGAACTACAAACTGAACTGGACAAAGAAAACCGTGTTCTTGACTGATAAATACATACAACTTTGATATGCAGCTTCAATGAGAGACATTTAATTTCGCTTTCCTCTTACCCCAAGATCTCTGGAATTGTCTACGTGAACACACACGTAGCGTGCATTGATTCCTTTTACACAGTTAATTGTGATGTTTTTAGTTTTGTTTTTATCTTCATCTCCTGACTCCCAGAACGTTTCTGTAGATCCGTCTGTTAAACTACCAATCATAGCCGGTCGGCTTGATGTTTTAATGTCAACAATGCTGGTTAGGTCTTTTAGACAAACCACTATACACAGTTCCTGTGAAAACAAATGAGAATATTTAATAATATCTGAAAATAACCCCAAATACAGGCATTATTTACATTTTTTTAAACCATACAGGCTTTTTTGTTCTGAGGAATCTGCACTCTGAATTAAAGAAGAAATTTGTCATTTATTGGTTCAAATTATTTAGCTCTTTAAACCAAAGGAAATATATACTAGCTAACAGCTGAATATATTAGGAAATGCCTAAATTTATTAATAAATGGAAGAAACCACTTTAAAGATATTCATCAGGAGTATTAATTTCTAATCCTCAGAATAACAGAAATAAAAAAAAGATATAAGCAAGTAATAACTCGAGTATAAAGCATTTAAAAAATGGACTAACTCAATAAAGGAAGTGAATTAACTGAATGAACTACAAGAGACCCCCAAACACTTTACTTGCAAAGAGGCACTTACAGGCACTGCTCCAAAATTTAGGATAGATGAGCTAAGGCTCAATACTTGTACCATTAAAGTTAAATATGAGAACCTGAATATCCGCAACAAGATCCCAAACTGAGATATATTAAAGGAAATACGATACTGCAATAAAAAATGTTTTAATTCAAACAGAATGATCGTAGAAAGTACAGGCTGTTCACAATCAATCTCTGCTTCTGAGAGAGAAATGTAATACTTGCCTGATTCATCACTTCAAAACCAGACTGAACGCTGATACTAAAACTCTCTTCACTATCTCCATCATCAGATTTAGACAAAATATTGTTGATATGATGAAAAACATTGCTCTGGTGCAGGAACTGGTGATCAGATTGTTTGAATTTGAGACTCCAGCACCTGAAAACACATTTAGTGGACTTCGAAATTTTGAATATTGTTTAAAAGACATAACCTACCAGTGAAACTTAATTACATTTTTGCTTCTCAAAGTATTTTCTATAAAACTTTAACTTCAAATTATTGCAGGATCTTAAGTGTTTCTATGCATCATTTTGAGGAAGGCAAGAATAAACTTTTCTTAGAATTTTAACAGTGAGTAGTATCATTGTTATTCAAATTGTATATTTGAGACAGATACACAGGAAAAATTTCAAACCGTTTAAGGACACTATTCAGATGATGGATTTCTAAGTAAAAGGTATCATGCTACCATGCACATACACACACAGATACCACCGTATTATTTGATGATATGGTTTTTTTCCATAGTGGATATAGTACAGAATTTACAAGCAAATATATTTTTCTCTATAAAGTCTTTTATACTGTTATTTATATGTAGAAACACATAAATACATCTTTTACATGTATCTTTCCTATGCATAAGGATAGATACGTTCCTTTTCACATGGGCACATAAAGTCATTTCAGACTTCCTATCTACATTGCAAAATCTTTTCATGTATAATGTTACAACATTTCCAGCCTTTTAAGAATTGTCTTAATTTGTGCTTACCTTAAGGCCATTTGCTGTAATGCACTACCACTGGGAAGAGACATCATGAGATCAGAGATTGTCTGGAGAAGGCGATGAAAAGTGTGGGGTAATGGGTGAGCTGCTTCACCAGCAATCACTATATCTGACAGAGGATGTTCGCACACTCTTGTGTCTTTTTCCTAAGATGCAAAGCAATTTGTATGTTGTTAACAGACTTTCAGAGAAAAAAAAAAATAAATAGAAACAAAATCATTAATGATATTTGGTTTAAGAATAACTACAACAACCCTATAATGAATGTGAACTTCAAAGCAGTTACTTCCAGAGAATTTTTACAGTAACAAGTTATACATGAACACTAAACAAGGAATTTGGGAAGTATACTGTATACTACCACATGTTTCTCATGATTTACATAGGCAAAAGATAACATTGCAATAATTTGAAATCAAAGAAACAAACTAGGAAAAATGACATATTCTAGCTGTTAATAACAACTTTTATGAGCAGCAAAAACCAGGCATAACAAACTTGCTAATTAAGCTAGGGTTATCAGCTGCTTTATTTCATTAGAGCTGTGAAAATGATGATTCTTAGTAATGGTGCGCTAGTATCGGAATGGCTGTGCATTGGGAGCCACGTTCCACTGGGCAGTGGGTTTGAAGACAGCAGCAGAGGGCCAAAGAGGGTGGGGGCCAGCAAGGTTTGTTATGGGGAGGAGTAGCAGAGAAAGAGAAGGAGGTTCTGATCATGATACCCTATGTCAGAAGGCAGAGAAAGACTCATTTATGAAGGATACAGACTCTTTGCTTCTTTCTTAAAAGAGAATCTGATACTGCTTGAATCATGGAACCCAGCTGCATGCCCCCAACCTACTGACATCCAAATCCAGATTAAAACTTACTATTTTAAACCCATTAAATTGTCTATGTATATTCTTGCAAGTACATTTCCCACACATCTCAACTGCTTGAATGCCTAGAAATGCTATGGTATTACTTGAAATAAATTTTAGGCACATGCTTACCTAGCCAAGAACCATCAAACCAGACATTTCTCTCTGTTTTCCTGGAGGGCCTAATGTGGTAAAGTGTGCTCAGCGTACCAAGTAAGAAGCATGAGATTGAATTCTACACTAAATAAAACCAATTATTCAGAAAAAGTTCAAAGCCTAAGCATTCACCTTATAACATCTTGCTCCCCCTGCCTCCTCTGGAGCTTGGTAATTCTGGCATTTTGTTTTGCTTTAGGAAGGACATTGACCTTGAACCTACATTTTATGTGTTAAATCATTTACGGTTTTAGATCTCCATCTCCTATTTTTACAGAATTCATCCCTGGGCTTTCTCACCCTCTCCCTGTATGTTAAAAGAATAAGTAAAAATATTTCACATAAGGAAGTGAATCCCATTTGTGGAAAAGCACCGAACTGCCTTGGATTTATTACATTAGGTACATAGATTTACATGGGTATTTTTTATCATGTGATCAGACTACTAAAGGAAGATGTGATTTGAATATACATCACCTGAACAATATTTAACAATTAGCTGAAAACTGTTGCCAGTTTCTGTATGCCATTAAATTATTCATCCTACCCAAGTGATCAAGGAGAATTTTTTAAGTCCCCCTTCTTCGTTGTATCAAGGAGAAGCAGCATTCCCACCAGAGCAGAAATGGCATATTTTAACATTCCCTTCTAATGTCATTTAACTTTCAATTATTAATTATCCAAACTACAGCTAAGACAATATTTGTTTATTCTTTTATATAGTAAAGGTTCTTATTCTGTAGGCTGACCAGCAAGAACACATTTCCCTCACTCTAGCAGTGCTTTTGATGTGCAGTTACTATTAGAAGGCAGAAAGTTGGAGCCGTGCACAGAAACAATATTCACAATATAATGCAGAGAGCTACTGCCTACCTTTTGGAAGAGTGCTGTTAAACTATACCATTTTACATGCTACATTTTCAGAACTGTAATTTTTTTTTAAATCACTAAATTAACTACATTTAGTGTACATATAATTTGTTTTAATATATACTTCTCTCTATACTTAGAATTACTTAAATTAACTACAGATTTTCAGAATTATCTACAGACTTTTCTTAAAGCACTGAAAGACACAGCAGACCAAACAACAAAGCTTCTCTAAAAAATATTTTCTCTTTTCTTTCTTCTTATTGGGGGGCAAAGGAAGAATAAAAAGCAAACAGTACATTTTTTTTATTACTAGATTAGCAATGTGCTTATGCTTTTTTTTTCTCCTTCCTTCCTCTGAATACTCACAAAAATAATGCATCAGCACACAAAATCTGGTGATTTGAGAAGAAAAAATAATTTATCTATGACTACCAAAGGAGATCAAATACAATTTAAGACTAAGAATTTTTATTCCATCATTAAGATACTGTTTTTACTGAGAGGATTAAGGGTCTGTTTATTTTTGTTCTGTTTTGTTTTTTACATACAATAAAAATATTTCTAAATTGACTACAAAATCACCAGAGATACTGCATTTATGAAGGGAACACGGAACCTTACTTACCTGTTCTGCATTTTCTTTATTTGATTTATTTTCTTCATCCTCCTCTTCTTCAGGCTCTACAGGTGCAGGGGTCAGGGAAGCCACAAAATGCCACAAAATATCGTGAAGAGAAGTTGTTTGAATGACGTTACAAAGCAGCCAGTTGAAAGCCTAAAATAACACACACGCATGGAGTTACTATATCAAACTTAATCAAACCTGCAGTAAAACCATTCCTTAAACCATGTATTTAAGGAGGTGCACTGATGCTTTTGGACAGACAAACAATAATGCAAAGGCCTTCAAGTAAGACACATTGTTCTGTAGCTGCAACAGTTTATTAAAATGACAACTATATTACACAGGGTATAGCAAAGTAATTCACAAACACCGTACACCAAAATAAGTTCTTTGAAAAAAGCTTTTAGGATGAAAAAGCAAAGTTCTGAAGTATATTCAGAGATTATTACAGGATAAGGTGGCAGCACTCCTTACTATTTAAATCGGTTAAACAAGTAAAGATCCTTCCTAATTTAGAACTCTGTAGGCTGAGATGTGGTTTCCTTGTTTGGTCTCTGCCATTGAATTAATCAAAACAATTAAGCCACTTCCAAAAAGTCAACATAATGGGGAAAAAAAATTTTTTTAAAACTATAATATTCTTAAATTCTTCTAAAAGCTGCAACACTTTTCACGTTGATGTTTGGAAATTTGACAGTTGCTTAACAGTAGAGGTGTGGTTTTTACTTCATCTGAGAAAATCCATCTATATTTTCACACATTAAAAATATTTGGAAAATACCCATGCTGTATACAAGTTCAGAAGAAACATTATTAAAGCTTAGCTAAAATAAATACAAAACAACAACAAAAAAAGCCCTCAATGAGGCTGTCTCTTGCAGCTTTTATTGAAGCAACTGATCTTTAATGGATCTTTTGGTCGCTCATTCATTATCTACATAACAGGGGTAGCATTCATCCATCTCAGAAGGAAGTTGTGAAATATCTAGCTATTACCAGCACCAAAACAATTCTAAAGGAAGAATACTCAGTCCCAGATTTGAAAAAGGAATGGCAAATAAGACCTGGAAGATGCTGGGCAAATGAGGAGAAAGCAGTCTTTTTATAGTTGATTTTTGCAGCCTTAATAATATTCTTTTGTCAGAGATTTTCTACACAACAGATATACTATTGAGGAAGGTTTACAAACAATACTTCTGTATTCATAACTTTTAGAGTTAATAATACAGGTAACTGAACTTTTAATATAGGTTTCCTGCACGTTACTTTTTTGTAAAATAATATTTAAAAATTCTGAAAGAAAAATTAAGATAGAATTTAAAAATGTCTTATTTTAATCATACAAGATCTATTAGTACATTAATACCTCCATGGCAAAGACTCGGCAAGCAGATTTCCGTAAGGCTTGTTTCATTGCTATTTCAAGTCCTTCCAGATCATGATGCTGGATTACAAATGCCAATACTGGCCACTGGAAATTTCTCTCTCCTTTGGAAAGAGAGCTGTGGGCGGAGATTAACCGAGAAAGTTCAGGAGATGGATGTCTCAGGAGGGAGGACCCCACTTCTATTCAAAAGCATAAAAATATGCATACATCAGGTTATTTGTGCATTTTAATTTTATAGCCACAGTAAAAACAAAAAGCAATGGAGCCATTTTAGAATTAATATTTTTTTTCATTTCTTCTATACGAAAAATGCATTTAAAAAAAGCACTATGGAAAAATGATGGTTCAACCGAGAAAGAAAATACCACTTTAACTTTGAAATCAAGCACAAAAGATGCATCACAAATTTCAGAACCTCAGTAATTCCTGAGCTGTTCTTAGACTAACCCTGTGCAGATTAAGAAACAGCTAATGTTTATTAAAAACCAGAAATGAAAGCCATTACATCTATTTATACATAATTATATTTGTCTACAGTTTCCAAGAACTGCAAACCCAGTGCCATATATCTTTGAATACTTTTTCCACTGCTTCTCATGTCTGTGCTCTTACCTGCATCTCCACTGTTGACTCGTCTCCTAGGGATTGCCTTTACACGGGCTGGCAAAATCGAGTGCTGTTTGTCATATTCTGATGCAACAACTGAATATGACCTTTGAAAGACTGTACGCTTTGCAAGATCTGTATCTGTTATTGGACTGGTTTCCAAACTACAAAGAAAACAGTGAAGTTACAGACTCATTAATGAATATATAGAATATACTTGAATTATACATAAATATTAAATAAAGACACATGCGTTTCATAATAATGAAAATGCTGCTACTGCATGAAACTTTGTCTTATGTAACTAATAACTGTTTAAAGGCTGAAAAAGAAGGAACATGTTTTAGAATTACACATGGTGAAAAAGCATGCAAGTGCTTTATAAACAAGTGTAATGGTGTACATGGCAAGTTCCAAGAATTTAGGTATTTTTTTAGAGACTACAAACGTTCAGATTGTGCCTGAATTGAAGTTTCAGACCAAATTTTCCCTGAGAATGCTCGTGAAAACACCTATGGAGTGAACTTTTAATTGCAAGCAAACTGAAATTTAGAACTTTACATGAAGTAAAAGTTTCTAGTATCATTAGCTTTAAAGCCAATTTTCAATTGCTATGGCTACGCCTCTGACATGTTTTACCCCTTACCTTCAGTGGACTTCTTACAGTCTGCAGAAGAATTCCCAGTTTATGCTGTCCCTATAGGCCTCAGGAGACCATGGTGTCCACAGTTTTAATAAAGGAATATAGCAATACGATGCACTCCTAAGGAGTTTTGTTACAAAAGTTCTATTTCTGAAAAGACTACATTGTAGATTGCAGTATTGCAATGAGCTGTTTTTGCTGTCAGTATAAAATATAACAGATTGAAATAAATACAGACTAAAAGCAAGTTTTCTCTTCATTACATCCTCATTGTAATATGAGGAATCACTGTTTAACATCTCAAAATACCAAGCATCTAAGTTGATTCTGGACTATTATTAAGTAACAGTAAAAGCCTTTTTTTTCCCTGGCTAAACAAAAAATTCTGTTATTGCCTGAATTAGATCACAGTAAACTTAATAAGGTAAGAAACTGGCTTAACTTGACAGAAACCATCTAGCACTCTTGGTCTTAGATAGCATTAAGCTGTCATTCAGTGACATTCTAACTTTCCACAGAAAGAAGCAGCAACACTTGCTTTGAAAAATGTAAGGCAATGAAATTCCCTCCTGTTCAAACTTCCCTTCAGAATGAAATCCTGAAAGGAGAATAATAGGCACTGCCTTTCAAAAAGGCCACTAATCTGCGCTATAGTCAGAGGCGTTAAAGAATAGAAATACAGGGGAAAAAGACCTGCTACATTTTCAAGGAGTTTGCAACAGCTGGTTGATTGGTCCTTGGACCCTTTCTTCAGTTCTGGAGATTCTTGAGAAATTGTATTTGTCTCTATGGGGAAATAAAAATTTCCCTGAGGTATACTAAGAGTCATTATCAATTACTGAAGAACATTTTTTCATATTTCTGTTGTAAAACCAAGATCTTTCTAGAGGGAAGCAACTGGTTTGCATTACAGGTAAAAGTTTCAAATCCAATTTGCAAACTTGCATTGCTAGTGGTTGAAAATATACCTGATATGCTATGATTCACTGAAGATCCTTTTCTAACTACAGCTTCATATGTTTTTGGCTTTTTTGCTAACATTCCAGAGACTGATCTGGGCTGATCTGATCCTTTAGTTACTTAACTACGGCAATGTTTTCCTCTTTTTTTTTTTTCTTTTTTTCCCCCCCCTTAATTGGTGTTATGCTAATGCTTTACTATTTGTATGTAGTACCTAGAATTACAAGGAAGTACCTTGGGGGCATAGATTTCATGTTACTCTCTGGCTCTTCAAAGACATTAGGACTTGCATCAGGAGTAACTGAGATGTACGGTGCAGGTACTGAAGTTGAGCGCAGGTATCTCATCTCATCCTGGAAAAGGTTGTCATCCTGGTACCCAACAAAATTTTCATGATGATGCCTACATCAAAATAGATTTTAAAATTAGGATTAAGAATTACAAATTCCTGAAACACACACACACACACACAAAAGTCGTTTGCCAATCTATTTAGCCAGCCAATGCTATTCATTTACCCCTCACCTAATGCATTTATGCTGGTTGTGACTTACAAGTGTTAGTGGAAAATATAATGGCATTTTCAACCAACAGGGAGAGGGGATCACCCTTTGCTATCTTTCAGTATTTTCACTAGGTATTTCCATTATGTATTTAGGTCCAAATGTCTATCCTTCATAAACATGAGACACTACAGTGAAATCTACATAGCAATACCAAGTAAACACAAATCTTCTGGTTTCCTTCCTAGTATTTTTAACTGTGAAGAGAGGGAAGTAGCACATATGTCTGCTACTAACATATTAAGTTAAATTCTTCAGGAAATTCTAGATTTTTTGGACAGAAACTAAGCTGTCGTTAAAAAATATTTAGCATCCAAAAGCTACTCAGGGTATATTTGACTCTTGGAGCAAATACAATCTAAGAAATTGAGCAAGATCATTGAAATGTAAAAGAACAAAAAAATAATTAAGAACTAGGAAAATATGTATTTTTCTATGGATGTTCTACATTTGTGTTTCTACACAAATATTTATCCAACTCCATAAATATATATGAGTGTTGAAATCAATATTCATAAACTTCCTTTAATTACCTTGCTAAAGTCTGTAGATAGAGACATGGCATTTTAATGGGAAAGTCTTCAGAAATTCCTTCTTTGAGACTGGGAAGTTGAGATTGGAATGCTTTTGCAGGGTGGTAGCAGAGGATACTGGGCTCAGCAGCACTACTCAGTGACAGTAAATACAGTGCATTGGCTTTAATCACTTGATGAGCTTCCATAGTTGGCAAGGCACGAGGAGTCTTAACTTGCATTGGTTTTCTCCTAGATTGTTTAATCTAGAGAAATTTAAAACCAGTATGTTTATACTTCATCACAGGAAAAGCTGACAATGTCAGTTATAATAAAGTTGCTTGATCCTTCCCGTTCTAAAATGTTTCTATTACTTTATATATATATATATATTTCTATTACTATTATGTATTTCTATTATTCTATTAATGACACTATCATTTTCATAACTGTGCAAACTTTTAATAAACAGCTGAAAATTTTGATGTTTTCCTTAAGACGAATTTTGTGTGCAAAAAGTTTCAACAAATTTAGTTTAAAAAGAAAGTTAAATTAGCATTGTTCTGCTTATCTTAAAACCTCAAAGTATATTTGTATACTTTAAGCAAGAATTTGAAATTGGTTGTGGAAAACCAATGTAAGAACAACACTTTTTGTACTTTTCCTATTAAAAATTGCTCAGTATTTGGCATCTGTATCCAATGATTTGGATGATTAAGATCATTAAAGAAACTACAAACATAAAGTTAAAACAGTACTCATTTCAGTTAACAAATAAAACAGAATTCAAAGTTAAGTAACATGACATGTACTTTTAAAAAATTAGGCACTACATTCAGTGCTGTGTAGTTCTATTGGGATAAAAAAATAAAATTACAAATTTGAAAGCACTACTATCTGAAGGGAAGAAATTTGGTCACAAGTAATCAACAAAGGTTCTTCTTATTATTTTAAGCCATCAATGACATAAGTGAATATTCTAAAACCTTCCAGAATTCTGAATTACCATTTTTTTTAAAATGGCCCTACCTTATTTTCAAGTTGTGAACACAGTACTATTAAACAGATAGAGAGCTAAACATGTAAGAAACAGATGCAAATACCTTCTCTCTTGCTGCTGCTTGCTTTTCACGGAGATATTTTTCTCTGCATCGATCACAAACCAAATACCAAGTGCTTCCTCCAATACCACCATCACCACAATTACCAGCCCATCCTCCACAAAAGTGCCCAATGCTATTATAACCTTGGCCACCTGCATAACGGCCACAACCTACATTGGAGAAAAAGATTTTAAAACCCCATTATATCAAAAGAAAGATTATTATTACATTATTTATTACTGTAAAAGAGGAATGGAGAGAGGGAAAGACGACACTTGTCTTCTCTTGGCCTAATTTTCTCCTTTTCCATATATCTGAAGTAACTGAAAAACAAGGTGCATGACCATGTGTCCCACTGGTATCCAAAGAATCCAAACCCGTTGTAGTTTTCCAGTTGTTATTACGAACTTGTCCAAAGCATCGACAGATCCCTAATTCAGACAGCTGAGTGATGGTAAGGTCAGTACTGTATGTTAGCCAACATTATTTATGATTTAACAAACATAAAAACCCTACCCCCTGTCTAAGAAAGCTTAAAAGGAAACAAAGTGCATTCCTTTGCCAATTACTGTTTCTTGGAAAGATTCAAGGCACCGATAATTGCTGAATAATAAGGCTCCTTAATTTTGCTTTAACTTTGCATACAGTGCTAAAATAAGCACATACATCAGCCTGAACTTCTCTTAACTGCCAAAATAATTAGTGATATTTACAAGCTAGAAAAGACAGAAGTATTTTTGTCTTTAATAAGGCTACTTTTTACTAGCTAAATTGTAGAAAATTATTCAGAAGGGATTAGCTAACAAAAGTACAACTTACGTACCTTTTGAGCTCAGTTGACTAGCTAAGGTAATGCTTAGCTAGCACTGATTTACCTTGTTTTCCTAAAATAAACTAACTCCTGAAAAAAATTCAGACACCCATATAAAGAGACAAAATAGCAGACTCAGGTTGTATTTTGCAAGTACATATTGACTAGAGACTTGAACTGGATTGTATGGTTTCTTTTAAAAGATACATTTTAAACCAAAAAAAATAAGTCACTGATACCCAGTGCTGACACAGTGGATACATGAAAGTTTTCTACTATTCACAGTAGAATACTAATAGAAAACTTTTGGCAACATTGAAACTCAAATTAACCAATCTCATATTTTTTATTTTATTTCCAGTTTTCTCAGCACACTTTCCAGTCATAAAGCGTAACAAATGGCATGTTTCTGAAGGTCTACTGTAAAGTCAGCTCATTATTTTGGCCTTCTTTCAAACAACTTTATTGAGCATCTCTGAAAGCCTAGACCGTAAGTACCTAAAATTACGTACAAAACCATGTAATTTATAAGTTAGCATGTATAAGTTTTGATTTATCTTACATACTGAACCGTGTTAAAATGTTAGACAAGACAGCCTGACACACTTTCATAACAATAATTAGTACCAAAACGTGTGTGTGCAATATATTTTACAGATAGACATGGGAATTATGTAAGTAAATATGTAATCTTACCTGGATGAGCTTGTCTCATGTGGTAAGTCACTGGATATGGATGGGATTCTCCACACAACTCACAGATGGTATCTTTTTCAGGTCCTCCCACTGCAAGCTGGGCCATCTCACCGAAAAGATTTCCCCTTGGCCTAGTTTCAACCTTTTCTTTTTTCTTTTTCTCTTTTTTGGTTTTCTTGTTATCTTTGTCACTTTCCTTCTTCTTTAACACTGCACAAGAACCAGGACTTGGAAAAATCATGTTTTGGGAAGCTGCTTTAATAGTAGCTAAAGAAATATCTTCCCAAAAAGCTACCAAGTGCTGCAGTGTTAATGGAAGAGGAGACTTGGATTTCGTTGTGTGATGACTTGACGTTTCAAAGGAGGTAGTTTCAGTTTTTCCATCCTCACACTTTTCATGCAGAGGTGGTTCTTTTAACATTGAGAGGACTTTGTTTTTATTTATGCTACCCATTTTAGATATATCTGGTCCATGAGGTGAGATGTTGAACATGTTAAGAGCAGATGATATTTCCAACGAATGTCTATTTTTCAACTTGTTTTCTTTTTCCTCTGCAGGTTGTTGAGTAAGACTGCTTCGTATTGGTGCGTGCTCTTTGGACAGTTCTGGATTGAACTTCAAAAAAGATGAACAAGCCATAGCATCATGAACTATTCCTTCATGCCAGAGAAACGCAGCAAATACAGCTCTAGCACATTCTGCAACGGAAGGTGACATTGCTTGCTTGGCAGGCTCTACGGGCTTGGAGCCATCGCCTTTGAAAAGAAAGCTGGATTTTTCCTTTTTGGGTCTTGTGTGCCTACCAGCACATTTACGGCTCACTTTCGGAGATGCTCTCATGTCTTGCTCATCTTTCAGCGGTGCTTTTCCTATGCTGAAATGAACTTTATTAGAACCATCATCCAGACTTCTGAATTCTGTGTTGTCTTCACAGGTGCTATCTGTAATGCTGTTAGTCTTTAAAGTACTTGAAGTACATACTTCAACTACCTCACTGTGAAGATTTTCTTGTACCACATGAGGGGAAGGAGCTCTATTTTCAGTTTCTGTAACAGGTTTTCCATCTTTTGCAATGATTTTTGGTTTGGGTGAAGTGGACCTCCCCCTTAAGGGTTCTGTTAGTGGTACTTTCTTTTTACGAAGGGTGTCTGGATCTAATGTGTAAGAATCTGATTTGGAGCGTTCTCGAGGAGGATCAAGCTTTGTTTTTACAGGGGAAGGAGCTTTCTGAGGTAGAGTTTTGTCATGGGGTGATGAGGATCGTGGAGAACTAGCACCAGATCTAACAGCTGTAAGTGTCTTTGTCTTTGGAGAAGATGACCGGTTTCCTGGCCCTGGTGATTCAGCTCTCAGACCAGTAGTTGTTCTTCCATCAGTTTTTAGTGTTTGCAAAGTGTTATGATTTGGAGACAAAGATCTGCTGTGAGAGTCTGACCGCAATTTTGCAGCATCTGATTTCAGCATAAGAGACTCACTGGCAGACAAGCCTTCTGTATTCCTAGGTTTCTTCTGGTCAGCAGCAGCTCTATTCATTCGCACATCGAGCTTGGGTGACCTGCTGTCAGCTCTGTGTTTTGATGACATGTCTGATTTTCCTGCTGGAGAAATCGGTCTAGCAGCTCCTGTGAAATTCATTCGGTCACCTGTTTAGTGTATTTTATAATTAAATTACTATATTTTGACAGTGATACCTTTAATAGTACAAAACAAAGATTAAAGACCCGAACACAAGACAAAAATCAAACACATGCTTCTGTTCACATCAAAATGAATGGAAATATAATGGGATTTTTTTCCCCCTAGATTATTTTCAACACATTTCTTCTCCCAAAGATACATACAAACAAGTGTTAGGAAATATTCACAGAGAAAACACTACTGTGGCGGTACCAAAAGGCACAGTTAACTATTTCCACAAAACACTAGTAAAGGAAGCACAATTTACATCCTTGGGCAAAATGCCAGGAGTTAACTAAGTTTACCACAGTTGCAACAGAAACGAGGGATTACTTATTTATTATCTCTATGTGTGTCAGTCTGAGTGCAAAAAAAGACTTGCAGAAAGATCAAGCCTGTTACCAGACCTATTTTCATTAATGCTCAACAGTCAGGAAACGTAGGAAGTAAATACAGCTATAAGACAAATTGGGTAAGAGGCTTACAAACATGCTTAAAATGATTCATGTTAATATTCTGAGGTATCTACCTTTTTAAAACCACAGGCTGTCAATGTTCTCCTACCAGAACAAAACCTACTAAAAAAAATTCCACCTTTTTCAGTCAATAAGACCAGAGTTGATGATTTAGCTATGATGTCCTTTTATTTTGATGCACTAATTTATTGTTCCTGTGCACAGTGACTTTGTACATATATTAATCTACAGAACTATAAAAACTATGGGTAGTTTAATATAAATGCATACAAAACAAGTATATGCAAATAAGTAGCTTATTAAAGCGATCTGATCCTAACAATTCTGTGAACACTCATTCTCTCTTGAAGAATTCTATTTTGAAAAATAAGATAAGCAATGCAGCAGTTGTTGCAAATTAAATATAACTCTCTCCACAAAGCATTGCAAAGCACTGCAAAGTCTTGAACGTATTAGTTACGTCCTGATATGAATGGGTGTTCATTAGTGAAACATGGTAGAGTTTCTCTAGTAAAGCTTGTAGAATTAGGTCACAGTACTTTGGATTATTTTACTTTTCTAGATACGAAAAGGTTATTTTTACTATCTGGGCACATTTTTTGGGAAACACCTATTTGTTAAAAAATAAGGTTTAGGTTAATCAAAGAATATCTTCAAATTTGGACCTTGATGTCTAATGGGAACAGAGAGGACAGGCAGTCATCTTTTATTCAAGACCTTCTGTATTTACTTAGAAGGTAAGAAATCTGTGTTTACTTCCTCCTGCATGATGGGATCTGAACCAATTTCTTCCAGTTCTCAATCATAAAGCCTTATCCCTATGCTAGAAAATATATACAAGCAGTTTTTCCTACTGTTACCTCTCACAACACACACACACACACACACAAATAAAAAATTAAGCAAAGTCTAGCAACCCAGATGCTTCTTCAGGTTACAAACAATTCTTATTATTTTGCGACCTCCATATTTAAGTAGCTTATAATAAAACAAACAGGAAAAAGTGAAGGGTACCTATATCAGAATATTTAACAAGCTTGAAGTTTAGGGTACTCTCCTGGCTTCCCAGGACATAAAACATGGTAGGAGTTCATACCTCTCCAGGCAGAGAAGAAATATTTTGTCTTTATTCCGGAACAATATGCCAAATGTAAACAGCAGAATATAATGAGAACATCTCAAACATCATTATAGTAAATTCTGACAGTCTAATCTGTCTTTATTTTTTCTTGTAAGTTCTATAGTAATTTTTTGGGGGGGGAAGAGTGGGGGAAGAGGAAAGTTAAGAAATAGCATGGTAATCATGGTTTATAAAACGATTGTTCTTGCTGAAAGAAAAAACCAAATATTTTCTTAAATATCAGACCAAGCATTTTGCTCATGCCCGCTCAGTTATTCACCAGTTCTACTGATGATCTATTTTGAGATCTCTAATTTGTGATATATGAATTCAGAAATGTAAATCATAATTACTTTATACACGCTTTTCCCAGAAACAAATAAAAAGATGAATTTAAGGTCTGCCAGATGAGAAAATGCTCTAGATAGAACCTTTTACAGAATTACTCATAAAGGAAAAAAAAGCAAAAAGACAACAATAGTCTGCTTAGAGGACAGAAGATGCTGCAAGCCGTTCAGCAATGTATCAAATTCAAGTATATGCATGAATATCAAACAGGAAAACATTCTAGGACAAAACTGCTTATGAAAGGCATGGCTTAACAGTAGCTTCCAGCAATAAAAGATATTTTATGTTTTTTAAAAACAAAGGTTTGGATTTGTACATATACAGGTAAACAATCCTAATTAGCATTCTAGACTATATCAGCACAAAAACATTTCCCCAAAATTAAAAACTGCATAATCATATAGCAAACTGCTTTATTTTTAAAACCACCCCCCCCCCTGCATTTTTTCTCCTTTCTTCTATATTTCATTTGCCTAGTGGTTGAAAACAAGGGTTATGAGATTAGATTAAGTCACCTTTGTCTTTACGAAGCAGAAAGAGATAGCTAGATCGCATACCACGAAGTTGCTGCAACTCAGGAAGGCAACACTGAATTGGCTATATTAAGCTCCCAACAAATACCAAACTTGAATGTTTAATTTCAAAACATTATTTTATTAAGCGAATGAAATGAAAATGAATGGAAGGAGGAAAAAAAGCCCCCCCCCACATTTTGAATGTAAAAATCTGAATAACCTTGCTATGTTGGCATGCATACCCACCCTTCAGTTTGTGAGAGAGAGATGAAATAGCAGAGGCAGGCCCAGCTACATCACTAGTTTTGTAAATACGCTCACGAGAAGCAAGGCAGCAGGATGGAGTTTCTACAGTGGAAAACAGTTGCACAGAAGCAGCACAGATTCAATGGAAAAAGCAGCAGAAATAAAAACAAGCATTTCAAATGATAGGTTATCTCCTTTGTTAAGTATTCTGAATTAATTGTTTAGACTCCTACATTAGTTTTAAATGAGAAAGTTACTTCCAAATGTTTTCCCTGATCTAAATTTTAAAAGAATAAAAAAGTTCTGTGATTTCAGTATTAGTTTCTAGGATCTAAGAATGTAATATGTGTAGACTAGCCAATGAGATTTATGGTATAAACCTCAGCAGTATTTAGTTTTGAACTGAAATGTTCAAATGTTAACTTTTAATCTGTAAATTCAGAGATGAATTATTTAAACCTGCAATATGGTCTTCTAGATGACCAATTTTCACGTTCTTTTGACAAAAATAGAGAACATCTAGATGTTTGTGTTGGAAAGTCTCACTGATCACTGGAAAGAATGAAGAAAAATGTATTAAACACATCAAAACATCTATTTTCAAATCTGAATGCAACTCAACAATGAAATGTTTCAAAAAACTTATATATGTAATGTGAACTGTAGTTTCTCAATATTATCAAGAGACATAACCAGCAGTAGAAGAGTTTCTATCAAACAGTATAGACATGAAAACAAATGTGTATCAACCCTTCAACAAAATTTTGCCTTAAGAAAAAAACCACAAGAAGTTAAATTCTGATGTAATCCAAGATAATTTCAGTAGAGTCTAATGAGATAAAATCTGTTAGAGGTACAGCTCCAAATGAAACTTGGAGTGATGTAACAGCAGAGACTTTAAGTTTCAAATCTATCATTTTACTTTCCTGTAATGTTGTTTTTACTTCTAATTCAATTTCCTATTCCTTCCTTTGGAAGAAAACCCAAACAAACCTCAAATTAGTACTGCATTAACAATTTAAAAGAGAATTTTTATGTTGGAAGATACTCTGTTTTAGAGAGATGCTTTCACACAAATGGGATAAGGTAAGTGTATGGAAAATAAGTCATTTCAATTCCTACATTTTTTAAGACATCTTTTTGTCTGGTACTACGTTTACTAACTTGTAGACATAAATGTACTAAACCGCCAATCTTATGCAATGACCTGCAGTTCTATAGACTGTACAATGAAAAGGCGTTCACATGTTTGAATTAATTCTTGAAAACAAGAAAATAAGCTATTATTTTCTCAATCCAGTATTAGCATAGATTTAAGAACAGTATTACCTACTCTGATGCCTACAAATGTGGAGATCCAATACTAACTATACAGCTTCTGAGTAACAGGATGTCACTTCACTGATTTTCAAAGGTAAAATGCAGAAAGACATGTCAGGAGCACAAAGTAGCAGTAGAGGCAATACTAAAAATGTCAATTTGATACACTAGCATTCCACTCTATGAATAATTAATTAAAATATTTTCTAAGCTTACTTTCATGAATGCATGTTTACACTTCATTCTTTCATTCTATGTCTAAGAATACTTATATTTTATAATGTTGTAATATAGTTTATGTTGAACAATTTACTACTACTCAATCGTTCCAAGGGGACTGTGGGTCGAAGAGAATACGTTTCCCACATAATCTCCTTGCTGCCTTGGAAAACAATGTATGTCTATCCAGGATAACTGGTCAGCCACAGGGACCAGCTTTTTTGTCAGGATTCCTTCTCTTTGAATCACCCTCAAAGGCTACAAAGATCTGAAATACAAGGTAGGCAAGGTCTGTCTCACATAACATTCGAATGTGACAGCGTATCTTTAGTCACACTCTTTCCTTCAATGTGGAAATAGCTCCAGCTTGAAAAGCTACACAATATGGAGACATAAGAAGTGGTTCAATTCCTATGGCAGGATGTAGTCTTCTAACAGCTATGCCTGCTTCCTCTGTGGAAACCCTGGTAAACCGATCCAGGAGGCATGACATGGCACCAACTGGTCCACATCAGTCTTTTTTAAACAAACTCTACAACAAACTGGTAAAATGTCTCTGGAGAGTGGAGGTAAGTTGACGTTTCTTCTGAAATGCCACTGCTTTTTTGCATGATGCTGAAGGAAATCACTGCCCTGCTTTTGCCCCTTCACCTAAGCAATGGATGACTCTTCAAAAATTTAGCTCCCTGTTACTGACGTGGAAGCTATGATATGGCTGTTAGCCGAATTTCCTGAAGCACTGCAATCAATGTATCTTTTTTCACATCCTGAAAATGCCAAATGTCATAGTGACAGTTGGACAAGGACTCTTTCTTTTTTCATGAGTAAAAGAATATACTGAAGTCAACAAATGTTTGAATATTAAATATAAAAAAGGGAGAAAAGTACTAGGTACTGTTATAGGAGGGGAATGAGTCAGCGAATGGAAGTAAAAGCTGGAACACAGTATCATTAGAAAAATATTAGCAATGTACTTGACCAAAAGGTAGCGTTTGGAGCACTAACACTTGAGCCACTAAGTTTATTAACTGAAAAAAGCATTCCTGTGCTAGAAAGGTGAATAAAAATGAATCTATAATCTTATAATCTGTAACTATGATTTTTGAAGATATGATAAACTGAATTTATTTCTTAAATAAAGCTTGACACTACTTGTGCTCTACCTCCAAACTTTACCATACCAGTCCCCCAGGGATGGCTTTAGATTGATCTAGACAAATGTATGCTTCATATATCTCTTTGATTAACAAATCTGTAAAGCCTAGGGTATGAAACTGTTTAACTTATTAGCTCAAGTTTTCAGGAACAAAGCTTTGGCAGTACTCAGCATCTGAAAAAGCAGTTAAACCAAACTCTCTGGCTGCTTCACATGAAAATTAAGTCATTTCAGCATGATACAGAAAAGATCAGTGTGCTTGGCTCATTTTACTCAAACACTACCAAGACGAGTTATGTGCTCCATATGTGTGCTGGTCTTTTGCATCCCCTCTACAGTTTAGGAAACATGGATAGAAGCACTGCAGGCAAAGCCAGTGGTTCTAAGTGCATTGTAACTAGCACCTAGAAAGGAAGAGACCAAAACCAAAAAGGAAGTGCTAGCACAGCACTGAAGGGATGTATCAAGAAACTCCTAACATGAATGGTAGGGGTTGATCAGATACGGTGGGACCACATGCCGGACTGGCGAGGAAGCTGCCTGTCAGGACACTGTGAAGGTATGGAGCAGCAGCCCACCACTGCAGCTTCTGCTGGACTGAGATGAGTCAGGAAGCAGTAGCCGTGCTGCGCAGCGGCTCAGTGAGCTGCCAGGGCTGCCGTGGAAGAGGAAGAATGTGACAGATGAGGCAGGGTCCACAGCCTCTTCAGCCTATAAATCCACTCCTCATTTGCAGTAACAACTCAGATGTGAGGAGACATGGCATAAAGGTCTAACACTGGTGACCGCAAGGTCTCACATTTCCTTCCCCAAGTTGAGAGTTCAACAGCCAATTGAAATTCTGATAATTGATGCTGGACAGCATGGCAAAACCCTATTTCCCTGACTTGTCGCCTCTGAGGAGTTTTATGACCCCATACACACTGCTGAAGGAAACAAGATCTTCCTTGACCCTCTAGGCCTCCACACTTCACCTATAGCCAGATTTCCGGAAGGAATCTGAGTCACTGGTGTTCTTCACAAAGTCCAGAGCCAAATCAATCCAGTAACCACTAATAATCTTGCAGCTATGGGAGGTTGCAGTCCTGAGCAAATTGTTACTGATGATTTTGCAAACTTCTCAGAAGCTGGCATAGACAGGCTGGAGCAATTACAGATTGATTTGTTGAAATAATCAAAGAAGAAATATATATAAACTTGTGCTCTTTCTGGAAAAAAAACCCTTGCTAAGATTCCAGGTCAATACAGCTGTTCCTGAACTCCAGTTAGGTTATGCCATATCTTCTAGTTTCTTTGACTTTTAGCTGCATAAAGAACTGACAAGGAATTAAAACACATCACAAGAGCATCTTAAGCTTGTTTGTTTTTTTCCCTTGTGTGACCATGTGTGAAAATTAGCAAAGGAATGAAGCAGAACAGAACAAGCAGCCCTTCATGGAGTTCTACCAAATAACACAAAACTGAATAACACAGTTCCTCTCTCTTTATAATAATCCTTCTATAAAAAATTCTTTGACAAAACACACAAGACTCTTGTTAGTTTACCTGTTTATGATGTGAAAAGAAAAACAGAGACATTACTTATTATTTCATGCACTGTATCTGAGGAAGTGGTTGTCCAAAACCGTAGTATTTCCACAAAAAAAATAACCAGACACTGTACGGGAAGATAAAAGGTTGTGACAAGCCCTTGACCTCTTCCTTAAATGTATTGGGAAACCAAACCAAACCCCAAGCACAGAAACCATTCTTCAGAAAGAACAGCAAGCTACAAACTCTTCTAAAGGAAAACTACAAACGGTCACTGGCACAGAGTATGTTTTATACTCAGACCAACATTTTTCTTTCTACTGTAAAAATCTGAATTAAGGAAATAATTCTAGAGGACATTCAAATGATCCTAACTTTCCTCACAATCATGCTTACAAATAAAATTTCTCCTCAGGAGGAAAGGTATCTGTCCTTAGGAAGAACAGAAAATTTAAGTGGTAGGCTAAACTATGCAGGCAGACTTTCAGTCAAGACCAGTATTTGGTATATAACTTCTGAGGCCATGGTAATCTAGGCTGGCACAACTTCTTTCAACTATTAGACTATCATTAGTCCCTTTAATATAGCAGTTATTGACTATAAACATTTATTTTAATATTTAGATCTAACTTCAAGAAGCACTTAAGGACAGAACACAATTTGAAACTAAAAGTAAACTTGCCTAGGGCAAAAAATCCAAGTGACTTCACACAAAGCCTTGGGATATGTTGTTTAAAATGTTTAACTTTGAATTACATGTTTGATAACAGAAGGCTATGAAGTTCTTTGGAAATAACAAATGAAAATCGCACACTTAAAAAGCATTTCTGTTACAGTTCTATTATAGCTGCATCAGTATTGAACACATTAAAAGTCACACAGCAGAATCTGACCCAAATAAAACTTTTCTGTCTAAATAATTTTATTGCATACATGCTCGCTATTCTAATTATTATTATATTGCAAAGTCATCCATTACTTTCTAATATTTAAAGTTTCAAGAAACACAGTAATAATAGAATAACTGCTTAAAATAAAATGTTTAATCTAAAGTCATATATCCTTCCTAATTTCCTTGACTATTAAATGAGAAAGTATGTGAATATAGTCTTACAGGCCTCCCTGACAATATTTGGAATTTGGATGAACTTGTAAATGGAGAATTAACAAATTTGCAAAAAACTAAGGAAGTTCAAACAGGAAACTTTCCTCCATATTATTCTTAAACTTTGGCAGTGAAAACAAAAATCTTATTATTTCTATCCTTTATGCATAATTTGTATTATCTGCATCAAATCCTGTATTAGATAATAAACAATTTGGAAGAAAGTCCTTGTATCAAACCACAGTTAGTGCAACAGTTCTGGCTGATGATTTTTGCCCTGCTGGAAGGCCAAAAAAACATATTGTTTGAGATCTTGTACTAAGCTAAGATCCCAAATGAGACACAAACTTGAAAAATTTTCCTAGTTTCATTATTACTTTATTTGGTAGACTACCCATGCCCCCACTATCTGACAAAAAAGGCTTGCTATTAAATCAGGGATATATATCAGGTTTGTGTTATAAAACACAAACCATGGATGCAGCTTACTGAATACAGTTATCTATATCCATTGGATAGGCAAATCCATTGAGCAACATCTTCCTGGGCAGCCAACAAAAAATGCTGACAGCTTTTCTTTTCATACAATATACGTCTAAACACTATAAGACAAATAATCTGAAATTTGAAATAAAACAATTAGCGTTATTTTTGATGCAAAATTGGATAAGAAACTGACTTTACTGCTCTGAACAAGAGGAGAAAACTGAAAGCGATGGGAAAGAATATACAATTGACAAGTTCTCACTGACAGTCCACTGATACCACTGGCAATCACCTCTCTTCTGAGTAGGTTTTAGAATATTCTGCATTCAGGGTGTTGTTTTAAATCCAGCATAAGTACAGAAGATCACTGTCAGAATATTTCTGATAGTCTTTACAAAAGTGAATTAGAGATTTTAATCTAGTTCTCACATGAAGCATTGCAATGTCACGTCAATAAGCTGAGCTGGATAGATCCAGGACTGCACAGACATAGAGGCTGAACTGACTGACAGGGTCTCAACAAGAAAGAACTGAGGCACTTCTGAAGGACAGTATGGGAGGCAAAAGAAAACTATTCCTGTGACCCATGCCATACCTGTTCTGTATATAAGGAAGAATTTACTGCAATATCTGCTATCCATCATAAATACTGAGCTTTGATTTCTCACTAGTGAAAAACCAAACAGTTTCCTGTCCTCCCATCAGTAACCAGGTTAACTGCTATTCACCTCAAGGTGCAAACATTCACATCCATGCCAAACCTATGAGTACCCAACAAAACACTGGTACCAAAGCCTTTCTTATGAGCAGTGCCAAGTTGTTCCCACCTTCCAGCCACATCCCTGAAGTTAGGAGAGATGAACCAGGAATTTAGGAGGTCAGAAATTGTAATGCCTATGAATTTACTGCAGTCTATTTTTGATATTAAAAGAATTATCAACATTTTGTACCATACAAAATATTTATCTTAATTATAAACCTAGAGTTGCACACAGTATTGGAAATGCACTTTAATAACTTCTCTACACTGCAGAACACATACAAAAGCAAAATATTTTCAATATAGCAATTAAAGTTAAACAAGTATACTTCTTGAGGACCATTATCTCACATGCTTCTGAATCATGGAAAACTTAAAAAAAACAAAACCAGTGAGGTGCACTGAGGGATGATTAGTAGCTGGTAAGCAACTGAGAACAGCAATGTTGAAGCTGGAAAAATGGACTGATGAGGCAGGTAAGGCTGACAAACTTACTCTGAAGCTGTGGCTGAGGCTGCTGGAAGGAAAGGGGCTGTCCGAACACAAATGGACTGTGGACTAGGGAAGAGGGAGGTTTTGCAGCTTGATCAAAGATGGAAGGAGCTGGGAGATTTGGCCGTGACTGAATGGAATTCAGTATGGCACTCAGTTGGTCACCTGTAGTGGGCAAAACAGTCAAAACTACAACCTGTCATTCTCCAGAAAGGCAGAGTAAAATGGTGCTCAAAGTTTAAATGGTGGTAACAGAAAAAGGTCATAGATCTTATTTAGCCACATACAACCCTGGTTGTGGCTAAACATAAAAATCTCACTGCATGCATGGCAATAAAATCACTAAAAAGTACAAGCAGGGTTTTTAAGGATCATGGATATTTTACTGCAATTGTTTAAAACATTTCAAAACAGAGATTTATATTCGCCTTGCTAAAAAATGAAGAGCAGCCAAAGAAAACAGAAATCCCTAGCATTTACAATAATCCACACATGCAACAGAACATGCAAAAAAAGACTAGAAAAACTGATGAGAAGGGAAAGATAACATGTAATTAGGCTTTGGCAAGTGTATTTCTGTGCCAAGGCTTTGGTAAATATTTGCTCGTTTTTGCAAATACCTTCAAAAATATTCTGTCATGCTGTTTTTAAAGATCAGATTTAAGTTAATTTTTTTTTAAGATAAGTACCACTTTGGAACTGGAACTGGTTTTCTGAAGAACTACATTCATTTGTTGTGAGGCAAACGAAGGCCTTCAAAAAACTAGCAAGTTAAAAATAATTTTAATTTCTCAATGCCAATTCTCAAAAAATTCTGTGTGAGCATTAGAAATACATGAAGCCTACAGGAAGAAGGCAGTTTATCACACCATGTCATAATTTGAAGTATACTTAGTAATATCAGCTGGGAGACACAAAGAGTTTGAGTCTCAGATTTGAGCCATCACCACACAAATCCTACAGCAACACTTTATTCTGCAAATTCATATCATTGACAGCGTTCTAGAAACCCTAGTAAAAAAATCAGAAACTAATATGGTATTTACAACTCACTGAATTTACAACATTTTTGGATCATTATAAATCGTCTTTTCATGGAATTAGAGAAAGACTAGTGGGTGTATGGAACCCTGTATTACCTAAGAATTCTAAAATTAAAATTTGCACCTATTTTCTTGATATTGTGATTTCAAAATTCAGAAAACAAAAATACCTAAAACCACCTGGAACACCTTTCTAAATAATCATCTACACATTATCAAAAAGACCAATTTTATTCCACTGTTTTGGAAGTAGTATAACTACAAAATACTAGAATCAGTACTTGGACAGCAATCATTCCTACCTTAATAACCCAGAAGTGATTGACATGTTTGACAACAACTATTATTCTCAAATATGACAGGCCTATTTCCTAAACCAAATAATTATTTTAAATGGAAGAACATCCGAGAAGAGGTTGAAAGTCATCTGCCCACAATAATTAAATATGGAGGTGGGTAGGGTTACTCATGAGGAATATTAAAGACTTGCCTGCAATGCAGACAGCTGGAATAGAGAAGACATAGCTAAATCAAACAGAAGGATTGTGGGAGTTATGTCTTCTTCCTCACAGGTCATACCGTAAACACAGACCTATTACATAGGGATCTTTATATTTGACCAGCAGTTTGAAACATTCATATACAGTGACTGAATTTTCATTGAAGCTAGTGCATCTCTACAGAATTTCTTTTAACAAACAAGCACCTCCAAAAGAACTGCTTCATTCAGAAATTTCCCTAAGAGATCATGGTTATGCCTTCAGTTTTTTATTTTCCACAAAACTCAATGTTTCTTAGACCTGAGAATGCAAAAAGACTACATATGAAGTAACGATACAGCTGAAGAATTCTGTTTTGGGAAAGTAATATCATTATTATTTCAGTATAGTTGCCAACAACTCTACTCTTGGGCAGTTCTGAAGGAATTACAGTACACACAAGGAATAAAGTCAGCTAGATGAGCTGCTCGCTCACACTAAACATCACAGTTTGAGGGTATTGTCAAGACAATAATGGATATAAAATGATACAGAATTCAATGCCAGGACTAGCTTCCAAACTTTCTGTAACTGCAATATCCAAAATAACACCTCAGAAAATATTTAAGATAGAATACAGTAAAAAGAATCACAATATCTTCGAAAAATTAGAAGGCTTGTTAATATAGCATACTGAACTCCAAGATTTTATCTTTGGACAACACAGGAAAAAAATAATTCCTTTCCTAATATGCTTCTGCAGAAAAAATAATAGATAATACTTTTGCACTATTACACAGTTGACAAGAGACAAGCTTTAATACTGCCTCAGACACCAAACATCTTAAACACTTCCACTTTTGTAATTCAACCATTACTTTGAAATGAGTATGACTAAACTGGGAAAAACAGTTCTGTATAAAAGGCCCTATTAAAACAAAAGGAAAACACTTCAACTTTTCCAGCCTTTGTCCAAAAAAAGGGTTTCCCGTAGCAACGCACGGACAAGTATGAACTGCTTCTTTCTGCAGTAAAACACTATGAAATGACATAAAACTATTTCATGTTATGAAATAACAGAGTAGAACATTTAGGAATATTTTTTTCCCCCATGTCTTCTCCTGTAAAACAAGATATTTTATTTAGGAGACCACTAAGAATATATGCTGGTGTCAAAAAACACACAGCACACCTTAGACCCATGTTTATAGTGACATGGACACAGTATAGTGATGTCAGAGCAGAATCACAGAGCTCCTTGTTTCAGTAATATTTCTCAAGGACATCTGCCTCAGCAAAAGTCCCTTCTTTATTATTAAATCTTCTAGATCTATTCAGCCCAGTTTGAGTTTATTGTGATGGCTTATATATATTTACATCTGGCCAATGAAATAAACCATGGTTGTAAGAAACAATTATTATGTCAGTAAAATTAAAAAGATTTTATTTATTTCCCAGCATTTGTAACTGGTATCTATGTGATTTAAAGGTAACTTCAGTTTTACAACTTATAAATCTCAAATGGTATCTTTTATCTTGTTATTCCATTGAAGGCACTTTAAAAATGTCAAGATAGGTCAGAAGTGTTTACAAATGTTTCTGATAATTTTGAAGCACATGCTTTCTAAATCCAGTAATTTTCATACCTTATTTTACAAGTACGTATTTTTCATTCCTGCATTATAATTTTGTGCCTACCACTATAGAAAGCCTCAGCTGTAATTTACAAAACTGTAATGATCCTTTTTATACAGTGTACTTAGACTGAGTGAAATTAAAGTTATAACATTAACTACATGTAAAACACCTTGCAATTCATTGCACTACTGCTTATACCTTTTGGAGAACGTCTGATGGTGCCTGAAAGAGTAGGAAATGAGTAATAAAAATTTAAGCAAAGTTAAGAAAAATATCAGTTTCTAAAAACATACCTTTGTTATTTCCAAGGCCATAATCAAACCCTTGTCCGTTACTACAGCTTGTCCCCTTACTGAAAGCTTGTATTGAAAAAGGACTTGGAGGAGGAGTCTGAACGTTTTGATCTAGAAGGACTTGCTCTGTAAAAAAGACACATCACTTCAGAATTAGACCACCTCAGTAACCAATTTACATTGGAAAGATGAGTCACACGGCAAAAGAACGATATTCTTTTTCCACAGAGAGCACTCTTCCACTCCACTCAATTCTCTTCAAAAAGAAAAGCACATCTCTCTTCTTTAGACCTCATGCTCTAAAAATATAAAGATGGAGGACTTAATACCATGCAGACTGTTTTTATGTCTGACTGAGTTGCTGCCTGCTTTGCCGTCATATGCCACTTAGGAACAGGCTTAACATTTCATTTTTCAGTTAGCATCGCACCATTCAGTATTTGTTCTTTGGACAGCTATTGTTACATTCATTTGACAAAGCGTGGTAGAGAAAGGATAGTTTTCCGTGGCAAACTCAGACCCAATAAACTTTTAACCCTGGCTACCTGCTAATAGTTCACAGGACATAAGATATTTTTTCACCTGACAGATTTATTCATATCTGTTACTGAGTACTACAGTTTTGCTTTCTGTATGATGCTAAAAAAATCTCCAACAAAACTCAACCTGGGGTCTTTCAGAACATCCATAGCAACACAAGAGCCAAGACAAATGAGAGACAGACTTAATGTGGTCAGAAATAGTTTGAACTGATTATCTATAACAAAATATTCACAAGAAATCTCCCAAATGCAGGTTAAACACTCAAGTTGGCACCTCAGACAACTTTTTGTCCTGTAAACGTGCTAAACTTAGTGTGGATTCAAGTAAAAAAACCAAAACCCCCAACTGTTCTAAGAGGCATTTTTAAAAAAAATTGCATTTCAGACCAAAACCACATAGTACAAACTTTTACATAACACACATATTCAACTTTAAAAAAATATATATATATCGGGGAGAAGGCTGGAAATTTAAACTTGGTTTAAAAAAGGAAGGATCTAGAATTTTCTCAATTAGAGGCAATTCTAGATCTTGCTATAGCATTTCAGCTAAAGTATCTGGATACCTGTCTACAGACTTGAGCATTCAGTATGACTTTTGTTTTTGTCTCTGACAGAAATCCTACTTCTTTTTAAAAATTTCATTATCATTTTATTAAATAATGAAATTACAAAAGTAATCTGAAAGATGGTATTATTTATGGATAAAACCCTATTATTTCAGCGAAATTATTTTCTACTGAAAAAGCAAATAGCCTCATATTAGGATAGAAAATGATGAAGTTAACAACCCTATTATCAAATCCGCCTGTTTTCAAAAGTAAGGTACTGTTCCAAAGCACAAATACTTGGTTTCTAGAAGCTACTTGGGCTCTTCAAGCACCTCAGAATTTGACATTATCAGAAATAACTAAAAATGGAGGATCTATGACAAAAAAAAATTAATACTGTGCTAAGTATTAAATAAACTTTTCTTCCCCCACAATTTATGCATTTTATGAAAAACTATTAGTTATTCCCGTTCTTCACAGAATGTTTTATACCTCAAAGCCAAAAACCAACAGGCTGTAAGAGATACTTATGTATTAGCAAGGAATTACTTTGTTTTAATATGGTAACATGATGCTAATTATGTGTGTCTAGGTGTGGAACAGTTTTCAGAAATAAAATGCCAAAACCAGAAAAAGGGCAAAGAGTCTGTTATGATGAGCAAATAAGAGGCTGCCAATAAGTATTACCTAAGAACACAAGCAGAATTTGACTGCTGAGGCAGAAGTTTTTCATGAAGAGATCTTTGGAAGATGGAAGCATTAGATCCCATAAATGGAGTGGGAAGATTATAAATTGAAAATGTCCAGTTTTATTCAGAAAACAGAGATATATATGTTGGAAAAAAAAATAAAAATAAAAGGCTTGAAGAAACTAAATCTTCAAGTGAGTTAACCACCCTCTAGGAAAGTCTACCAAAATGTTACTATCAACAGATGAACCTTAAATGTTTCTCTCTGAACACACTTGTAACAAAATCATGCTAATGAAGATCCATAGTAATTTTTACTGAACGTTGGAAAGACAAGAGGGACACACTGGACAGCTGGGACGCTGAGTCTACTTTCAGACTCCCCCCACCAGAAGACAGACTGAAATGAGTTCAGCAGAGGCCACCATGACTGTCAGGGCAGCAGGGCACACATCATCTAAAAAGAGGCTGAGAGATCTGGGTTTGTTTAGTATTAAAAAGAGAACACTGAAATCTTATTGCTCCCTTTGACTACTTAATTGAAGGGTTCAGGAAAGAGGCAACAAACAAGTTGCAGCATCGGAAACTGTGATTAGGTATTAGGAAAATTTTTCACCATGAAGGTGAGTCAAATACTGGTACAGGTTGTCCAGAAAGGCTGGAGATAGAAGACAAAGGGCCTGAGCAACCTGATCTAGCTGAATCTGCACCGACAGGGAGGCTGGGTAGATGATCCCCTCCAGAAATATAAATACCAACAATTATAAATATAAATGCCTCATCTTTTAAGGAAATATAAGTAGCCCATAATCATGCATAGGAGAATTCATCTAGATTGGCTGTGACTGTTAAGGAAAAAACAATTAGTAGACCAAAGAAAGTTAACAAAACCACACAATTTCTTATTTAAAAATGATTCCCATAGCTAAAAGGAGGATGGTTAAAATTGTGATCCATAACTGGTACAAAAGCAAACACAAGGAAATATTTTAATTGTTCTTCTAAAAACCTCTGAAGTCCAACTGTGTCAAGAAACTCAAATGAAAAAGCATAAATTAATGTTACACCTGTTTAAAACTCAGTTTCTTCTTTATTTGTCTTGCTCAGATTGCTTAATTTTTTCTAAGTTAATTTGAAAAACAAACAAAACAACAACTTGCCATCTTCATGTCGGAGGTACTGGTTTCCACCTCTGTCTCTAGCTAATGACCATGCCTCGCCTTCATCACTTTCACAGAACTCTACCATGCTGTTCTTATCCATCTGCACCCACGTACCTTCTGAATTAGTCACCTGATGCACACACACAAAAAAGCACAATTTGTTAACTCTTCAGATAATTCAGTAGCATGATTCAGCAACTTATTATAGTACCTGAAAAACACTCATTCCAATCTCTACATATCGCAAAGCAAATGTGAAAAAAACCCAGTTTCTTAAATTAAGGCCACAGGCTGAGGCAGACTGAAGTACCAAATCTATTTATGGCACATTTTCAGTTAGGACTGTTTCCAAAAATGTTACACCTGTTTATGTTTAGAAGAAGCAAAACACCGACACCACAACTTTAGAACATCCAAACAAGCCTAGATAAAAATGTGGAGATATTCACCAAAATATGCCTTTTTATTGATGGCTGCAACAGTAGATTTATAATACCATGTTATATGTGAAAAGTTTGTATGAATACTAATTTTGTTCCTGTCATTATATTTAGGAAATAGCATGACACACTTCATCCTTAAGCCCTTCTTAACCATAAAACACCACAGCTGGACAACTGGGAACAGTAACAACAGTTCAGCAACTAAACAAATGAATACGATCGATACAGAGAAACAGAATAATTCGTTAATTGGTTAGGTCCTAGAAAAACATTTTTTCAATGAAACCATTTTTTTTTCAAAGAATATGACAAAAATGTAAAACAAGAAACGATTTCCTAAGGAAGTAAGAAATACTGTAACAGAAACATATAAGCAAGCATAGGTAACTGCAGTACAATTTTAACATTATTTCAATCAATGCACACATCTAAAAGGCAAAAGACATAATTGCATTGGTATTTATAACATAAACCAGGTTCAAAGGTTAGTATTTATCATGAGGGTTGGAAAAGCAAACCTGTAAAGGGGCAGATTCTTTTGCTGTGTTTACTACTGTTATATACTGGTATCTATGAAGACATTAACTGAAGCTACAAGGATCCATACCTCGCCCACTGCCTTGACTTTGTTTCCCAGAACTAACATTCCAATTGGGATACCTCTAAGGTTAGGGCAGCTTCTGATGTTGTGACCTGACGGGCCAGTCTTCACTACCTTGTACACTCCAGGTCCACCTCGAAGGAATGGCATATCTTGTTCTTGCATCACTGCTTCCTGTGGGCAGTGTGAATTTAGGTCTTTGAAAAAATCATCAGTATTAGACCTAGATTCCTGAGAAATTAAAAAAAAAAAAAAAAAGGCAAAACAAAACAGAACAGAATAAAACCTATTAATAATACCTTTGAACTTTTAGATAAGAAATACTTATTTCAAGACAACAGCTAAATTTCAAAGCTAAAAGAGACACTAGTTACATTGCTAATTTTAGTGTGCAATGATAAACCACTATTAGTAAATTGCACATTAATTGAAAAGTCACCATATTACTCTTGAAACAACAGTGGTATAAATGAAACCATTTATGTAAAAGGAGTATCTCATATCTACCATTGGAGACAAATTATCTACTCTAACCGCTTTCACTAAACCTTGCTTCATGCTGACATTTAGCAGGACACACTCATTCCTCCTGCTGTACTTGTGAAATTTTCTGAAAAGCCTGGGGCTATGTAAAGGGATTTTGAATATTCTCTCTTTCCAAATGATACGCTGCTTTTTTGATTTCATATTTAGAATACTTGTTAATTTAAAGTAAATGAAAGGTAAAGTTCTGACTAAGTAAAAGCAACATCATACATTCCAAAACGCACATGTAAGTGAAAATAATAAATGTGCACTAATACTATGACAATAAAAATGGCCCGCAAATTTATTTCCCCTGGCACCAATTACAGATGAAATATATACTTGAATCTGACATGAGAAAACATTTTTGAATCTCCTAACAAGAAAAATTGGTAACTACTAAAAGAAGAGAAATATTAGCATAGATTTTTCAGCTAGCCATAGCTTAATAAAAAGGCTATTGTACAGAAAAATATGAGGGACGGGAGTAACGTAATGCATATTTATATCAGAAGAAAGCAAGTGAGAAGCAGGAACAAGCTCTATTATGCTTATGGTGCAAGTCATAGGTGCTTTTAAAAGAACACCTGAAAGTAAAGAACTAAGCAATGCCCTACGGGATGAAGCCAATGGTTCACCTAATCCGGTATACTGTTTTCAGCAATGGCAACAAGAGATGCTCTTTTAGAAGTAGCATACAAGTCTTTGTTAGTGGTCTGTCCCTTGTATAGCAACAGCATTTTAAATATTTTTATTATGAATGTTAGAGAGTATACCCATTTTCTTTAGTGTTTATTTATGAATCTGATTTCTGTAAATATGTTTAATTTCATCTGAATGTGCTGATAGTTTCTGCCACCACGATCTCCTGTAACAACACCTTCCAGGAGTTCACTTCTTGCTGTGTAAAAGAATACTTCCTTTTATCAGTTCTAAACCAAACTTCTCCTTACGTTATTTCCTTCTTAATTAATATAATTTCCTCTGATCTCTTTAATTATCATATTTTCAGCTTTTTGGTATGGAAGTCTGTGCACTATGTCCAGACTAATTCAGCAGTCTTTCAAAGAAGCCCTTATACAAAAATGAATCCTGTTCTGTAAACACAACTTTAGAAGCAGGTTTATGCAACCTGAGGTAAACTGGTTCAAGGAAAAAAATAATCATATGTTTTAAAGACAGTTTAAACAGTGCCTAGATCTTGATATAATAATAAAAAGGGTTGCTATTTAGGGGAAAAAGATTCAATGGAAAACCAAGTCTTTAAAACTCTAAACCAGTATGTACAACACTGAGTATCATCTTCATTACAAAGTTCCTATGAAAAAACCTCAATCTCAAAATCACTACAGGGCTGTAAAGAGATTTAGACAAGCACTTCTATAGATAACTTAAACTGCTTAACTGTACATAACATGTTGTTCCAGTAGTTGTATAATTAAAAAAAATTAGATTAAGAATGGGCTGAGTATTGATTAAATATTTGTGGCTTTACTCATACAAATACCATTTTATTAGATGCTGCAACTTCATGTGTGTCCTCCAATAACACAATAAAATTACTAGTACATTCTGCATCAAAAGAGAATGAAAGCCTTTATTATGTTACTAGGCCATCTCTGAATTTCTAATGCAGTTCATAAAAAAAGGAGAGTGCTGCTTATGAATTAATGAAAATTCAATAATCTGCTCTGGTATTTTTTTTCCTCATCCTAAAGGAAGAGACACAGATACAGCATTCTGTGCGAATTTGCTATTTCCTGTAAAAATCAAAGAATATTTAGCATAAAGTTGAGTCACAAGGTACAATCTGAAAACATGAGATACACAGCATGACTGCACCTGTCATTTAACTCACCTTAGGGGGTAAAGCTTTGGAAGTCCATGAAAAAAAGTCCAAATCCCTTACTCCTTGGCTAGCATTAAAGACATTCTGAGCAACAAAGTTTAAAAAAAAAGACATATATCAACAAAGAAATGGGAACAAAGAAACACTGGAGGAAGAAGCTCAAGGTTCTGTTAATGCAAACTTTCTCCACAAGTAAATTTACTGGTAGAATGTTTTGCAAAAGGGAAAGTTTTGTTTTCCTAATCAAGTCACCTGAGTCCATTGCTCACCATGGCAAATCATCCATTAAACAAGAACAGTTTAGTATGTCAAAAGCTCAAAATGGATGTAGTGTGTCATGCCATTTACTGAAATTAAGAGCCAGACATTTCTTATAAAGCTTGAGACTTCGTGCACAGAAAATCCCACACTTTGTTACAACGAAACAGTAGCTGGTCCTACCACAAATCACAGTTTTACAGCAAGACAGTCTGCTGTTCTGAAAGATAATTTCAACTATTGCAAGACAAGTGCAATATGGACTTCTAGTCACCAAGTCAGAACTAAAAAGATGCAGGAAGGCTAAACTCACTGTTGAAAGCAATTCACTTGCACAGAATGATTTCACCAGTTTGCACACCAAAATCGCACTCTTTACCAGTGCCAAAAATTTCACAGAGTGCTGCAGGAAAAACAATTGCTATGATTTAATTAGTTTTATAAAATATACAATGCATTTACTAGTTTATTATGAATTATCATCAACCAAATAGAGCTGCCAGAGAGACTTCACTAATTTTATAACCAATTGCCCGTACTACATAAATAAGCACTGCTGTTCTGCATACTTTTTTCTCCCACAGAACAGCTAGGATAGTGTTTTTTAATCACTGAAAAATATGAAAAAGAAGTTATCCTTTCACCATAAATTGGTTTCTACTAATTTCTTTGAAAATTTTCACTGTTCCTGTCAAATGAAAGAATTAATAGTATATATATCAGTACTAATAATTGGTATTTATGACAAAATCTTTTTGGCAAAGCAATCGTTTTATCTATATGAACAGAGGTGTGAAAATCTTATTTACTATCCCCATCCTGATTAGGGGAACCAAGCGAAATCCCTGGACAGCAGTCACATTAAAATTTAATAGTAAAGGCAATGAATCCCTTTAAGCAGAAACAAATACAATAAACTCTTAGCATGCCTTCTCTCCGTTCCTTGAAAAAACATTGACACATTAAAAGTAACTAAACCCATGCTTTTGTCTCATGATAATAGCTATATACTGTTGACAAAACTGCTTACATCAAGTTTCAGTAATACAAACAATTTGCAATTTTTACAAAAACAGTGAAAGTACCTCTATCTACTCAAAAGTGAAAGAGGTACCAATGCACTAGTGAGATAAATTTTGGAGCATTAGGGAAGGTGGGGAGGGTTTCAGACAGGGTGATTAGCAGAATATAGTCTTATCAATTTGGCATAAAACTATGGCAACTATAAAAAGCCTGTATTAGTCTAGTGAGACTGTACTTCATAGGCATCCAACATAGTTTAACTGACTCATTGTGCTACTTGGCAGAGTATCTCAGTTTGTGATGGACCTCTACTGTACAGAGAAACATGGAATAATTATACCTAAAATACGCAAGTGTAATTTCAAAGATATGTTTTGTACATTATAAAGCTACATGTGTAAAACATACAAAAGAAATGAACAGCAGTGAAGTGGGACCATGTTGGCTTAGCAACAATGAGACAATGAAACTAGAAGCTGTCCTTCACTGTGGGAGCTTCAGGGCTTCCAGGCTATTAGCATAGTCTATGCTAGTTTAGGTTAACTGGCATGTATTTCAGAATTAAGTTTTCATTCTGAAGAAACTACTAGCTAGAAGCTTTATTTTTAGTCCTTATGCTACTTTCTGTAGATTTTGTTCATTTTTTCCTTACAAGCTTTCCCCTACTAAAACTACAAATAATTTGAGGAATTCATTCTTTTTTCCAATGAAGTGTAAGTTTCAGAAATAAAAAAAAAATTAAATATAAATTACTTTGTTTCACCACCAAAAATTAGATCTTTTAAAAATATTTAAAATGTCAATTGATATTACTTTTCAAAGCTAAGGGTTTATCTTAAACAACCATCTTGTTATTTTACCCAACATAGTCCTACTCCCCAGTTGCCTTCCATTGTGCCTAGAACAACAGCAGTTGTCTCTTGTGAAAGTCCTTCAACATTTCCACAGAACATTCAGCTTTCTGAGGTCCTGTGATTCAGCACTGCAGCCTACATACTAATTTTGGTTCTTTGCTTCCACTGTGATAATGGTTTCAAAAACTTGCAGTTTCTCAATCCTGCTTGTCTATGGTGGTTGGGGAATGTAATAATATAACTGGGCAGCAGGGTACAATATTCCTAATAATAGATTTTTACATGTAATATGAAGTAATAAATACACATTTAGAATAAGATTTTTAAAAAGTAAAGTTCCAAAGCTTAACCAAGATAAAATTCTATTTCTTCCTAGTGTGTACTGTTTTACATTGTATGCACCTTTCTTCTAAGTACTGTGCGTAAGCATCTATAATAAATCACTGTCTGTGTAAGGAACTTAAGTATTTTCTCAAAAACAGTTAACTGGATGTCAAAAAAACAGAAGGAAAAACAACTACTGGGATTGGATTCAGCTTCTCCAAAATTGCAATCAGTTAAGACTTATACTCTTATCCAAAATCACCTCTATTAAATTCATAGTCTTATAATCATATTACCTACAATGGATTGCATGTGCAGTTTTAAATCAATGGCTACATAGCAGTTCCTTGTGAAAGGACATGAGCAACATAAGGAAGATTTGACGACACAGATTTTCTAAGAAGGTAAATGACCACAGCTCCAATAAATAAGTCTCATAACTACAATGGATCTCTGCCTTCCTATGATCATTTACCTTTAAATATAGTAATTTTGATCAAAATATATAGAAACAGTCTGTTTAGGAGTTCTAAGATATTCAGTGTTTGCTTTCTCATAAATATCTAGTTAATGTCAATAAAAAACTTAAAATGTAGATACAGTATAGATGTCAAGATGATAAAAGGCCAAAATTAGCACTGCTGAAAAACTCTACTGCTTTTTCTTTGTTCACTGTTCAATTAATACAGTGATGAAACAGAATAACTAAAGCTTTTTTTTTTAATTATATTTTTTACATATTTTACAAAAGGTACTAAGAGATTTTATTTACATATGAGATGATTACAAAAAGCCTGTATATTTAAATGTGACAAAGTAACGTAACTGGAGTTACAAGTCTGCAGAAACTCCTGAGCTGAATAAAAATGGAGCCTAATAAAAGTAATGTGACATTAATTTGAACAGGGAATACAATGACTAATTCAGCCACTTGATATTCCAGTTGTATATTTAGTCACAAGAGACTTTTTCCAGTCTATTTCCTTCTTCTGAAACCAATACTGGTAGAACAGCTTTGGATTCCAAACCCCTTGTATAAACCAGGATAAGCAGATATGGATTATTTCAAAATTTAATCTAAAGAACCTTTAGCATGTATTACTTAATTGAATATCTTTTGTCATGAGCCATTCACCTCTAGAGGACTGCACTGATCAAGTTTGACAACTTACAAATACAGTTCTTTTCTTGGACAATTCAGAGAAATAAAGAGTTTTGAATATTCTCAACTTAGTAATCACCTTAAAAGAGATTTAAAAACTTCCTATCAAGAAAGCATTATCACTTAATGTGATCAAGATTTAGCAGGGAAAAAAAAAAGTTTTAAGCTGAGCTACAAAATCAGGAGCTTACAAAAGAGTTTATTGAATTTCATCAAGTTATGTGGTGCATAATGCTAAAATGGCATGCACTGAAGACTAAAGCATTCAAAAGCAAGTCACTGAATCGTGACTTCTGTTTTGTGGCCTTTAAGAAAGAAAGAGAAAATGTTAGGTAATATTTTTTCCTTCTTCCTCTTATTATTATGAATCAAACCAACAAATCTTTATGCCTAAATACTGTCATAATGAAATTAAATAGTTTCAGGACACACTGACTCCTTTTAAAATTTGAAAATATGAGAGAGATGCAAAGAAACCTTCCATTTGAAACTAGTTCAAAAGACATTTCTTATTATATATAACTACATAGTTATAATCGTTGCTTTTGTAAGACTTCTGCTATGTTGGCCAGGGCCTGCTTACTGATCAGAAGCCAAGAAAGCATGTGGCTTTAACCTCATGACATTAAAAATGCAATGTAACTGGTTACATAAAAGAAAATTAGACATATCTACCAGCTTCTAACAGTCTAAATGGTATCAGAACGGATACTGTTTAAAAAAAAATAGACAGTATTTTATCTGAACTTTACAGAAGCAGAGTGAAACGTATGATAATAAAATGCCGTTTTTGCATGTGATTGTGCCTGACCTACTTATTCAAATGTCATTTGAATTCTCAAGATTAGATTAAGATTGAATGTTCAGTTATTTATTAATGATAGCCATTTCCTTTCAGGCTTTTCTCAGGAAGCGCAGGTTATGTTCTAGAGCCATTTGAAATACACCAACCAGTAAGTTCTTGCTAATCACCTATGTGACTGCTGAGCTCAAAACTATTCCCTTCAGCAAGTAAAAAAGTATTAGAAATAGTTAAACTTAAAAACCAAAAGAAACAAAAAACCCAAACACCTCCCCTCCCCCCCCACATAACAGACTATAATACCCATTCAGAAAATATTTCCTGAAGTTAACTAGTTAGTCAAGGTCAATTCACTTTTATCACGTGTGAACAGGTAAAATTCAACTGCTGTATACAAATTTTAATATTTTGTAAAAGTATAATATAGCAATTTTCTAATGAGTATCCATTTATAAGGCCAAAAATACAAGCAAGATTTTAAGCAACGCTTAAATTTTTCCCTTACTTAGGGAAACGCTTAAAGTTTTCATGTATCTCACAAACTAGTCTGTCATCACAGTGTTTCAATGACTGATGGTTGAATACAGAAATTATTCCCATTACAGACATGTTTCCCAAATGCAATATTAATTTCCAAAATAAGAATTTTATTGAGAGAAATCTCCAATAGAATTATATCAACAAATAGTTTATAAACAAGAAGGTGAATAGAAAGATCTACTCACATCATATAACAGTGCTTGTCAAAACACAGGCTGCAGGGGTTTATTAATTGCCAGATGTGGCTACTAGCAAACAGCCCAGTTTCACTGAAACTGGGAATATATCCGATCTTCCATGATTGGAAAACATCACCAGGATGACATTGCTGGCTGCAGGTATTAAATGTGGCCAGATATTTGTTAACTGTCTTCAACTGCAGCAGCAGCTCACTCATATAAGATGACAAATAAAATCTAAATAACAGTATTTATGATTAGATCTGGTTCTTACATTCTGCACTGAACAAACCAAGGTACTGCCCACTCTGGGGAATGCACAAAACCAGATGAGCCAGAATGGCCTGCACTTTCATATTTTTTTTGAGAAACATTGGTTTGGCTAAAATACGTTCTTGCCTTTTACATTTTTTTTCAAATTGTATCTTGTTCCAGAAAAGGTGTAACCTTTGAACTCCAATGATGACCACCATTAAAGTTATGCAGATAAATCATGCTTACTCTTACTGTAAATTCAATTTTGTACTCAGTCTTGAAGCTCTGCGATTCTATGATTAGCTAATAAATTGATAACTCAAGGATTGAGGTGTAGAACTCACAAAAAATATACACAAAACCCAACAGAGCCTAAAGAACTTTCAGTTTTTTTTCAAAAAGCCTCAATTACATTACTTCACTGCAGGCTGCAAGCCTCTTCTGAAATCGTAACGTCAGTGGATCACTTTATACACAATGACATCTTGCAACAGAAACACCTGGTGCAGACCACAACCTAGTATGAGTATACTTTTGTACCCTGTTACAACAGTCCTTGCACTTTCGTTTCTCTTCTAGGGGAAGAGGATTTAACATAAAAAGCCTTGTACCTTTCTACACTCCACCCTCATTACACAATAGCCCTCAAAAATGCACACACATATAAGATAGCATTTGGTAATTAAAATATTGTTTACCTCAGGACTCATTTGCAGCCTTAATTAAAGAAAGTCTTGTAATGAGGATAGAGTGTACTTTTGGATATTTTTCAAAGGCACCTTTTACTTACGTCAACAGGTACCAGAAGGCTCTTGCCAAGATGTTGGTTAAAAGAGAGACACCAGGCTTCAGTGTAACCATTCATGTTAGGAACATACTTCTTTATTGTCTCATCATTCAGCCTCAGCCAAACACCATCATCATTGTGGATCTATGGGAAACAAGCAACAAAAACGAGCCATGCCCTCCTGTAACTGTTCCATACCTTGGTAGGATTAACAGACTTCAGACAAACAGACAATAGTAGCAAGAAAGTAATGATCTTCACTAAGCTGATAGAATGTAAGAAGAGGTGAAGAGGAATATCAACAAAATCAGAATTTCAAAGGAGTGGGAGGCGTATCTTTTTAGAAGGCAAGGTACGAAGATTAAATTTAAATTGGATCATGCAATAATAAGAGTTGCTTTGAGAAAAAAAGAGGAAAGCAAGCCAAGCCTTCATAAGCTTCATAAATTCCCCACTTTCCATTTTTACACTGCGGATATAACTTAGTAAATTGCAAAAATATTCCTTGTATATGAAGTTTATTGTAAGAATTATACATGCATAGTAGTCTAACACACTAATGATCTTTCAGAAGTGTAAGTGAAAGATGTAATGAAAATTACACCTACATCTGAATTTTTGTGTAGAGTTGAAATAATAAGTCATGAACAGCTAAATCCTTAGAGATATTATTGTGAGATGAAGTCTAGGAATTTTGTTTCCACATATCAGTCTCAAAAGTTTGTTACACAGTTTTTCAATTAAGTAAATTAAAAGGAAATGACAGCGTGAAAAACTAAATTAGTAAATATTTAGATTTTTGCAATTTATACTTTTACGTTCTTAAGCTGTATATGTCAACATCTAAACATAAAACCCCCATTATTTGCATGAATTAACTTTACATCTTAGCCCAATTTTCAACAGAAATGTCTTATGAATTACCTCGTCAATGAAAGTGATGGATCCATTGACTTTCACTATGCCTATTTGCTCACTCTGAAGGGAAGGGTGGCTACGGATACGAAGCCCTGCACTGTCCTTGGCCACAAATTTGCGAACCTAAGAGAAGCAAAGGAAGACAGTAAGGAAGAAAAAATCAGAACAGAGTTCTCAAGAGTAAAAAGAAATAGGTTTAACAGATTCTGAAATGCCAGTGATGAGATGGCAGTCTTAGAGTTACAGTTTGTTGCTAGTTTCCCATGGCTGCTGTGTACAAGTTTTTTTACTACAACCAATCGTAACATTAAAAAAGACCTAAAAGTACATTGACTCAGTCTTGGAAAGATCTGTTGTACCACACAATATCCAATATTCAATACAAGCTTCCAGTTCTTTCAACTGCCCTGCTACTCCCCATTTTATTAATTCTTGCAAGTTTCAAGGCTTTTGCCCTTTCAAACTTAGTATTTCCAGTAACTGATCAACCTGGGATTACCAGTTCTCATTCGTGCTACTGTAAGATTCTGTTTAGTCAACTTTTTGGCCAAAATTTGGATATTTTCCTTAGCTAAAGAGTTGAAATAGCCATTTAAAAATAGAAAAAGAACAGGTCTTTCTACTTCTTTATTTTATCTTTCAATAATAGCTATTTCAATAGTTTCTCCCTTTTTCACAGGAAGATCAGATGCTCCTTGTTACAATTTTGATTTACTACAGTCCCCAAAATCTCACAGTTGTTATTCACTATCATTATTTCACCATTCAAACGCCTTATCAGGCACCTGTCCCATAAAAAACAAATGTAAGCCATCCTTTTGGTCTCTGGTTTTGAGAAGTGCATGTATTCTATGCATGTGGTATAAAACCTTTATTTTCAAACTCCACATGTAAAGCAAAAAAACCCCTATCAACTGAAGTGTGGACTCAATCTTTAACTTAACATAAAGCACAGAATGATATGGAAAAAGTAAACTCAGGAAAAGGTAATGAAAGGTAACAACTAAGTGCATGAATTCATTTCTTCCCCCCTAAAGAAATTGTTTTAAGAAATGCTATTTATTTAAGGCTAATTAAAAAAAAACCAACAACAACCCAGAAGCATGTGAAGAATTTCAAATATAGCTTACTCCAAATTGTGCAAGGTTTTGTTTACTAACAATCCTGTTACTCCAAGGATTTAGATTTCTCTCAACAGACAAGACTAAGACTTCCAAGGTCCTTATGAAAATGTAAGGCTGAATCACTGCTGACAGCGTTCTCAACAGAGACAAGCCTATAAACAAAGCCGTGCAAATTAAAGGTCGCTGCATTGTTATGCCAAAATGTTACTTTAGAAAACCATATGATGGGTTGGCTAGAAATTAGATTTAAAAACCTTGAATTTAGAGGAAGAAAACTCACACAAATCACAAGATTTGGATATGCACAGGCCTGGAAAGAGCATTTTTCCCCTTTGCAGGAGCTAACTAAGTTGAAGAAAGTTCAAGCTGTAACTGCAAACTGTTCAGGGATCAGATCCACTGACAGACAATACAACAAAAAACAGACTAAAAGTTCTCTTATGCTCATTTCTGACCATCATGAAAAACTTAATTGTCTGAGTCTTCTTTCTGACTTAGCCCCTCTTTACTTGGAATATTTCTCTATGGCACAATGGTTCAGTATCTGTCCTGTAACACCCCAATAGTCAGTTCTTCCATGGAGTACACACAAACTGATTCTTACTGAAAGAAGTGGCTAATGCAGAAAGGCTTAGCAATTAAGATGAACTTGTCCCTTACAGTGGACAGCAGTTTTTAAGAGCTTTGTTGCTATGTCTTCTTATTTAATTAATCTGAAAATGCGGTACACCTTGCAGCACAGACAGGTGTGTTGCATAGGATAAAGCGAACTTAACAAGGGACTTAACCTTCTATGAAGGGATGCAAAACACCACCTCTTGCCCAGAGTTTTTGGGTTTGGTGTTTTTTTTGCAATTGATGCTAGCTACTTGTTCAGTCATGTGAGGACAGTCAAAACAGTCAAAACATATTAGTGACCAATCATTCTGACACCAGTCTTGCCCATTCCAACTCAGCTAAATTCAGACTGCTTTCTTCTAGTTGGTTCCAACTACCCTGAATTACATTACACAGCTTGAAAAATGATGTTTCCCTCAACAGGATGTAGAATGGAATTTCCTGCAAATTAGTTAATCTAAGGTTCACAGTCAATGAATGAGGAGGCAGCAGTTCTTGTCGGTCATATACTCCAGGCTAAATACAGATTGCTGGGATAATCTTTACCAACTTGGATGGACAGGAAAACCAGATTTTCATTTGATTTCAAATAACAGAGCATGAAGACATCAATAATAAAATCATATTATAGTATCCATTTTCAACTTGTGATTCAAGTAAGGTATGACTACTAAACTGGAATGTTTCACTGCCTCGATGAAAATAATTTGGTGATTCTACCTGAGAACAGATCACCACTGAGAATGCAGTGTTAGTGTCCTCTGGTTATAACTATCTGAAATTTCAGGCTGACGAAGAAGAGGAAGAAGCTTCTAGAGCTCAGCTAAGCCCTTTTTCTCAGGGAAACATGATTTGGTATATTGGACTGTCTCTGACTGACACATATCTAATCTGCATTCTTGACTTCAAAAGCTTGGAGTAGTGCAATAATTACCTTTCTGTATCATTTATAATACTGCTGTTCATACACAAAGAATTATTCTAACCTGGTTTGTTGTGTGATTTGTTACAACACAGAAGAAAGAAGACTGACAAAACTATTTACCATAAAAGGTAGTGTATTTTTGCAGCAGGCTCTACTGACACTATATACAGGACAGAAAGTCTTCTCTTTCAAAGAGACTACAAATTGGAACAACAAACAAGACATGCAAACAGAACACCCCAGGGAGATGATTAAACACTAGGCAATGCCTCAGAACACCAGAGGCCTAACTTCTGTATAGTATTTTTAACCTTCATGAAAAAAATGTAGCTGTTACATATGAACCAGTCAACTCCATTTCCACTGCAATAACTAAAAAGACAGACATCACTTTCATTCAGCAATTTATCTCGTCTTAGATCAGATGTCTTTAGTGACAACAACACGTATGATGATCAGCTTGGATGGAGATATCATTAAGTTCTGTGAGATGAATCTCACCCAGTAGGAATTGGGAATTTTAATTAAGATAATGAAGTAACCAGGAAGTCTTCCTTCCAAGAGGAAGGAGAAAGCCTAGAAGTATTTCTCAGGGCAAAAAAAATATTATGCAATGAAAGATAAAAAATTGTGTGGAAACGAAAGCTAATTTATTATTTCTATTTTGAACTGTGGGTGCAGGGAAAAGAATCTTGTTAGTGGCAAAAGAAGACGCTGGATCCATTTACAGACTGGGAAACTACACAATAAAGTTACTGTCTCTAGATTATTCAGAAAGTTGGAAAACAACTAGGTCAGGACACACTGTATAGGTAAGAAGCTGGCAAACACTTGATTATTTTTGTAACCACCTATTTCTTAGCCACCTTTGCAGTTGTAATAAGACAGGAAAGGATAATGTTGTAGTATTTCAGAATTCTGCATCTTTTAATACAGGTTTATTTCATGAAAAAAAATATTCAGTGGCTCATTTAATATCCCTTCGTTTGCATATAAGGGGAAGTGGAAGATGATTCCTTCATCTGGGCATATTCCTTATATCACTGCCACACCAGCTTTCAGAGGAAAGCTCTGTTATTTGCGTCTACTTTAGTCCTTCAGGGTGGAAAGGTAAGGTGAAATGGGGAAGTCAAAAGCTTCAGAAAGGATAACTTTTAAAAATAAAATAATGATATTCTAAGGAAGATATTAATAAACTAATTTTGGTTTTTATATTGACTGAAGAAGATCCTTTTCACACACACCCCCCCCATAACCTTTTTGAAGACCTTTGCACAATTAATTTCATAGTACAATATCAAAGAAAAAGAACTAATAGTGCAGAATGCAGTCTGTGGCTTTCACAATAGTCCCACAACGTTTGTGTGACAAGCCAAGACTAAGGCCATTTCTGCAGAGGTTCTAACTGTTTTATTAATGGATAGACTGAAAGGAAACAGACTTTCATCCTTCATTTTACCCCATATATTAATTTCATTGCATTCGGCACACTAAAGACATTTGCAAATATCCTTAAGTCCTGCACCGATATAACATGATAATGTACATATTAAAGAACACTAGAATCCCACCCAAATATTACTGTATGGTTGGGGTTTTTCTCCCATTCTCCAAACCTTGTTTGGCTGAGGCTCTGCTTTTGGTTTAATAAGTTGTGTTCCAGGAGGTATCATTCCTTTTGGAGGATCTTTTACTTTCACTTCTAGCCCAGCATCTGTAAGCAAACAAGACTAAGTTTTAAAAAAAACAATAAAATATTACAGGATATATCAGTCAAACAGGAATTACAGTTTATCTGTGCTACAATTCAGAGTAGGCAAAATAACCATTTGCTTATCTGTCTGCCCTAAATAACACTTGCAGTTGCTTCATGGTGCAAAGTATTACTTTCTCAATACTTGTATCTTCATATGTGGAAATTTACAGGTCTATATTTTCATACTATTATTAGGTACCTGTCACACCTTGTGCACACAACACTATTAGGTAATTTTGTATCATAATAGTGGCTTAAGGGGTATGTTTCAAGGAATAGCGAACACAGAAGAGATTAATGTTTGAAAGGTGCAAGTGAAAGCTTCTGGAGAAGCAATAGCTTATGCATGCTGTGCTGCTGCAGATGCTAATTGCAAAATGTGAAAAACAGATAAGCGCCTTAAAATCCAAGTTGCACAACCAGAAAAGGCCAGTAATGTAAACTGCCAGCATCTTTAATTACCAACATTGTTGTAAGACCAGAAGGTACTGGAAAATATCTCAACACAGTAACATTCTCAGATTGTGAAGAAAAATAAATTTAAAGAAACAGTTCAAACTTAAGTAACCTTGAGTAATAATCTTAAAAGAAATTGTCTCAGCAATCACTGTTAAAGCCAAACTACAAATTAATAGCCTCAGTAGTTTTTTCCAGGGTTTTTTTGTTGTTTCATTTTAGAAGGTGATCCTTTGAAGAGCAACAACTTGAAAAGAAGCAGCCAGACCTAGCAATAAAACTGTTAGTTTCAGTAATTCTTTTAACCAAGCATGGAAGTAACGGAGGGAATCCAGAAGTATCAAGAACACTGAAGTTTGAGACAGAGAAGAAACTAAGTGCTACCTTAAGAGACTTAACTAAAGCAGTGAAAAATTGACAGAACTATGGGGTCAAGCATGAGTACATGAAAACTTGAGAGGGGATAGTTAAGATACTATGATTGAACCAAGACTGAAGTTACATTGAAGAAAAATGGCATAGGTATTGAAGTATACTCACACCTGTTTAATAACCAAGGTTAACAACTGTATTCTAGCATTTCTAAAAGTTAACACTACACAAATTGTGGATGGTAGAATACATGAAAAAGTGTAACAACAGCTGATTTAAACTACAGTATAAAGTTTGTCTCCAGGAATAGCAGACTGGAAAAATACAATTGAGTGCACTGGAGACTCCTTATGAAGGAAAATGTTACTGTTTGAGGAACAAAGATAAACATTAATAATGATAGTGTATAAATCTTATCTTCTGTAGCTAACATATCCCATTCCAATTCTATGTGAATTATGTGCATTCATATTTTTGAGTATCACTTTATGTATTTACAAAAGCTGCTGCGCAGCATTAGGAAAAAGGAATTGCTGGTGCTGGTGAACTCACAGAAACCCTATCAGATCTGGGCCTAACTACAATGCCTTCAATATCCATCTTCACCATGGCACCAGTAAGACTAACAAGAGAGTATTCAAGATACCAACTTTTTTTTGGAGGGGCAATCTTTCCACTGCATGCTATAGTATCACATAGTGTAGTCCCTAGGCCTAACAAGAGAACTAAAAGATTTTCAGCAAGGAAGAAACCTAAGGCATTTAAAAATTACTACAAATGATTGAGACTTAAGGTGGAGTCTCAGTTAAGACCAAGACCACACTGTCTCAGTTTTCCACAGAAGAAACGGCATTATTTACTCCTACATGGTCAGAAACAATTTCCCCTTTCCTTAGGTTCTTCAGTGTTGGTTTTTGGTTGTTGTTTTTTATTTTTCTCCTTTAAGTATACATGTCTGTCGTTCTCAGCTGAAACAAGACATTTTTCTTGCAACATTGAGACTGTAAAGTAAGATACTCTATTAATCTGGTAGTTATATAACCACATTATAAATACATGATATGCCACATACATCCCTTTTCTATGAGAGAATAGCTGTGGTATTTTTTTCCTTTTCAGAAAGAAAGAAGGAATTAGATAGAACACTTCTAAACAAAAACTTGGGTGCTACGTTTTGCTGTCAACTGTAATAATAAATCTTGTGAGCAAGCACCAAGACATACACTTATCGGTATACAAAATGGATAGAATATAAATTTATGTTGAAGTATAGTGAAAATTGAGTACCTATTTCAATGCCATCTATAGTAACATGAATGGTATAGAGACCAACAGCTCCTGGAGTCCAGTTTGCACAGTATGTACCATCATTATTGACTCTGATCAACATGTTTTCACTGGGTCTAGGCATAAACAAAACAATGGAAATCATTAAACAATTACTGTCTTCTTGGAATTAACCTGTAACAGTTTGAAACTATTCTACTTTTTTTCTAACAGATCATCTAAATACCATTTTTCCCTGTGCAATGTATTAACCTCATATTATTTATTATCAACTTATAACCCTCTATGCCACATTTATTAATAGCAAATGATGAAACAACACATTCAGAGAGTAGATAATACAAATAAGGAATCAACATTAGAACAATTAAGAATTAAGGAGAAAAATCTCTAAATCTAAGAAAAAAATATAATAATACATAATTTTTGTGTTTCTACCCTTAGACAAAGATTACCTGGCAGTCAAAGCTTGTGAGTCTGGGTGTAAGCAGAAGTGACAAGACATGTTAATTTAAGCCCCTACTAAAAAGTAATTTTTTATGTTTACCTCTTTGGTGTTGGTGAAGCAAAGCGTAGTTCTTCAAAAGAATAATTTTCATATGCCTATAAACAGGTTAAATTCAACAAACATAAAATCAACAGTTATCAGTTATACTACGGTCAAGAATAAATAAAAGCAAGGGTATGTTCTCAAAGATCACACTAATCTAACTTTACACTCACCACAAGTATGGATCAGGAAACCAGAAACAAATTCCAAAACACAGAAAGAGAAACACAGCTATATTATAAATACATACGTGAAAAAAGTATCTTCACTTTAAATAACCATTATTTAGGTAACAAAGATACCTATTGCTAACAAAAACATTTGTTCACAGTCAAGTCTTCTAATCTCACTTGTACAAAAAGCCATTGAACACAGGTAGTGCACTGAAGACCATGTGAAGATAAGAAAGCAAGCATGCTGCAGGTCAAAAACTGCAAAACAGACCAGTGGGTTTATCAATGGAATTTCGGATCCTCTCTCTTTCTACTCACAGTGAGAGGTGATATTTCCACTGATTCTCACTACAAAAAAGAGCCGATTCACTTTTACAGTTTCTTGTGAAACAACTGCACTGAAAAGCCCCATAATAAGTAAATAATGGTAGTCCCAGAACTGCACAAAGTCCCTCAGCAAGAATCTCTAGGCTGCAGTGGTTGCCAAGTTATCAGATTCCCATGTTAAATCAAAAACAACAGGCAGGGAAGAGGTAGATAAGAATGTTTGAAAACACATGCAGATCAGCCATTTTAGATCTCTATACAAGGAGAGTTTAGGCTATCAGTCCCCCAAACATGTAATAATTTATTGTCATGAAGTAAGAAGTTAGAGTTTCTAATCATATTTGGATGTTTCTATTGAGTACTGATATAACATGCAGGCTGGTATAAAATTAAAAAGTCAGGGGACACTGGCATTCTGCACTGAAATGAGTGTACTCAGTAACATGGGTAGGAAAGTAGAAGACAATTATTTACACTTTCTTGAATCAGTAAAGTTGTTAATAAGCTAATCAAGTACAGCAGGCAACATATTTGCATTTCCCAGTATGTCAAGACAGTCCTTAATTTAAGCAGCAAAATATCAGCTCTCTTCTGAACAAAACAAAAAAATGTTAAGGTGTTGGACAGAAAAGACTTAACCTAAAAGGAATTTCTGGAAGATTCCCCAGCAAGGTGTTAAATATGGAAGTCAAGCATGTTTCAACAAGAAGAGAGAAACACTTTTTGTATTTTACTTTGGTGTGTACTTGTACTGTTTTACTTTTATCTTTACCAAGACTTCTACTGCTATTATCTACTAAGATAACTTTAACCAAATACTTTTATTTTCATTTTATCTTAGCCTGACTCAGTTAAAAAAAGACGACAAGTTAACAAGCTAACATCAAGCATTCCTCACTCAAAGGGTCCATCAGATCTAGAAATTAATTTCTAGACACCCTACACTCATTCCACTATCATTTACTCCAGAGTATCTAACACATTGCTAGATGTGCCACCATAACAGTTGTGGGAGCAGATTTGCCACCTGTTACTGGAAAAGAAGCAGCAGGTACCTGTGGAAAATGGCTATCAGAAATCCCATGTGGGTTCCAACATTGAATAAATAATGTATTTTTTTCCCTGCCTCAAGTCACTGATAAAATTACCAAGTAGCATCGAGCCAAGAAGTGATCTTTGCAGTACTCCAAATAAAAAAACCCAAACAAGCCAAACACACTTGTCTCCTTGATATACACTCCCTGATGCAAATATCTTTTAAAGACATTTGATTTAACAAGTTTTTAAAACATTTGTTGTACTCCATATTGATTTTTTAGTCCTTTCACTGATCCATTAAGACATGATTTAGTAGCCAGTTGCACTATTTACACATAGCAACTGTAGCGCTATATGCAGAAAACAACTTGTGCCCTCTAAAATATGCTACTTTGCTGATTTTTCCCCTCCATAAATCCATACTGATTATACTAAGCATTATCCTTCTCTGATTCCTGATTAATCATGTCTTGTAAAGATGTCCAACTGCTAATTATACTCATCATGTCACATCTCTTAACTGAGTCAATGTGACTTATATGTAAATTTATCGCAGGTGTTAAAATACACTTATTCAATACTAACTCTTCCATTTGTACCTTTTTAAAAACTGTTCCTGGCAAAGTCTCTGAGCTGATCCATTTGACAATGGCTAATTTCAACAAACCGTGTTTAATATTTATGAATCATTTGCATATTTGAACTCAATTTGCATTTTTTGCTTTTTTTGCAAACTTCTTTCGCAATTTTGTAATTTTGCAAAAAATTGAATTATTTATGTGACCCTTCTATTATGCTGAGCTCATATTTTTTTCCTATGTTCACCACTTACAGTTTTAATACAGATCCACTGCAACACTCCAACTCTATACGGATACATTGGTTTGACTTCCCCTCCACCATTTCAATAGCTGTTTTAATTTCTCCTGAGTAACTTGGACTAGTTTGTTAATAAGTGTAATCACAATGAAATATAACTTTTCTTTTTAAATGCTAATCCAGTCTGTAACTGCTTTATAGTTCAGGAAATTGGCCTTTTTGATGCATCTAGTTTTACACTGAACTTAAACATAACCAAAATAATTTGTAATCAATGTATTTTTAGATTGTGACCAAAATGAAATACAGTTTTTTCCTTCTCTTTTGCATACTTTAAGCACTTTGAATACTGAATTTTATAGTTATATTGCTTAAATGACAGTCATTTACCTTCATCATTGTAATTGCAATATATCGAGCTTCTTTTACTATCATTGGCTCATAGGAAGAATCAAGCTTTGGTGAAGGAAGTCCTCCAAAGGTCATATCACTGCTAGGGGAAGCAGCTGTTGCAGGACTCCCTGGTATTCGTTGCACCTTTTTAACTTGTTCTTGTTGCAAAGATGTTTTTTTCTGAGAAACAGGAATAGCTTTGACTTCTACCTACAATAAGACATGGGAAACATAAGATGATTTAGAGAGAGAAAACACACACACATAATCTTTTAGATGTGGTAAGGTACAGTGACAAAGTGCTTAGAGTGCTTACTATGAATCCAGCTGTAGCAAAAACCCGTGTCTACACTTAGCAACAATCTGGAAAGCCAAGCATTGCATCTCTGAAAAATGTAAATGTACAGGAGAGACGCATCCAACTGACTTGGCACATGATCAGTAAGGGCCAGTGTTGACTCTGCCAGTCTCAGATCACTCACTGGGGAGCAGCACGTAGCCCGGTATGCCTAGCTAAGTTTTCCCACAACAGAAAATGCTACGAAGTAGGAAGAGAGCCTTCCAAATGAGCACACAGGTTTCAGAGTGAATCATCAGGGCTTGCTAGATCTGCATCAGTAGTGGCCAGATTGGATCCTGGCTGGCTCTGCCATCCTACTACATCAGTACTGTTACGTTTATACTGTGCTCTTTAATGCATATTTTAATTGACTTTTTTTTTTCCCCAGAGGTACCACATCTCCATCAATGCAGGCAAAATAGTCAGCAGTACAGTTTTCTGAGGCAGAACAGACAATCTGGAAAATAAGTTTATACATTATTCATCCTAAATCTGCAATAAAGTACATTAAATATTGCAAATTTCACACAACATTTTACCAAAATTTGACTTAATTTATGGAAGTTGTACCACTGCATTGCACACTGAATGAATCCAACAGAATGATTAAATTGAATCAAGATTTATTACTTTAATACATATGTGGAAAAAAATATCCAGCAATGATTTGTAATTTTGATGATATTTTGACATACCCTTTTCCTGATTGATAGATAAAATCACTACCTTCAAGACTTTTCCACTTCCTCTGTCACAGATTTAAGTCAGTAACCACATGTATAAATGTCACTCAAGCTGTGTTCGTGACTAAGCTGATTCGTATGTTACTGTTGTAGACTCACTGTTCATTAATGAGTTTACAGCTCACTGTAAGGTAACTTTCAATTATTACATCCTAGACAAAGAATAGATATGAGAGCTCTTATCGCAGGAACCATGCCTCTGTAAAAGGTATTTCATCTACTTTTGGGTTTGAACAAAACCAACTACCCCACAATAACAGTGGGGTTTAAAACATCGATATAACCTAATTTATTAGAGCTACATGAAAACCATTTTGTGTTCAATTTGTTTTGTTTGTGTTCTTCGCCACTTCAAGCAGCCAACTTTTACACATATCACATAGGTTTTCTCTGAAGTGTGCAAAGATTTTCTAATTCTACCTGAGGCTGTCATAAACACTTCCTTTCCAGTACTTCAACAACTGAAAAAAGAACCATTAAAAAAACTGAACAGTGATTAACTGAAGAGGCTGAAGCAAAACCCAAGAATCTCAGACCTTGCCAGTTATTTTATTAATTTCAATAACTACAGAACTTCCAGATATTAGAAACAGAAAAGGGGGAAGTGCTGTTCTGGTCTAAAATAAAGTGACTATAAAATGGTCCATCAATGTGCTTCTGATTCTTTTTTTCCATCACATTTATTCAGTCTATGATTTATACTGTTTCCTGGCTTACAAGTTAAAAAAAATGGATTCTATCACCATACAGATCATTACTATCAAACATCACCTACAACTGGTTATTTCCAGAGCTATGCATGTGTAGCTCATTACAGAAAAAATATAAACTGCATGAAATGGTGTTTGCGTAATACAGATTCTGGTAATTTTGTGGATTTATAGGTAAGAAAGTGTGACTACATTGAACTTATGAATGCCACTTTCTGTCCAATACAAGAGTATTCTGTGGAATATTTAAAACAAATACTAAGAGATGACACAACGAATTATAGGAACAACCAAGATTCAAATAATTACCTTCATATTAGGAACATGAACAACATCCCCATACTGGTCTTTTGTTTGTACTGTAATAACAGTTGGCCAGCCACACCGAATGTCATCCTTATTCAAAATCAATGATGTTTTTTGAGGATCAGCATATGAATCTGGCTGAAGCCACCTACAAAAAACCCCACAACCCTACCATTAATATCTTTTATAGCCCCCCACATATAAATCCTTACTCTGTATAAACATGACTCCCAGATAAGAAAGGGTGCAGAAGCTCTATAATACACAATACTTTTAACTAATATATTAACAGAAACAATACGGCCAAGTAATTTTATTTAACTAATATTTGATATAACTATTAAAGATCTATAGCTATTTGTATAGACAAGCAACAGCGCACAGGTGTTAAAGTTTAGCAGATAACTAAACATTTTCTACTTTGCTGCAAAACTTAAACATTAAACTATGAAGTAATGGGTTTATTCATGCAGCATACAAACTTTTACCTTGCAAGTCGTCCACCACTTGATCCTGGTACACAAGCAATGAAATCCTCCAGAAATGACTGCTCATTGCTCTGTACCTGCAGTGGAAGATTTCCTTCGAGAGCTTCCAAAATGGTTGGTGAGTGAGATAGTGCCAAGCCTTTCCCAAGAATGCCGGAGTGAGATTTGCAGACCTTTTTTTTTGGCAGAGGTTGAGGTGGGGGTGAAAGGTTGGAGACATAAAAGTGCTTTTCAGTATCTTACATGCAGACACTTTCCCATGACATGACACAATTGGTATAGGCAGTTTGGGTACTGAAAACCATTCATGGAGGAGAATAAACGGAATAAAAACTGGATAAACTTTACTTTGATTAAAGTTTAAGAAAAAGTCAGCTCAGTCTATAAAACAACAATGTATGTCAAAAGAAATTAAATGAGCTTGAGTTGAGGGAGAATTTCTGGAGGAAAGAATAAGGTAACACGGACTTTCGTGTTAGAGTATTCTAAACTGCTGACAGAAGAAAGAAAATGCATTCTTAAAATTCTGAAAAACTGAAAAATCTGAAAATCCATTCTGAAAATGTGATCAATGAGCATGTTCCAAAAGAAAATAAAAGGCTAGAGGTACAACTTGTAGAAAGGCAGATGTCTTAAGAAAGATATTTTTGGGGGTGAGACAAAGTAAAAGAAATCCCTTCCTTGCAAGGAAGGAAGATGGAAAGATGCATAAACCACTGAACAGACAGGACTAAAAGCAAAGGGGAATCCATGACTTGCATGCACACTCCTAGCTCACATTTTGAATTAGAACACAGTGGGTCCAAGAACAGATTGCTGAAAAAATATTTCTTCCAAGGAACATCTGATTCCTCCTAGACGGTTTCTGTTTACTGTTCTGTCACCTAAGACCTATGCATTGGTGTCATACTGTAGCACTGATGAGTTTTTTCAGCAAGTACTGTGACAACTGAATTTCAAAACAGTTGCCCTTAAGATAATTAGGAAAGAGAAAGAACATTGAAAATTTTTCCACTGTTCATCATCAGCTAGGGGCTATAAATAGGGACTTACTGACCATCATTAGCTACCATCACAACAAACAACATAGCACCATCAAACCAGAACAACTGCAATCATATTATTTAGGGCTTGATAAATGTTAATGCTCAACTGAAAAGATTATTTTATTTCTGCAATTACAAAGACATGTGAAGGGTTAATTTTGGTAACTTTTAAAATTTGCTGAATAGTACAACTTAAGCCAAACAGATATTTTGAATTATACTTGGTCATCTAACCTTCTATGTGATATTTTATGCATTTTTAATAAGATTTAGTATTAGAAGATATAATATAAATACTAAACTTCCACAATACTTTCTTAAACTGTTTTATAACAAGCCGGATTCCCTTCTACTATAAAAACCTTACATGTGATTTTCTTCTGTAGCAGTCAAAAAGTTGAAATGCAATTATGTGCTTAAGTACGCTGATATGGATAAAAAGCCACAGTATACCTGTAAGGCAGCCTCTTCAAGTATCTCAAGATCTTCTTCAAATTCATTACCTGCTGTAAAAATATAATCATATATTTCTCATAACAATAGTATTGAGATTTATCTACATATTATAGAATGTGAAATTCAATTCTGTTTAGTGAAGCTTTGTATATTACAAAATTTAGGTTTGCATGATGATGTGTAATATTACTTAACCAGCAGTTGAAAGATTAGTATTCTCAAGTAACGTAGTAAACATGCAGTATAGTGTAGTTCAGTGCACAAGCAAATAAACAATATCCATTACACAAAACAAAATTTGGTACTTTTCTTATCTCCAAGACAGTATGTATGGCAAATCTTTGGATGTGACTAGGTATTTTCAGAAAAACATTTTGGGAGGTCAAGATGGTTTCTGGGAAGCAGTACTTGTGGGTATGCACCAGCTGCTCCCTTTCAAGAGCTTACTACCCTAGTACCAGTATTCAAAAACCTGATAAACTCTGCACAATTTTGCAAATTACCATTCCCCCTAAAACATAAAACTTGAATACATTCTATTACACAATATTCCTTTCTTACAAATACAACTCAAAAAAGTCCGATTTCCAGGGTGACCAGAATTGCCAAACACAGTCTTTTAACAGAAAAGTAAAACAGGTAAGGTTACCATATTTCTACCTTCTCTCAAAAACATGTCAGGCAATTCTACTAGTCAGAAGAGAGAAAGAGAAGTGAGAAGAATGAAGTCCTAAGGCATTTTTAAAATCCAAAGAAATGAAGATATATAAAAAAATCTGCTCTCAGAAATAACTTCTATCAAATCAAACAAGTAAGTAACAATGTTAAAAACATCAATCAATTCCACATTGCTGTATAAGTTAATTCTTTGTCACAGACCAGATCTCTCTCTTGGGAAGAAGTATTTTAAAGTCTTGGAGAACTGGCAAGGAGGAATTGTGACCTTTTGAACACGGGAACTCAAATAGTATTTGCGTGTATCTCAAAGATAAAGTTTTCCTAATACAGGAACGAATCACTGTCTGGTTCATCTTCCTCTAGAGCGAGGATGCTAGACCTTCTTAATGTTCTTTCAAAACACTTTTTTCCCTAATGGTTCTAGAGGAATACTTGACAGGTATTTGGTTACTTGTATACAGAATATAGCCACTTACAGCAATTACTAAAAAGCCAAGTACGTCTTTGTGAAGGACAACCTCCTTAAAGTCAATACATCAAGATAAATCATGCAAATAAAGCTGAAGATGGAAGGGTCCTACAAGGATACCAGTAAAAACTGATTTGAAGTCAGTTCAATCATCCTATTTTCACTGAGAGAAAGTTCATGAAGTTTCTTATTGTCTTCATTAAAATTACCAGGTTTTAAGAACACTTAGTTTCCGGGAAATGGAACAGGATTACTTTACCTAGTTTTGGGCAGCGAAGCATGAAATGAGCTCAGACTTAGGTATAGATACAGACTTGAAAGATACCTTTAAAATAAATGAAGGAGAAACAGGCTCCTCCTATGGGTGATTAATTTTTCTTACATCTTCATCTAAGGATGACATGAACCATCCTCTGAAGATATCTAATTTAACTCTAATAGAAGGTTAGAGCTACTACCTTAGATATAGATGCCTAACTTCTAAATCCCAAAGTTCAGGAATTGTAAGTTAAGTTGCTAATTACTTTGTGGAGTAAGCCTTTTAGGTTACTTCGTTTAGCCTATACATCCACACATAAAACAGAGGTAAAATTGTAGAAATTATAAAGTATGGGAAGTCTAACAAAAAGGGCTTTCCTGTATGTATGCATTACAAGACAGTCTTTTATATGATTATATAGGTTTTTCTTAAATGACACTCCATTCCACAAATACAACACTGCTCTGTCGGTGAGCAATGGCACTAATACAGTATTTTTAAAAACACTATTTCACTTGCAGCAAAAGGTAGAAGATACATAATTTAGAACACAGAAAAAGAAAAAAACTACCAGTCTAATACTAAGACATTTAAATGTTGCTCTAGAAAACCCCATTTTAACCTCTTTTTCTGCCATAGTGTTTTTCTGAGACACCAAGCAAAACACTTAGAGCAAAATTACAGACAACTGAAAACATCTTAAAAAGGTTGCACAGTAGTTTCCATTCACAAGTAACTACCACTGCTGCGTATACTTCATCAGTTTTGTTTATTTTGTTTATCACAGGGTCCAGTGATCTTGTAGAGAAATAATACAAACGTATGTAATTTGCATTGTAGTATTGTCAGCAACACTAACAGACTTGGCTAAAGTCCTTAAGTTGGTGTTAGGTAAAGAGTGAGCTGATTAAATTGTAATTACATCAGTAATCAGGAGGCCTTTTTACAGGCAACGCACTTATCCCTCCTCTCTTGTAGATCATAGACAACCACTTTTATAGGTGGCTGAGACTGCATACGTAACATAAAAGCATGTTTTATTTCAAATTCCTTCTCTCTGAAAGCATTTAAAGCTGGTCTATGTACCACCTACTCTCCCTTCTTGTTTAGACATTCAAAATTAGAACAAAACAAAAAAAAAATTATGGAGAAGTAGAAAATATTAGAAAACCTAGGAAATTAAGTTAAAAGCTTTCAATGTTAGCTTTTTTTTTTTTTTTTTTTTTTGCATAGGACAACAACAGGATAAATGAGTGCTAGGGAAGTCAATACAACTAAGGATTTAATGAGGCTGTTTGAAGGATAAGAGGGCACTATTTAAACTATAGAATTGCCTGTACTTTTGAGAGAGAAGTGAGATCTACCAGTGCAATTGAGGTGCCTATTTAAAACAAAGTAAGAAATTTGAACATCCAATACTCAAGCAAAATACCAGGTTAAAAATTCCAAATTAGGTTTTGTGGTTATAACTGCACACTATTCAATGCCCTCCTGCTCATTAATACACATTTCCAGTCTCATTAACAATATTTGAGCTCTCATTTTTGCTCCTAAATTAAAATGATCAAAAAGATATCCTATTATATATTGTAAGTCTGTTTTTCCTATACACTAATGTTAATTAGGAGAAATTCTATTACACAGAACATGGTGGCATCATTAGAAGTTCTAATTCAATCTCCATATCCATTAATTTTCATAAACTCATAGTTTTCCTTACATTATAAATTGCAACATTTTAAATTGCATTTGGGTTACTGTAAACTTTTATGTACTTCATCTGCTCTAAAAGTGTGTAGCTATTTTTGCAATTGTAAAAAACTCCAAACCCTACAGTAGATATTTTAGGGTATAAGGTCTACATATGTAATGGTCATTTTCAATTTTGAACAACTAATTTTACATTTCGCAATTCAAAGCTGCAGGTATTATTCATTCAGAAAGGTGTGGAGTGCAGGGAGAAGAAACAGTGAAAGAGAAACACAAATAAGATACCTGCACATTTGTGAAGTACCACGAGGAAACTGTAGGACATAGCTCATACACTGATACACTACCTGTGGATGCGGTGAGTTCATTCAGATTTAAATGACCACATTTCCCTCCCCCCATACACACATGAAGGGAACAGTGTAGGCAGAAAACTTCACTACTTTATTATCTTGTTTGATTAATTCAGTTTTAAGAATCAGTTTGGTGTGATTATCTCTAAGAGCAACATTAAGATTTAAAGATAGTATTAATTCAGAAAACCTCAAATGATGAAATAACAAAGTATGTTCTTTGAGTAGGACTTACCAATAGGAAGAGCTAGATCTTTCTTCATCAAAGCTGCTGCACATGATCCTCCTAAATTTGCCAGTTCTTTCTCCAGCTGAATAATACCCTTAAAATTGAAACCAATTTAGAAACAAAAATAGTGTCTCAGAAAATAGGACAATGAGTATTTTTCCCTGACACTGCTTTATCCTAAAAGATACTAATTTTATGTTCCATTTCAAGTTCCTGTGAAACACTTCTTGCCATACATCTATTGTCATGTTTTGCTGTGACATGGGCTAGCGTACCAAAAATTCTGGAACAATTTCAACTAGGTAAGAGTATTAATAAATGGGTTACCATGCTTCTGGTAGCCTAGTAAAAAC